>NC_067399.1:646023505-646376440 GCF_016432865.1 Antechinus flavipes | reverse complement strand
TGTACATACAAAAAGGAGGTGAAATGGTCAACCCTACTGTGCCTGGAGGCAAAGGATCCATAGGCTGGAGAGGAATAGATTTCACTTCTCCAGGGGGTATCTCAGTTGTCCCAGCTGCATACAGCTCTATTCTCCCCAATTGTAATTCCTTTCTCCCATCAGGTTGCTTCCTGGCTGGTTGATTGTGTAATCCCCTTCTCCCATCATATGGCTTTCTGACTGATTGGTCATGTCTGGGTACTGGGCTTCTAGGCACTCTCTGGGTGCACCATTGGCTGCCATCATGCCCCAAGTGTTTTTTGTCTTGGGCCCTGGGGCTGGGCTCCTCATCCCATTTCCCTGAATCTGTCTACATTCTGAGGCCCAATGGAAGCCTCTGTTGCATTTTGGACATGGGGTATTGGGTCTTGTTCTCCCAACCTGTTTTCCCATTCTATCTCTATACCAACATTGAGGTTTCAGATGCCCTACTTTACCACACTGAAAGCATTGACTAGTCTCTCTGGAAGTCCCTTGCCAGAAGGGACCCTGTCTTCCCATGTTGGGATCTTGGGAAGTCTGTATCATAGCCTAGGTATAAAAGACATTTGTGCCCACTGTGGCACAGTGTCTTATGAGCTCCTCTAGAGGAGCATCCTCGCGCAGTCCTAGTATAATTCTTCTGCAAACCTTATTAGCATTTTCCTTAGTAAAATGTCTGTTACTGCATTTTCACCATTAGTTCTTGTGATAGCTATCTGCAAACAACCCACAAAGTCAGCAAAGGGTTCATTTGGCCCTTGTGTTATTTTTGTGAAGGCCCCACCCTTGTCATCTTTATTATGGAGAGAAGCCCATGCTTTGATAGCATTAGCAGCAATTTGCTCATATGCTGCTATGGAATAATTAATCTGTACTGCGATGTCTGCATAGGAATCTATACCTGTTAGTAGGTCACAGGTGATTGCAGCATGAACTCCACTTTGACTATTTTGTTGGGCTTGTATCCTACAGAGCTCACTATATTCAGAAAGCCACAAGTAGTGATCAAGATCAAGGAACACTGAGTTAGCAGAGATTATCAGACATGAAGAATTTCAACTTCTCTTGGACTAGGCTTTTTATTCTTAGGCTATCAAGAATCAACTTAAAAGTTCAGGCCTTAGTCTACTGAGCTAATTCAATCTAAAGAACATTTCCTTTTCTTCTCAAAGAGAAATAAAGCTAGTCTAAGGGAAATAGATATTACCCTTAACAACAATTTTCTCATTGAGGGCAAAATTCTAAAGCTCCTGTAGGAGATGTTTTGCTACTTAAATGGACTTAAAGTCCACAGATAACACTGACCATAAAGATGTGACAGTACGTAATAATGAAAGATAAATTTTGTACAGGTAAAATAAAAACAAAAATAAATAAAGAAAGCCAAAAAAAGGAAAAAGAAATTTTTATTATAACAGTGTCATGAAGGATCACATGAGTTATTTATGTCAGCTATATATCAGATGAGGCATTTCAGAGCAGTTCAATTCACTGAAGAATTCAGGTAAGTTAAAAGATATTGAGAGAGATATTTATAAGAAATGTATAAGTTTCAATATAAATAGTTATGTCTTCTGGGAGTACCCTGGATAAGAAGAAGAGGGCTTTGTAAATATTGGATGAAAATGCTGCCCGATTAGTTGTGGTCCTTTTTGCACAAGAGAGGTTTCCTAAGATTTTTCACCTTCAGCAGGTGAAAGCATTTTTAAATGTCAGCTATTTGTTGTTGTTGTTGTCTTTGTTGATTAAATATAGAGGAAAATCAAGAAAAGGTTTTTGTCTCTCTACTTTAGAATAACTGAATATCTGGTCTAAATGACCTAGCATAAATGGTACAAGATGCCAAATATTTGTCTTTCAGAGGCTGACAGGTGGTAAGAGATAAATTATTGAGCCTGGAGTCAAGATGACTTTATATAAGTATAAATCCAATCTCAGATAGTTATGAGTTTTGTGACTCAGGGCAAGTCACTTAAACTCTATTTATCTCAGTTTCCTCATGGCAAAATGAGGATAATGCCAGCACTAAACTCCAAAGATTTTTTATGAGAATCAAATGAGATAATATTTGTAATGTTTTACACAGCAATAGGTGATATATAAATACTAGTTCTCTTTTCCCCTCCCACTCATCCCTAGTTTGCCATAGATTTCCATTGTACACAATGATCTCCAATGTAGACAATAAGGAAAAAATCACTAGGAATATTCAGTCTCTGTTGCAGGTGATCACACTTCCACCACAGTCATCAATCACCATCCAAGGTCAGAAGTATCTATAGTAAGGTCCATAAGAGCCTCTGCTTAGAAGGGCAGGGGAGGGGGAGGAGGAGGGAGGGAACATCTGGCCCAAGGGCCATATAAAGCCAGAGAAATCATTTACATAATCAACCACAGGCCATGATGAGTTAAAAGCTAGGTTAAATGCTCCCAGTGCTTGGGTTCTATAATTTCATAATTTTGTATGGCCCATGAATGATTTTACAAATATCCAAATGGCCCTTGACAGAAAAAAATGTTACCAACTCCTGACTTAAAGTATATCCATTTGCTAAGTCTTTCATTATTATTTTTAAATAAACTAGAACATCTATTTTCCTGGAAGTCCCATTATGGGAGTGATAACAGATCTCTATCCATTTGAAGGCCTTTGCTGAAAGATAGTCTTCCATGGTGGTTATGAAGCTGAGGCAAGGAGTCTCTCTCATTTTCATCTAGGAATTCAGAATTGCCACTAAATTAACTAAGGATTTCTTTCTATTTCAGCTTAACAAACACATATTTACCTTAGTTGTGCAAAGATATATTCAGCTCAATTTTTTTAAGAAAGTTATAGTCTTGAGCAAATCAACATGGCAGAGTAGCAGGAAAAAGTACAGTTCAGAGCTTGAGCCATGCTGACTTTACAAAGATCTAAAAATCACAGCATACTAAACTATAATTGAGAAATAGAAGAAAAAAGTCACTATGAGTTATTTTTTCCAACTTAGTTGGCCATAGACAGTCTGACAGAGAGGTTCTAGATATGTGGGACAGGTCCAGTACAAGACCCCTTTCTCAATTAACTAATCTGAGACATCATTAGGTACAAAGAGAAAGCATTTGTTTAATCCCTGCAGAGAGAGGCCCAGACACACACCTGTGAGCTATTCCATGCTCCCACCATGTGCTCCTGGAATCTGAACTGCTTCCGGCTTGTCCAGGGTTTAAAAGCAAAAGATTCAAGCCTTCTCATTGGATAGACTAACAGGATGTACCCATCCTTGACAAATGATTACTAATGCTGGCTGCCTCCCACAGGCCATGTCACTTCCTGCAACTTCCTGCATCTCCAAGTTCAAAGTTCATTCATCCATGAGAACAAGTGACCTCCCAAGATCCCAAAGTTCTGGGAATAGGGATCATGTAACAATACTGAGAAATACCTCATCTAATCAGTTCCATTCATAGAGAATAGGGAAGAGATGTGGCCAGGAGCACAGTACATATAGGAAATACTGGGTTACCTGAAAGATGAAAAAGAATCAGGCTACACAGAGGACAGAAAGCATCAGGACAGGAATAGATCCCATGTGTCCCTGAACTAGTACATTATTCAGGAACACCTCTATTACATGGTTCCAAATCATAAATGCATCATGGACTGAGGAGGGGATCTATACCTGGCCGGGGGTTGGGGGTGGAAATTGATCATGATTTCAGTTACAGGTCCTTGCTTTGTACTGAAAGAGAAACAAATTCACAGTAGCTAGATGCTGTGACCCCGGGAACAGAACTGAGACTCAATGTTATCCTCCATGTCAAAGTCTGTAGTGAAATAAGCCAGACAAAGCAGTGTCTGCAACATTGGTCTCTGTGGACCTGCAGGGTTTACTACAAGGATAATAGTGATTGAGAGTAGTAGCAGTCAAATAAAATTTTCAATCAAAGACAAGATGAGAGAGATTTTCCTCAGATCCAAATCTGGATCAAGAATTTCCAGAGTTTAAAGCAGGAAGACAGCAAGCAGACTTCTCCCTAAATCACACAAATTTGGGAGCACTGGAAAATTGCTGGGTCACAGATTGAGCTGTTGCTGACATCATGGAATATCCCAACAGTAAATATAACAAGAAAATAGCTAAAAAACCCAAGATGGAATTTTTCCTGTTATTCCTCCAGAAATGTGCAGAGCCAAGAAGATGTAAGAGTGAGAAAAAAAATTCAATTGTAGAGCTCTTATGGTGACAAGGAGGGTCAAGGTACTAACCCCCCTCACAAAAAAAAAGATTCTAAAACATCTATAAGAAAAACCTTTAAAAATGCAGCATATTAACAATTCCAACAAATATTAAGCCTTATAAATGTTAAATATTACTATTTTGCTGACTGTAATTATTCCTGCTAAAATTCTGGAAAATCAAAATTAGATTTTTAAAAAGAGACAATGAAAAATTTAAACCTAAAGAAAAATATAGAGGGGAAAATGAGAGCCTCAGAAAAAAAAATATGAAAAGAGAATTAACAAATTTTAACAATAAATTCTAGGTGAATTGAAACCCATAGAAGATCTATGAAATATTGGGGAAAAAACTAAATAGTCAAAGACTAGAAAAGTTTGAGAAAATATAAGGTTTTTCAGAGTAAAACAAATAAAAAAAAAAACTCACCTGGAAAAAAAAAAGATTGAAAAGAAATCCTTCTCTAAGAATCATTGTACTACCTGAAACAACAACAACAACAACAACAAAAAAAAGTCAAAAAATCATAAAAGAAAATTCCCCCAATTCTTAAACTGTACTAAATGTCACATTAATCAAAACAATTGGGTATTTGGTAGGACATAAAGAGATAATTCAGTAAAATGGATTAGAAACATATCTTATAGAAGGAAATAAACTCAGCAGCCTAATGTTTGATACAAATCAAAAATCCTAGCCACTGGAGCAAGAATCTACATAACAAAAACATTGAGAAAACCACAAAATAATCTAGCAAAAGTTGATAGGTATATATAAATATTTCACATCATTCACCAAAATAAGTGCCAAATGGATACATGATTTAGATATAAACAGTGGCATTAGAGAAGTATGGAAAGAAATATCTGCATTTCCGTGGATAGAGAAAGATCTCACTGCAATGTAAAAAGAGAAAATCACAGGAGGCAAAATAGAGCATTTTGATTACACAAAAATTTTTAAAAAGTTTTTTTTTTGTTTGTTTTTTTGTTGTTGTTGTTGTTGTTTTTTTACAAATGAAGCCAAAACACCTAACATTAAAAGAGAAGCAAGATATTGGGAGGGGGGAGAGAATTTTTTCATTAAGTTTCTCTGATAAAGAATTTGATATATAGAGAACTGATTAAACTTTGTGAAAATAAAAAAAAGAGAGTTTTAAGAGGAAGTAATAAAGCCACCAATAGCCAGAGAACAATTCTCTAAATTATTACTAGTTAAAGAGAAATGTAAACTAAAACTGCTAGTAGATACCACATCACATTCATCAAACTGGAAAAGTAGACAAAAAAGGAAAATGACAAATTCTGGAAAGGCAGTGGGAAAGAAGACTTGAATGAACAAATCTAAATAAACTAATGAGAAGCAGGAAAAATACAATAAAAATAGTATTGAAAAGACAAACAACTTTCATAGATTTGGAAAGTTTGACCAACACAATGACCAACCACATTTTTCACAGGACTCATGATGAAGCATACTACCCATGTCTTGTTAGAAATGTGATAGATTCAGACAAAAATAGAGGGGTTGGGAATGCTATGCAGTGGTTCACACTCATTTCACAGAGTTCTTTCACTGGGTGTAGCTGGTTCTATTTATTACTGAATAATTGGAATTGATTTGGTTCATCTCATTGTTGAAGAGAGCCATCAATTTGGTTTGGCCTGTTTGCCAAGACAGTTTATTGAATGTGGTCACTGCTCATGCTATAGCTTCTTAGAGCCCCAGGTGAAAGTTGAATGTCAAATAGGAACCAAAGATGAATGAGCAGCCATGAAACGGCCCTGGCAAGTCATCATAGCAGAGGTGCTAGTCTTCATTCCTTGAGGATTTGAAAATTTATTTTAAAAAAAGAACAAAACAAAATAAAAATTCTGAGAATACATTCCTAATCAAACCCTTTGGAGAGGTAAAAATCATGTATATTGCATATATTTTTAGGCTTTTTCTATGTATTTATCAACTATTCTGTTTGTTTTCCTCTTCTTTTTATTTTAGATGCTATGTTATGTTGTTCTATGGAAGGAGAATGAGAGATAAAAGAATATTGTTTTTTAAAAACAACATCAAAAAAATTATTTAAGGAAGAAAATACTAGAGTTGTGACAGCTTCCTATACTTCCTGAGCTTCCTCCATCTGTGGAATTTTTAGGCCATAGGATTTTATATATTCTATCTCTGTTTTAAAATGGGCTTTCCCCACATTCGTAGGGAATATAAAATTATTTTCCACTTTTCTCTCTTTTTTTGTCAAATATGCAAAGTAAAGGAGTTACTTTATTCTTAAGGTTTCCATTGTTTTTGCACTAGCCACCTGATGAGAAAAATCTAGAATGTATGCTGCAAATCTTGCTTCTGACACTTTTTGGAGAATGACTTTTATGCCATAAAAAACAAATATATATGATATGTAATATATTATTGTCCAATCTGAATAAATTATCATTCTAGAACAGAGATTCTTAACTTGGCCTCTTTGAACTTGTGTTTTTCTTTTATTTTTATAGTTTTTAATACATTAATGTCATTATAATTGATCTGCTTATGATCTTATATATTTTATTGTATATACTTAAAATAGTTCTCTTAGATGTCTATATAATGACCCATACTTCTAAAGGGTCCAATGAGAAAAAAAAAAGATTAAGAACTTCTGTAGAACCATTTTGGAGTTCTGGATCCTATAGACCAAGTCTCAGGAATATTTGATGAGATCAAGGTTGCCTTCTTATATTAAGACCTCTAGATTATATTATTTATTACCCATATTATGTTTAGGCAGAGACACCCAAAGTTATATACTTATTACGGGTTTCTTTGTTTAATTTTGTTTGTAAAATATCTATCCCACTTGCAAGAATGGCAAAGAAACAGGTTAAAATGTGAGAGAATTTAAAAAAAATAAAAACAATATTTAAAAATAAACATTTTCACAATACTATAATAAAAAGGATGATTGCAGGAGGGTTAAAGGATGGAGCCAAGATGGTGGAGGAATGGGTCAGGAAATGCTCAAGCTTTCCCAGTTCCCTCAAAAACCACATAAAACCAACTCTCTGAACAGAGTGTGATGGAATGAAAGCACTGTTCAGTTCAAGATAGATTTCAAGAAATTCAAGAAAAAATCAGTCTCACTGGAGTGAAAGGAATGTGCAGCCCAGCTGAGATAGTATCCAGAGTGAGAGAGTCTTAATCATAGCAGATTAGCAACTGAGACCATAAGTACTGGCTTAGTAGCAGAGCAGACTAGTGAGGCAGCCTCCCGTCCCATTACAGACGACAAATTGCCAGTTCAGGCTTATGCTTTGAAGAGCAGATAGGGCTACTCCAACTGTGAGCAAGATGTCAAACCCAAGCAAACGTTGCTCAAAGCCAAGGTTCAGAGCTGCACAAGAATCTTGGGACAGCATTTCCTGTACCCCAGGAGCAGAGTTTGACCTTAAAAGTCACAAAATAGAAAGAAAAAAAGAAAATGAGCAATAAACAGGAAAGAAGTTTGTAGAAAACTACTATGGTGACAGGGAAGATCAAAATATCAACCCAGACAAGAACAAAATGCCCACATGAGAAATCTCAAAGGATGATATGAATTGGTCTCAAGCTCAAAGAGGCTTCTTGGAAGTGCTCATAAAAGATTTTAAAAGGTAAATTAGAAAGACAGAAAAATGGGGAAAGAAATGAGATATTCAAGAGAGAGCCAACAGCTTGGAAAAGGAAGGGGAAAAATTGAAAAAAATTCCTTTAAAATACAATTGGCCAAATTAAAAGAAATCTGCTGAAGAAAACAACACTTTTAAAAGTAGAATTAATCAAATGGAAAAAGAAATACAAACACTAACTAAAGAAAATCATACATTAAAAACCAGAACTGGGCACATGGAAGCTAAATCATAATATGATTTTATGAGACATCAAGAATCAAACAAAATTAAAAGAATGAAAAAATAAAAGAACATGTAAAATAACTTATTGGAAAAACAGACAACCTGGAAAATGAGTCCAGGAGAGAAAATTTTGAAATTATTGGTTTACCTAAAGGCCACAACCAAAAAAAAAAAATGTCTGGATAGCATTTTTCAAGGGATCATTAAGGAAAACTTCCCTAATATATTAGAATCAGAGGGCAAAATAGTAATTGAAAAAATTCGTTGGTCACCTTCAGAAAGAGATCCCACAAGGAAAATCCCAAAAAACATTGTTGCAAAACTCTAGAACTATAATCTCAAGAGAAAAATACTACAAGCTGCCAGAAAATAAAAGTCAATTCAAGTATTGAAGAACAGTCAGGATTACCCAAGATTTGGCAACTTCTACAATAAAGGATCAGAGGACTTAGAATGCCATATTTCAAAAGGCAAAGGCCCTGGGGTTTACAACCAAGAATCAACCAACTACCCAACTAGTCTGACCATCGTAGTTCAGGAGAAAAGAATTAAGGGTCTTTTGATCATTTATATTGAAGGAAAAAAAAACAGGACTAAAAAGAAAATTTGAACTTCAAGTAATACTTAAGGGAAGCATAGAAATATAATCAGGAAAGAAAAAAATATATATTTAAAGGTTAGACTGTTTACATCCCTAAATGGGAAAGTGATATTTGTAATTCTTGAGAATGATATCTTTTATTAGGCAGTTAGAGGGGGCATATATGGACAGAGGTTGTAGGAATGAATTGATTCTACTATAATGATATTAAAGAAAAAAAAATTAAGGAATAAAAAGGGTTAAATTAGGAGCTATTTTGCCCAAGTGTGTGCCAACAAATCTGATAACCTAATTGAAATGGATGAATATCTACAAAAATATAAATTGCCCAGAAAATAAATTACTTAAATAACCACATTTTAGAAAAGGAAACTGCGTAAGCCACCAATGAACACCCTAAGAGAAACTCCTCAGGTCAGATGGATTTACAAGTGAATTCTACCAAACATTTAAAGAATGATTAATTTTAATACTATGTAAACTATTTGGGAAAATAGGTAAAAAAAAAAAAAAAGAGTTCTGTCAAATTCACAGAATTTGTGATACAGAGATAGTGCTGATACCTAAACCAGAAAGAGCCAAAATAGAGGAAAAAAAATACAGACCAATCTCATTAATAAATATCAATGCCAAATTTTAAAATAAGACATTAGAAAAGAGATTACAAGTTATCATCAAGATAATACACTATGACCAAGTGGAATTTATACCAGGAATTCAGTATTGATTCAATATCAGGAAAACTTTTGGCATAATTAACCATATCATTAACAAAACTTATAGAAATCATATGATCATCTCAATACATGTAGAAAAATAAATGTAGTTTTCCTTAAAATGATAAGTAGTATCCATCTAAAAGCATTTTTATAATGGAGATAAGCTGAAAGCATTCCCAATAAGATCATGGGGGAAATAAGGATATCTATTATTTCCACTATTTTTCAATATTGTATTAGAAAGGTTGAGTTTAGCAATAAGAAAAGAAAAATAAATTAATTAGAAGAGGCAATGAAAAGATAAAACTATCAGTCTTTGCAGATGATATAATTGTATATAATTGTAATTGTATATACTTGGATGCAAATAATACCTAGATAATCATCCAAAAACCTCCTTGAAACAATTAACTGCTTCTGGAGTTTTTCACTATTTCAAAGAATTTCTGGAAAAACTGGTAAATAACATCAGAAACTCAGCATAGATCTACATCTCACATGCCATATCAAAATAAGATCAAAATACATAATGTAGGCATGAAGGGTGATACTATAAGCAAATGAGGAAAGCAAGGGAAAGTTTATTTATCAGATGTTTGAGAAGGAAGAAATTTATGGCCAAAGAACAGCTAGTGAATATTATGAAATGCAAAATGAACAACTTTGATTACATTAAATTAAAAAGGGCTTGTATAAATAAAATCAATGTAGCCAAGATTGAAAGGGAAGCAGAAAACTGGGAAAAAAATGTCTCTGTTAAAGTCTTATGTATTTTTTAAAACTGTGTCAAATTTATAACAATACAAATCCTTTCTTAATTGATAAATGGTTGAAAGATGTGAACTGTCAATTTTCAAATGGAGAAATTAAAGCCACCTATACCCATATGAAAAATATTCCAAATTACCATTGATTAGAGAAATGAAAATTAAAACAACTCTGAAGTACTACCTCATATCTCTTAGATTGGCTAAGATGACAGAAAAATAAAACAATGATAAATTTTGAGGGGATATAGGAAAACTGGGACACCAATGTATTGTTGGTGGAGTTGTGAAATGATTCAAACATTCTGAAGAGTAATTGAGATGATGCTCAAAGGGCTCAAACTATGCATATCCTTTGGCAGAGCATTGCCATTACTGAAGCTGTATCCCCCCAAAAAAAATCATAAAAGAGAGAGGAAGAACTAACATGTGTAAAAAAATGTTGGCAACAGCTCTTTTTGTTTTGGTTAAAAGTTGTAAAATTAGTAGATATCCATCAATTGGGGGATGGCTGAATAAGTTATGATATATAAAAATAATGGAATGTTATTTTTATGAAAAAAAATGAACAAGTTGATTTTATTTACTTGAACTGATGCTGAACAAAACAAGAAAAGAACCAGGAAAACATTGCAAACATTAACTGCAAGATTGTGTGATGATTAACTATGACAGATTTGGTTGTTCTCAGCAATTCAATGATCCAAGACAATCCAAATAAACTTCAGATGGAAAATGCCATCTATATCTAGAGAGAAAACTCTGGAGGCTGAATGTAAATTAATACATTCTATGTTCACTTTTTTTTCTTGTTTTTTTTTTCTCTCCCTTTTGTTCTGATTTTTCTCTCCCAACATGATTTATAAGAAAATGTGTTTAAAAAATTAATGTATATGTATAACCAAAAAAATGTTTTTTTACATTTAACTAGGGAAAACAAAAATTTTTTAAAAGATGATTATACATGAAACTACAAATATACTATGCACAGTTTGCTATTCCTTTCAAATATACAACAAAATATCATGTAATTTTTTTCTTCCTTTCTCTCCCACCTTAGAGAGGCTACCATTAAACACAAATATTAGCCTGTACATACTTTACTATAAAATATAAGTACAATCTGAATGCTGTACTTTCAGATTTTCAAAAGTGACCAATTAGTTTCCTAAAGGGAATTTCTATAACTATCTCAAGAGAAAACTCCCTAGGCTTTGGGTTCTTCAATATTTTGTTCTTGCTAATTCTAATGACTTCTGGGTGTGGCAAAAGTCTGTCTATCTTATTGCCTTTTGCATGACTGTAATAAATAATCTATTGAGAAACACATCGCAGATACTCTGGATCATCAATGAAGACCAGTCCTACCTCTGAATATAATAGTGTGAGAATTTAATTCTGGAAAATGGGATACAAAATTGAAGACTTTAATATAAAAGTATGTGTCCTAGAAAATATATGTAAACGTAAAAGAAAAATCTCCCTGAGGGAACTCTGTTCTCCTTTAAATGGGTACTTAGAACTCAAGCTCTCCTTATTTCCCAAGATGCAAGAAATGAACAGAGCATTGCCTTAAGGAGAACATCCAAGATATGAGGGAAGGAAGCCATGCCATCTTACTAAAATTTCAATAAATATAACTATATAATTAATCTGTCTTTGGATTTCAATAGTCAAGGTATGCATGTGACTAAAATCCTGTGACTGTTTATTTTTGGCCAGTTTTTCAAAACATGGCTTGGAGATTGGAAATAAAAATAAAGACAGGCCTTGTTACCCTTATCTACTACAAGTGTGTCTCTAAAGTTTTCCTCTCATAACATGGAAATATCTAAAATGCAAATATTTTCTCTTTTTTCCTTTACCTCAGTCTAGGTTGTAGAAGATGAAAACAAGAGAAAGCCAAGTTTCTAACTTCTGGATCTTGCAAACCCAGGTATATGAGTGCTCTCCTCAATTTGCTTGCTTATCTAATATCTCCATCTTTATGGTGAAGTGGACTAGAGTTGCCACAGAAACCTGAAGCAGATTGAAATGAAATTGCTAAATATTTAACAAGATATATAAAAATATAATGGACCATATATAGTATTAATATGTAGTTTTGTAGATCAATATTCTGTCTTCAGAGCTTCTTTTGTATGGGTTAGTGGGCCTCATTCTATTTAAAAAGGATACCACTATTTAGACTCCAACATGCTTTTCAATCTGGGTCATCATGAATAGTGCACAATAGGGATCAGAAATCTGGATGGATTTGATGCAATTTTGCATGTTATTGTTTAGTTGCTTCAATCACATTTGACTCTTCATAACTCTATTTGGGGTTTTCTTGACAGAGATCCTGGAGTAGTTTATCATTTTCTTCTCCAGCTCATATTTTACATATGAGGAGACTGAGGCAAACAGGATTAAGTGATTTTCCCAGAGTCACATAGCTAACAAGTATTTGATTTGGCCTTATTTCAACTCAGGAACATCAGTCTACCTAACTTTATGCCCAGTACTCTATGCATTGTAAAACATAGCTGCCATTATTTTACATAATGTAACCCCATCAAGTAATTCTCAATGACATAGTCATTGTATGATAGATTTCTGATTTACTATTAATATACTATGCTTCCTTCCACTAGAGATTTATTTTAATGCTTCATCTTGGAACAAATATAATCCTTGATTCCAAAAGATTGTTAGATTCTAGTTACTATTATGATAAATAGTAAGTAATAAGTAGATAGAAACTACATGTGATTTCACCAGTATAGAAAATTCCCAGATGAGGAAATGCCATCTATTTATGCAGGTCAGAACTTTCTATGAAATTTGTAATTTTGTAAAACTGTCTAGAATAGTAGTATCAAACTCAAAAAACAGGGAGCAACTAAATCAAATATAAGGAACCCCCTGGGCCAGCATTAAATTATCTATTGCTTTTCTTTAATTAAAATATCAGTATAGTAAACTCAAATTAAAACTACATTTTAATCTTGTTCCTGCAACACTCAGAAGGATTGTGGGCAGCATGCAGCCAATGGGTAGTGGGTTTGACACCTCTCATCCAGGGCACTGAGAATGTCCTGTGGCTTACTAACACAATCACACAGACCATATATGCCAAAGACAGAATTTGATCCAGATCTTCCTAAGTCTGAGACCTGCTTTACTTCCATTACATCATACTGCCTCTCAACTAATAAAACTACATATGAAATTAGGTTAAATTGATAGTCCATTGAGTATTTTCTGGAAAGACATTGTTTTGATTTTTTTTTTATTTTTCAACATTAGCATAAACTGTTGTTTGGGTCAGAGGTTGTACTATAACCAAACCTTCCCTTAAAAATAGAATATTAATTACTTAATAAAAGAAACATAATAAAAAGGCATTAGATTTTATATCAGAAGACTGAACAAACAGATGATTGACAAAATTCTGATGCTTTTTTGACTAAGCAAATCATTTGATCTTTCTGAAGCCCAGCTTTCTCACCTAAAGTGGGGATAATAATGCTTCCTTATTTTATGTGTCTCTGGTGAGGACCTTTTCAAAATGCATTTAAATTATTAAGTGCTATGGAAATGTAAGTTATTGCTTAAAAAATATCAGGAACAAATTTAAAGTTTGTAATGTCTAAAATGAGAGGTAGTAGTGAAGTGGATAGACAGTCTTGAGGCTGGAAATCTTGGGTATAAGTCTTGACACCTAGCAGTTACATAATCCTGGAAAATTCACCTACCTTCTCAGTACTGCAGGAAATTCTCTAAGATTATAAGGTGCATAATAGTTACTGGGCTATATTACAGAGTTCTCTATATCTATGAAATCACAAGCCTACATCTGCACCCTCAAAAAAAATTGAACATGAAATCAAACCACTGAAAAGAGTAATTACTATATTTTAGATGCATAATTGAAATTAAAAATGCAGACTAGGTTTTACTCCTTCTATCTACTGAATTAATACCTTGTTGATTAATTAAATTTGAACTAGGCCAACAATTGCACACATTTAAAATATATAGTGATTGAATGCATATATATATGTGTGTGTGTGTGTGTGTGTATATATATCTTAAATACTTATTAAGTTTCATTTCAAACTCAAGTGTATTACTAGAAAACTATCAGGATTTCCTGGTCCTTCAAAAATTCCTTTTCATTTGGACTGTCCCCTTTTATAGTTCTCTCTATATATAACATATAAACATAAGATTTCCCCCCTTATATTTCATAACTTTTATTCATTAATGATCCTTTATTCATTATAGGTCCTGTAAAGCACATGGGGAAAATAGATAATTTGACAACTGTCCAAGAATTTATCCTGGAGGGATTTCCTGCTGTTCAACATCTGGGGAAACTCCTTTTCATGGTCCACTTGCTTTTGTATTTAGTGTCCATCATGGGAAGTATTGTCATTGTCATCATCACATGGTCTGACCACTGCCTCCAAACACCAATGTATTTTTTCCTAAGTAACTTTTCTTTCCTTGAAAGCTGCTTTATAACAACTGTTATTCCCAAACTGCTAGCAATCTTCCTTTCAGGAATGCAAACAATTTCCTTTGCTGCCTGCCTCACCCAAACCTTTTTCTTTCTATTTTTGGGGTCAACATGCTTCTTCCTTTTGGCTGTGATGTCCCTGGATAGGTATATGGCAATCTGTAACCCTCTGCATTACCACAACATCATGAACATGAAGGTTTGTTTCTTCTTAGTCTTATCCTGCTATGTTTTGGGTTTCATATCAATCATTGGTCTAATCCTAATGGTCTCTCAATTATCTTTCTGTGGCTTTAATGTCATCAACCATTTCTTCTGTGACCTTGGTCCTCTGTTGCATCTTTCATGTTCTGATACAAGTACTGTTGAATCATTATCCTTTCTTCTTTCAATAGTTATTATTCTGTCTTCCCTCACAATAACAATCATATCATATATCCATATAATAACTACCATAGTTCATCTCCCATCTGCCAAAGAGAGACAGAAAGCATTTTCTACCTGTTCTTCCCACCTCATTGTCCTATTTCTGACATATGGAAGTTGTGTTTTTATATATATAAAACCAAAGCAGGCTGATAGACTAGAGGCTAACAAAGAGGCTGCACTTGTGAACACTGTGATCACCCCTTTGCTGAATCCTTTCATTTATACACTACGGAATAAGCAGGTCCAAAAGGCCTTGAGAGATGCTCTATATAGAAAGAAACCTATGAAATAAAGTAATTTCAGAGTTGGAAAGGAACTTAAAGTCATCTAAGACAAGCTGCTATAGGACCCCTCTTCCTCACTTCACATTGCTTGGCAATTGATCTCCCATACTTTTCCTGAAAACTTTAAGTGAAAAAGATCTCGCTAAATGACTATTTATATTTTGAGATTATTTTAAATCCTTAGAATATTCTTTATGTCAAATCAAAATGTACCTTTACTGACCTTTCATTTAGTTTGAAATTTGCCTTCAGAATCTATTTTGAATAAGTGTCATTCTTCGTTATTCTTCTATATGAAAGCCCATTTATTGATTAAATAATCTTCCTTTTTTAAAGTTAGACAACTAACTTCTGCATTTCTAACTTCTGGTCAGAGAAGCCAGAAGCCAGAAGAGAGAAAGGAGAAGTCTTACAGACTTTTTGTTATATCATATAGTTTTCAAATCCTTCACCATGATGTAATTTGTCAACTAGCTATGACCAATTATGACCAATGGATTCATCCCCTCATAGGCAGCCTCTTGATAGTAAGCATCTCGATAATATCTTCAGAATGACATTTCTAGTATCATACTCAAAGATTTCAATTTTCTGCAATATATTAGAGCTTAAGCTTCACCAATCTGGTCAAACAATAACTAGATTACCTCAATGCTATGATAAGGTAACAGACTATGATGTTATTCTTAAAATGTGGACTTCCAGATTTAAGTATGATCATTAGAGGAGTTCAATAGAATTGCCACCTTTCTTCATCCAGACACAAATTTCTATGCCTACATAGTAGCTTATGTTCCCATTTACTTTTTATTGCTTCCTTGATAAAGAAAAAAATAAAATTATATATATATATATATATATATATATATATGTGTGTATGTGTGTGTATATATATATATATATATATATTATTTATCACCAAAAGTGACTATTCAAAATACCCCAAACATGAGTTATATAGTACAAAACAAAACAAAAAAATTGCAAATTCTTTATTTTTTTTCCATTTAAAAAAAATGAAATGGTTATTTCTTTGGTATAGTAAATTATCAGAAAACAATTCCCACTACAGGGGAAGGCCAGCATCTTCTCTGCCACGAATAGTTGTCTAGAGCCATGAGAAGTTGAATGACTTTATCAGGTTAACACTGCTAGCATGTGTCAAGTCCAGGATTTGAAACTAGATTTTCTTGACTTTGAGGTCAGATTTTGGCTTTTGAATATATATTAATTTAAACAAAAGATTTTTTAAAAATTTCTGTTTCCTTCAGCATGCTCTTTCTTATCTTTTCTTTTTCTGTAATTTTATAAATTTGTGGCTGTTATTATTTTTATTATTTTATACAGTTCTGTTCATGTTCAAATGACTGGAATGTGCTTTCTTTCCTCAGTTTTGCTTTATTTCTAGGGTCTTCCTCCTATTTGCTGCTCTATAGTATGTAAAACTATTGTGTTCATAAATATATTTTATTCTGTCATTCACTGATCATTGTGCATAGTGTTTTCTTTTAATATCATGATAAAGAAATATAGATATTTTATACAAAGAAATATGGATTTTCCTTTCAATAACATTCTTAGAATACTATCCTAGTGATTGCATCTCTAGGTCAAAGATCTCAATAGTTTTGTAATTCTCACTGTATATCACTATTTATCAATAACTTGCACAAAGTAGGTGCATAATAAATTTTTGCACTGAATTGAATATTGCTTTTGAAAATGATGGCACAAATCTACAAACAGATTAATAGTCTACCCATTGCTCCATAGTATTTCCAACATTAAATTTTATCTGTTTTAATATATTTGCTAATTTAATTGCTGTAACAGGAAGTTAATGAAGATCTAGCATAGGACACCAGGAAGTAAGCTAAAAAGATAAACTGAAGAGATTAATGTCCAATTAAGAGATCAACAGTAATGTAAAAGAGAGAAAGTTTTGATGAAATGATGGGATTAAAAGCTGGGTTGTAAAAAGTTAAGAAGCTAGTAAGTGGAAGAGAATTTGCCATTTTATGTGACCTTTTTAGGGCCATGGGAAAAAAAAAAGATGCTTATAGGATTATAGCTGACAATTGAGCATGTGTTGAAGAAGGGGAGAAAAGGGTATGTCTATAGAAAGCAGCCATTAGGCAGGGAAGGATAAAATATTAGCCAGAGACTAAGTGTAAAGACAAGATAGTATGCTGAAAAAGATGTGAGGAAATTTAATCTCTTGAATATGAAAAGTGATTTGCCTTGGCAAGGAAAAGGCCCATCTCTTCATGTGAGAAAAGAATGAAGGAAGAAATAATGGTAAAAGGTATTTGGTATGAGATAAGGAACCCAAAAGCATAAGAAAATCATAGTTGTGTTAATGAGAAGGGAATAATTGCCCAAAGAATCACAAGTCAAATGACTTATTACTCAAAGGAATATAAGTACGCTGCTCCCCAGTCCTACAGGTACACAAATAAGGCTTGTTTGTACACTAGTAGCCTTGTATATAGACAGCCAAATTTCTGGGTCTCTGTTCTTATATCAAATTATTTTTGTCTGGGTGAATTCACAGGGATTGGAGGAGAGGAAAACCTCAGGGATTATTAATTAGTGAATGGTCTGATATGCAATTGTCCTTCTATAAAACACAAAGACATTGTGATCAGGGGAAAAAAATATTAATCTTCCTTACATGATTAAGTGAAGTTTGATAAATTGAATTTGGTCATTAAAGATTTGTATTCCTAACTTAAATATAGCTGACTCAAATAACATTAGGTACATAGGAACTTCCTTATAGATCAGTAAATTGATGGTAGAAAATGGAGTCAGTTCTCTCAGTTAATGCCTGGCTAGTCTAGCAACAGGCCAGTTCCAACAGCGATAATAAAAAGTTCTCTGAAAATTATATTATCTTTTTCAAAGAAATATGAGAGCAGGTTCTCAGTTGAAAGGGAAAGGAAAGAATGAGCTGTGCAAAACTTGAAGGGAAACTAAAAGAATATGGAAAAGCTACTATGGTGAATGATTTGTTTATATAGAGTACCATAAAAAACATAAAGGATATGTATGATCAGAAAAAAAATGGTTGATGATATAGTAGTAGCTACACCCCAAATGTTGCAGGAGTATAAAATCAGAGGAAGGTCTGCTGTGTATTGGGCTGTATTCAAGATTTGGACAAGAATTGTATTGTTTATGGGTTGCTTAAGCACTTCAGAGAGCTATGATTTTGTGTGGAATTCGACTGACCTAAGGCAACTAGGAGGAGCAATGGACAGGAGTTAGGGGAACCTGAGTTTAAATCCAGTCTCAGACACTTACTAATTTCATGACCTTAGGTAAATCACTTAACCCTGTTTGCCTCAGTGTCCTCATCTGTAAAATGTATTGGAAAAGGAAATGCCAAACCACTCCAATATCTTTGCCAAGCAAGAAAAACCCAAATAGAGTGTCAGATATGACTGATAAACAACAGTAAAGTCTGATCTTATTCTCACTATATCGTATGATGTGGTAAGTTGTATTATTAATTTGAAGGCAATTTCATAAACAACAATAATTATAGGCAGGAGTTCATACAGATATGAAAGTGCGATAAAAAGACGAATTACTATAAAATGATGCTTAGCTATTACGTCTCTTTATATGTATGTGCATACATGTACATGTGTGGATTGTATTTCTTATAGTTATACAGTTATTTCCTTGGAGAAATATTTCAGAAGCCATCTGAGAACATTATTTACTAAGTTTTAATAAGTCTAATGTGTTATGTACCTATGTGGTTTGGATTTAAAGCCTGTTTAGAATCCCCCACAAAGGGAAATCTCATCAGGAAAGATCATTATCAAAAGTTAATGTTCAAATGAGATATTTGTAAAGCACTTAGCACAGTGCCTGACATGTAATAGGTGCCTTTAAAAATGCTTGTTTCCTTCCTCTTCTAAATCCTTCTAATTCTTGCAACTGTTCCTTAATCTTGTCTCAAAGTTTAGAAGCTTTGCTTTATAGAACTTTACTCTTCCCCTGGGATTTCCCTCATCTTATAGTATTTGTTCAATGAATTAGCTCCTTTGCACATATTTTTGTTTTATATTGTCTTTTCTGTAGTCTACATTAAAAATTAACAGGCAATGCTGCCTTCTCTTTGTGTTACATATGGTTGAAACCAGCCTAGTGGTTCTATGTTCTTGTCCTAGTCATAGCACCAAGTTTTCTTTTACCTACTATCACACCCCGATCATAAACATTCCTCCCATCCTGTCTTTAAGTTGTGGAACCATCCAGACCAAATAATTCTGAATAAAGGAATTTCAATGTGACATGATTTGTGTAAGCTACCTTACAGAGCTCAGAGCAATGGACCACAACTGGAGCCTGGTTCATGTGCACAGTTTAATACTTGCAACTCAGAAGAATGAAAAGCACCACTTCCAATTTCTATCATTTTTAAGTCAAGAAATTACTGTTAAAGAGTCTGCCTCACTTCCCCTTTTCTTATTATTATTGATCTTATTACATCATTCAGTGTATTTTTGTAATTGTTGTGAGTAGAAGAGAAGCTTGTATGTGATCACTCAGGCTTTCAACTTTTTAGAATTTCCTATAGGACACACCTTTAACCACTCTTAAACCAGTCTCAGTTATTTAAAAAAAAAAAAAAAGTAGTTTAGAAATGTTCTGGAGCTCCTTGTACAGAAAAGGAGAGGAGGGATTGTGTGTACTGGAAACCAAGAAATACATATTGAGGACCACTTTTCTTCATTGTGTTGGAAATCCTGAATACATCATGAAAATGACTGTTTTCCTATTTATGGTTTCAATAACCACCATCTTCTTTTGATTTGGGAGCTCCAAGGTTTGTTATGTCTCTGGCTGATAGCTGTACCACAGGTACAAATGAAAGACATGTTCATCACCCTTCATCAGAGAGTAATAGAAAATAATAATAAGGTGATATATAAATTATTTTTGCTTCATTTAGTTTGTTTCTTTGGTTTTTATCAAATAAAATAAGAAATTGAGAGGTATTAAAGGAACTTTGGTGGGGAAGACCAGGTGGGTTTAGGAAAGCTTAAAGAGAGTGTCTAGAAAAAAATGGAACATGAAAACAGAGGAGAAAGAAGAAAGCTGGAAAAATAATTCATCCTAAAAGGAATGAAGTGTAGAAAGAACAAAGCTATAATAACATTAGGATTTAGAAATGGAGATATAACCTTCTTTCTCACAAGTAAAGAGAGATAGAAATTGCTTGAGCAAAAGCTACATTCAAAACATTTTCTCTATGTTCTATTCCTCCTACCAGTGATAGAATGCAATTTTTGATAAAATCCTTAGTAAATCATGTCTGTTCTACTTCATGCTATTGGTAAAAGACATTGGCAAAAAAAAATGTCAAAAACTGGCAACAGATACAACTCTATTCAATGAAAACACAAAATACAGCTTTTTAGCTGCAGTTCCTGACATCTAAAAGTGATTAACTGCTTCAAGAAATCTTCATTGATTTTAGTTTCTGCCATCTTTTTTTCCAGCTCATCTTCTTGTAGTAAGGATATTTTTGGCAAGAAGCCCAATATATAATCCATTAAGAAACAGATCACAAATGTTGGTTCTTCCCAGTGTGAAAGGATTCTCATTTCTGAAAACAGTAGTAAGAGAATATCATTCTAAAAAGAAAGGGTATGATAATAGTGATTATAATAAAAGAACATGCATAAGAAATACTATACAAAAAGAAAAAGAACATTTATAAAAGAGAATTCCATCCTCTTGTGATAAGGGTACAGCAGATAAAATCTCTTCATTTCAGAGCAAGCAATATGGATAAGCTATTATGAACAAAACCTTCTAAATGTTGGGAAATCTTTTCCAATTATGATTCCAAAAGTTTTATCCATTTATATATTTGGGGATTTCTAAAGATAAGGTTTTTGTGTGGTTATACTCCTATGACTCTGCTCTCTGTCTATCTCTCTGTCTCTCTGTCTCTGTCTCCATCTCTGTCTGTGTTTCTGTTTCTGTCTCTCTGTCACTCTGTGTTTATCTCTTTCTCTGTCACTATTTCTCTGTTTCATTGTCTCTCTCTCCATCTCTGTCTGTCTGTCTGTCTGTCTTTTTTTCTCTGCCACACACACACAGTGTCACAGCTTTCTTAGCCTAAATTATGTGGTGGATGTGTTGAATACAATAAACTTTTTTTCTCAGAATAAGAAGGTATCTGAAAAGCAAATGCTTGCTACTTTTGCTTTTGCTTCAGTCTATATAAGCATTAATTTGGTAGAAAATAATAAAAGCAGGATAGCTTATTCAACACTTACTTCTCAGACCTGCTTGCTTTTGTGTGCACCTGATTACTGATTCAAACCCATACTGTTTCTGTCGATGTATACCAAAGTAAAGACAAATTTATCAAGCTAAGACTTCACAGGCAAAACATTTGAAAACTAAATAATTTGAAGATAACTCAAACTTAGTCATTCCTAGACACTTTATCAGTTAAAATTAAATGTTAGTATAATATCCTCAGGATAGTGCAGTGGACAGAGAGATGAATTCTTGGCCAGGAGAATTAGTATAAATACTAACTTCTACTTAAGACTAACCATGTGACTGTGGGCAAGTCAGTAAACCTTTCAGTTCTCTGGATAATTTAGGATTCTAAGTTGCAAAAAAAAAAAAAGGTGCTGAACTGCATTGGTAAGTATTCTTTAACAGAGTGGTTCCCTAGACCAAAGGAGTTAGAAATATAATTCTTATGAATAAAAATGAAAAGGAAGAATTAGAGCAAAAAGAGCATTCATGTATCAGCATGTGGTCAGGATAATTTTAGCTTTGCTTCTCTTTCTGTATCATAAATTCTAAGATGTACAGTAACTTCCCTACAAAGTTCCCATATATTCCTTCCTTCATTCTTCTCTTCTTCCCTTACAACCTTTTTTCCTTCCTTTCTTCCTTCCATTCTTCCTTTTCTTCTCTCCTCCCTTCTATCATTCCTTTTTTTCTGTGTTTCCTTCTTTCTTAACCTCCTTCCTTCCTTTGAGCCTTGATATTCTTGCTATTCTATTTACATCATTGCAGTAGTCATTGTGTTGTGTGGTTTACTTGGTTCTGCTTACTTCACTTTTCATCAGTTCATTTAAGTCTTTCTTTCCACCCTTCTCTTTAGTTTGAGGAATGGAATATATAGCTTGTAAAATCACATTAAATGACACATCATAAGAAAATGGTCAAGAAAATTGTGGAAGACTATAGAGTTCTCTGGGAAACTTTTTATAAAAATAAGACTTCACTTAAGAAAAGGATCAAGGAAACACTGCTATGGATTATATGTGCCTCTGGGGCTTTTGTAAAAGTCTTTTGTGTTTTCTTTCTGTTCACAGTCTTGAACATAATGCCATACAAGCTGTACACAATCAGCTTAGGTGTAAAGCTGCTAAATTTAATTCTTGGTTCTCACTTCCTACAGATGTCCAAAAAATAGATCATAATGAGAGGTTTACAAAATCCCAATAATTGTAAGGTTCTTTCACATATGGGTCAATTTACTGTTATAAAACAAAACAAAACAAAACAAAATACTTTAGCAGAGCAAGAAGATAAATATTTCATAAATCTGCACAATGTGCTTTTATTTACTGTGGGGGAAATATCAAAAAAAATTATTTAAGAAACAAGATAATCTCACAATAATTTATTAAATGCTTATTATGTGCCAATTACTGTGCTAAGAGCTGATGAATGTGAGAAAAAGTTTCTGCTCTCAAGAAGTTTGCATTCTATCAGAGAGAAATGTCATCTTCATAGATAAGTAAACATAATTGTGAAATATTGACAAAGTCCTTAGTGGGTAATATTAGTAGCTGAAAGGATCAGAAAAACCCTATGTATGGGATGGGATAGTATTTCTTTAAGGGTATTCTGGCAGGTCATAGGCCCCTTAAATTAATCCAAAAGGAAAAATATAATTACATATAATGTGCAATCTGTTTCTAAAAAAGACTTTCTTAAAATGATACTTTATGATAAGTCTTGAGAATCACTTAAATTACAAATACAGCTTAATATTGAGCCATTCTCCCTATATGCCATTAGAATGTCTGAATTAGTAGAAAGAGGTGGAATGTTAGGTATTTTCATTCACTGTTGGCAAATCTGTGAATTGATTCAACTATTTTGAAAATCAATTGGAATTATTTAAGAAAAGTTACTAGTTTCATACCCTTTGAAACAGTAGATAAAAGAAAATAACATTCCTTGTAGTTTTCCCTACTGGTGATAGCTGATTATACCCAAATCATCCCTATGTATTTCTTTGTTATGAGGGAGTAATGCAGTTTCACTATGGAGACCATACCAAAGATGTTATTTGATAAAAAGAAACATTGTACAGAAATGATCATAGAAACATATTTGTTATTAGAACAAACTAAAAGCAAAACATATGCTGAACTCTTAGGTAATCATTGGATCAATCACTAGAGAACACTGCTAGCCAAGTAAGTGCCTGACTCAATTAATAAGAACCAACTATGGCAGCCAAATGCTCGTTTTCAGTGTTTATGAGTTTATCCCTTTAGTGGATGATGTGGGGATTTCATATGGGTTATTTGAAACAAGTGGCATAGTCTAGTATCTATAGTGAGGTAAATAGCCTTAGAGCTAGTCCTTACATAATTCAATAAAGGAAAAAAAAAGTAGAAATAAAATTAAAGGGACTTACTTTATCAGGATCCAGGGTAAGGATCAAATGAGATAATATTTTTTCTTAGCCTTCTGGCATATAAAAGATAATAAGTAAATATGTGCTCTTTCCCCTACTCCCTCAAACAAAGGGAAGGGTGGTTAAGTGATACAGTGAATATAATATAAGCCCTGGAGACAGGAGAAGCTGAGTTCAAATTCAGCCTCAGACACTTGACTGTGACCCTGGGCAAATTACAACCCCATTGTCTCACAAAACAAAACAAAACAAAAAAAAAAAAAAAAAAAAAACAAGAAGAAGAAGAAGAAGACGACTTATCTGAGAATGATGTGCAACTCATTTATGTGAGAGAGTTTTCGTACAAAAATGGATAGATAAAAGATGGATTCTATAAAAGTCATCATAAGGCTACTATTTTGCAAAATAAAACTAATAAAAAGAACAAGATATTTGATGGTACATGTTTTAGAATCAAAGGATGAATTGTTCAATAGATCATGCTAGAATTGGCTCAACTTCACAGGGTCTTGTTTTCAGTTTTATTCTTTTTTTTAAATCAGTATCGAGTTTGATTTTATTTACACTAACAAATTGGTTGCCTGAGTGGATAAAAGGCAAATGACAAATAATTTTTACATCAGATTTTTTTCTTGTTTATTAAAATGCAAATTCAAGTATTTCTAATGTCACTTACTAATCAACATGCTCAACACTTCCCTATTATTTTCCCAAAGAAAATATTAATATATTTAGTAAAGAAAGTTCTGCTTAGCCTTTAGCCTCTTTTTTTTTCTTATTGCTTAGCTATATTTTCAGCATATTTTTCACTGTCCTCCACTATACCCATTTTTGCATTAAAATTGTGTTGCATCAAAATGCTAAAATAGCAGCTAGTGATAGAGTGAGTAAAATATAGGATCAGGAATCGCGTAAATCAGAGTTTAAATCAGGCTGACACTGACTAACTGTGTGATTCTGGTCAAATCATTTAATTTCTATCTGCCCCAGTTTTCTCAACTTTAAAATAGGGATAATAATAGAACCTATATAACAGTAATGATCAAATGAGAGAATGACTAAATTGTTACCAAAAACAAAGAAAACACAAATAGAACAGCTCACAAAAAAAGTTTGGAAAACATTTCCCAATGGAAAAATGGTCACACAATAAGAATACTTTTCAAAGGAAGATTTACAAACTATGACCAGTGCTTAAAATCTCAAATAGTCAGAGAAATGCTATCTAAAACGACACTAAGGAATCCCATCACTCAATGTTTGATAAAAGCCTTTAAGTTATTCAACAGATATTTTAATGCTCCACATCTTCAGTGCCAAAGTCAGGCATACATAGGAAGGGCAATAAATGATTGAAAACTTTGTTGTAGGAGCTGTGTAAAGGTAGGCATTTTGTTTCAGTTCTTTTGAAACTATAAATAATTTCATGGTTCTGAAGGCGATTTGGAATTATTCAGAAAAGTGATTAAATTGTTTATATCCTTATCTCCTTTTACACAATAACTTCACTATTGAGACAATTCACCAAGAATAATAATGGCAACATAAAAAGTACAAAAATGTTCATTGTAGAATTTTTTATGATTACAACTGAGTAGAAACAAAGTGTTTTCAATATGTGACTAAGGGACTGGCTAAAGAAATTATATTATTGAATGTTTAACCACCAGAGGGCACTACAGACCAAAGAATTCACCGGTTTGCGTACAAAAAACAGGTGCTATTAATCAAATGTTCATACAGTGCTTATACATTTCAGCCACCCAGTGGTTAGAGGTGGGAACTTCACTTTGGAATTTTTTTTTAAGCATGGAATTATATATCTACTTAAGAGAATTCTAAGATAAACCCTAGAATTCAATATATATATAAATATAATTGTAATATTTTAAAGAAATTAGATTTTTGAGAATTTTTTTTCTGTTTTTGTATATGACTTGAAAATTCTTTTCACCTTGATTTGCTATATTTCATTAGTCTTTATTGGTTGCTAATCTTTTTTTTTTATCTTTTTAATCTGCATTAATATGCACTCATATATTGAAATCTACTGTGCATTCATGCTTATTGTGACTTTGATTTGAGGTAAATTATTTGGATTGAATTCTCATGAAAGCCTTTTAATCTTTTCAGTGCCTGTTATCATTGAAAACAAAGTTAAGAACAAAGCCTTCCATGTTGATATAAATAACTGGCTAAGGTACAAGAGTTATGAAATATTTTTTAAATGTCACAAGGAGACCAAAAAAAAGCCCTCCTTATGTTTTGAATGAGGAACCTGGTGACATAAAGATTGGGAGTACCAAGAGGGGAGAGGAAGAATTATCACAGACTTTTCACAAAATAGGAAGACAATGAAAATCAGTGGCTAACAAGGAAATGTCTCATGGTTCTACATCTAGCACTCACACTCACAATGGCACATCACAAATATTGAATGAATGAATAAATGTTATTCTGATTTGGTAATTACATCTAATGCCTATTAGTACAAAATGAATAATCTCTGAATATATTCTTCTGAAATATTTACTAGTGTATTCCAATTCTTATCAGAAAAGTGCATGTATAGGAGTAGAATCTGAAACATACTTTAAAGGAATTGCAGATTATAAAAATTAGAGAGAGATTATTGCAAATATGGGAGACTAATTTGTGAAAAGGTAGGAATATATGAGATAGAGTGTTTATGGGAAATAGTTGGCAGACAAATTCAAATAAAATGGAAAATACATAAAGGGAAAAATATTAAAAAGATCAGCAAAGTATGTGTGAGCTAGATATTAAAAGGATTTTATGTCAAGCTGTATTGGTTTTTAATTTCCTAGTTTATTGACATCTACTTTTCCCTGAAGTGGCTATATCAAACAGTTCAAGAGATACTTTTAGTACTAAAATAGAATTCAAGAAAAACATTGGGAGCAGATATTTAGTGTATATATTATTTTCTTAGCAAAGTAAGAGGTGAGAAGATAAGGGAGTTGGTATAGGTGATATAAAAAAGCTAAAGATACAAGAAAATGTTTGAACTAGCATTATAAAGAATATGAAGAGGTAAATCCTGAAGGAATAAAAGAATTACATATGATCCTTTCAGTTGAAATTGGATATAAATTTGTAATGAACCAGTTGATATAGTTGTTTGACTTTGCCCAAGAATGTTTAGCGACACATAAATGGAAATAGAGAAAATACTGGTGATGGATAAGAGGAGAAAGGGATTCAAATATAACTGATCAAACTGATCAATCAATTCCATGGAGAGCAGAACATGATGTTTGGAAGAATTAAAAAAGGCAAAGAGATTGCATGTTTCAATAACAACAAAGGGGGTTAGGAGTGATGAGATAAAGAAAATAAGGGAATAGGATATTGTGAGTAGAGAGTAGAATCTCAGTGTTTTGGATCATGAAAAGGAGTATAATTGCAGGTAATAATCCAATGGAAGATCTGACTTTTCCATATTTGTAAAGTTGGGGGTCATGGAAATTTAGTGAGGAATAAGTTAAAAGGAGGAATGTGAGTAAAAACTATTACTGGCCTCATTCAGAAGACATACTTATACCCAAATTCTTTAGCAATTTGTTCAATCCTATATTTTAGCTTTTATTGATATTTCTGTAAAATCTGTTTAATTCTAAGAACCATTAAAAATCTTCTATTATTGGTATGATCTATATCTTCCTATAATTCAGTGTTATTTTTTCCTTTATGAACTGAGATTCTATGACATTAAATATTAATCATATACATAATAAATATATATTCATATAAGTTTAATATTGACATTGGTTTATTGACTGTTTCTTTTCAACTTAATGTAATTTCTGCATTGTAAATTTATTTTCCCTTGATCTAACAGCATGATTGTAACTGTTTTATGCATTGATTTGATGTAAAAGTTATTCCAGTCTCTGATGTTTATAATATGTATGTCTTTGCTTTTTAGATGTTATTCTTGAAAGCAATATATTGTGCAATTTTATTTTTCACATCCAAACTACCACTCTCTTTTACTATACTGCTTAATATATTCATAATTCAATTATGAGAGTTAGGATTATATTTTCCTCACTGGTTTCTCTGGTATTACTATTTTTCCTGAATTATATTTTATTTGCATTCTCATTTTGGTATAGCATTTGCCCTCATAGTTAATTTTGTTTAATCTACCTTAAAGATAACCTATTATTATAGGCTTTTTTCCCTTTGCCCTTATAACCCTCACTATGTATTTGTTAACCTTTCCCTAATGTTTGGATTTTTACTTAGATTTATGATTTCTTTTTCTTGCTTGCTTTTCTTTAGTTATCTAATAACTCCTTTATTCTTCTCTTACTTTTTTCTTTCTAGATAAATTAGTTCATTAAATCCCGTCCATCCCTATTCAATTTCTTTTGTTTGTTGCTTTCTTTTTTGTGCCTTTTCCAAAGTAGAATTTATTGTCTTTTTAATTCAATAGTATTCTATTTTTCAAAATATCTGTAAAAATAGTTTTTGATATTCATGTTTTGTAAGATTTTGAGTTCCAAATTGTTTCTCTCCATCTCCCTCCCCCATCAGCAAGCAATCTGATATAGGTTATACATGTACAATCATTTTTAACATATTTCCATATTATTCATTTTGTAAGAGAAAAATCAGAACAAAAGGGGAAAACCACAAGAAAGAAAAAACAAACAAGAAAAGAATGGAAATAGTATGCTTCTATCCACATTCAGTGACCACAGTTCTCTTTCTGAATGCAGGTGGCATTTTCCATCCCAAATTTATTGGAATTATCCTCAGTCATCACATTGCTGAGAAGAGCTAAGTTTGTCATCCTTACATAGTCTTGCTGTTACTATGTATAATGTTCTGGTTCTGCTTACTTCACTCAGCATCAGTTAATGTAACTCTTTCCAAGCTTTTCTTAAAACATATTTATTACAGAACATCATTTTATTATAGCTCATCATTTCTATAGAACAATAATATTCCATTACATTCATATACCATAACTTATTCAGTTATTCCCCATTGATGGGCAGCTACCCATTTTCCAGTTCCTTGCTACTACAAAAAGAACTGCTACAAACATGTTTGTATATGTGAGTCCTTTCCCTCATCTCTTTGGGATACAGACCCAGTAGTGACATTGCTGATTCAAAGTCAAGCACACTTTTATATACTTTTGGACATAATGTCCTCATAATGGCTGGATCAGTTCACAACACCACCAATAATGCATTAGTGTCCCAGTTTTCCCACCTCCTCTCCAATATTCATCATTATCTTTTTTTTCCAACTTAGCCAATCTGATAAGTGTGAAATAACTTTACAGTTATTTTAATTTGAATTTCTTTAATCAATTAGAGCATTTTATCATAAGATTACAGATGGTTTAAATTTCTTCATCTGAAAATTATGTTCATATCCTTTGACCATTTATCAATTGGGAGATGATTTGTTTTCTCATGAATTTGACTCAGTTCTTATATATACATATTTTCCCCCAGATTTCTGCTTCCATTCTAATTTTTGGTGCATTGGTTTTGATCAAAACATTTTAATTTGTTGTAGTCAAAATTATCCCTTTGCATTTCATAATATTCCCTATTTTGTCTTTGGCCATAAATTCCTCCTTTCTCCAAAGATCTTACAAAGAACTCCTAGTTCTCCTAATTTGTTTATAGTATTACCCTTTAATGTCTAGATCATGAACTCATTTCAACCTCATCTTGGCATAAGGTGTCAAAGAAAGATTTATTTACTTTATTCTCTTTATCAATTCTCTTTCCTTTCTATTATAAACCTTTGTTCATTGGTTCATAGTCTGGTTGTTTATTTATTCCCTTTTAAAATCTCTTTGTGTTTTTCATGAAATTGAAGCTCCTAAAGTACCAGGTTTGACTCCGTTCTTTCTTGCTATTGGCTTGTATATTTTTCTCTTTTTTCTGTTGTGCTGTATTGTTTTTAGTATAAATTCACAGGGAAAGTAACAAGGATTTAAATATTGCCTATAATAGAAATTTCCTTGTACTTCAAATCAGATGATGCAATTTTATTCCCCTTTCTGCCTATGATCATTTTTTTTTCCTCTATGTACCCACTATCCTCTCTGAGCTCATGCCATTCTAGCCTTGGATTTCATTTGTCTCTAGTTTTAATTTAACTTTTCTTGAGGGCAGATGTTGTCCATGAAAGCATAATAGTCAGGAAAAAGTTTCCCCCATGGTCCTAGTCCCTGTTGCTTAAATCAGTTGAAAGATTTCTATGTACAAGATATCTATATACATATATGGGTATTTTTATGTACACATATAAAGACATACATGTGATATGTATATACATGTGTATGCATGCGTACTCACCATAAATTTGACTTTTTCTATTCTTATATCATCATAAATGTTAAAATGTCCTATAACATAATTGGCACTAATTTCAACTGTAGATCATCTATTTTGAATAGGTCATTGTTCTAAATAAAATTTAATTACAATACCCCATATTTTTCAAGTTCTATTCTGAAAACTCCTGGGCTTTCTAAATGGAATGTGACTCCTCTTATTTCTCATATTATCATGAAGTTCCATTCTTGACTATTGTCATATTATCATCATATAATATTTGTCGAGCAACTAATATTAAGTATAGCTCTTTGCTACTTATTATTCAAACATATACCAAAAAAAGAAATGTAAGGCAGAATCCATACCCCCATACATCACTAACATCATTATTATTCTTTCTTCCCAGTATTTTCCACATTCCATATTACTCTGTTCATAAACTAGGGAAAGGATGAGGATGCAAAGCAATTCCAAGATGATCTTTGAATTCACTTGTTGTTAATTTTGAAAGTCAAATATAGAAAGTAGATAATACAAGAGAGCACTTGGGACACATTTGGAATCTCCTATGCATTGTTTTTTTCTCTTGGGTACTAATTATTCTTCCAACCTTCTGGAAGAAAGATAAAAAGAAGTCTTTGGAGCTTAATATCATAGAATTAGAATTTGAATGATGGCAGGGACCTTGCTGCCCATCGGAACTCATTAATTTTTCTTCCATGAAGGCTTAATTATCAAGAACAGACAACTTTCTAAGGAGAAATGTTATGGTAGTCAGCACAATTATTGCTGATGACAAATTTAAATTTAGAGACAACTGAGATTAAATCTTTGGGGATAACTTCTAGCCACAGTAACTCTGAACTTTTAATGGGAGAGATCAAGTCATGGAAGATATAGTTCCCAAAGACTTAGGGGAATTAATTTGCAGAAATGGGTATTAACCCATTCTCATATACACCCAGGGGCAGGGGTGGGGTGGGGGAAACACTATAGTTCTCAAATCAGAAGTAAAGAGCACAAGTGAGAAAAGTACTTTGCATGATTTCCCTTTCGAATAAACACATTGCAGTTGATGGTGTCAATTTGATACCCCATCTTCTTAAAGCCAAAATTATGTAATGATTTCTGGGAATATATCCAATTTATGAAATACCCAGGATATTTCAAGTGGATTTCCCAGAAGTTTCTCTTTAGTGGAATTTCAGTAAAGAGAAAAAAGAAGCAAACTCCCAAATAATTTAATCAAAGTGATCCATCAGAATCAATGGAAAGAAAAAAAAAATCTACTGGCTCTTTCAAGGAAAATCAAACAACTTCAATACCTGTAGTTAGTATGTGTAACCATCTCACCCTGAAATTGTTCCCTTATTATATCTCTGGTTTTGTTAATTCAAACATTTAATGTGTCACCACTGGGGATCTGGGTCCTGTGTCCATCAAAAAAGAGACACTTGTATGTGGATTCTTGGAAAGTCCAGTTCTCTCCAGCAGTGTTTCTACTGGGCTTATACCCCAAAGAGATACTAAAGAAGGGAAAGGGATCTGTATGTGCCAAAATGTTTCTGGCAGCCCTGTTTGTAGTGGCTAGAAGCTGGAAAATAAATGGATGCCCATCAATTGGAGAATGGTTGAATAAATTGTGGTATATGAATGTTATGGAATATTATTGTTCTGTAAAAAATGAACAGCAGAATGAATACAGAGAGGACTTACATGAACTGATGCTAAGTGAAATGACCAGAACCAGGAGATCATTATATACCTCAACAACGATACTGTTTAAGGATGTATTTTGATAGAAGTGGATCTCTTCGATAAAGAGTGCTAATTCAGTTTCAATTGATCAAGGATGGGCAGAAGCAGCTACACTCAAAGAAAGAACACTGGGAAATGAATATAAACTGCTTGCATTTCTGTTTTTCTTCTTGGGTTAATTTTACCTTCTGAATCCAATTCTCCCTGTGCAACAAGAGAACTGTTCGGTTCTACACACATATATTGTATCTAGAATATACTGTAACCTACTTAACAAATAAAGGACTGCTTGACATCTGGGGGAAGGGGTGGAGGGAGGGAGGAGAAAATTTGGAACAGAAGTGAATGCAAGGGATAATGCTGTAAAAAATTACCCTGGCATGGGTTCTGTCAATAAAAAGTTTAAAAAAAAAAAAAGGAAAGTCCAGTTCTCAGTTTAATTCCTGGTATAAAATCTTCTATCTGCCTGCCTACATATGTATGTATTGTTATTGAGTAGTAGTAGAAGTAGTAGTAGTAGTAGTAGTAGTAGTAGTAGTAGTAGTAGTAGTAGTAGTAATTATTGTTCTTGTTGTTCTTGTTGTAGTTGTAATAGTAGTAGTAGTAGTAATAATAATAATAATACTAATAGTAGTAGTAGTAGTAGTAATACTTCTTTCATTCTCAACTTGTGTGGAAGAATAGAATTTTAGCTAACTTGGTAGGAAACTAAAGAGAAGATATGACATTATAACTGAAGATTGAAAATCTTAAGGTCAAAGAGAATAAGACATGTGGGATAATATAAAAGAATGCCCTTCTTTCTAGAGCTGGTCCCTGAATCCACAAATGATGACCTCACTGTCGCATTGCAATTAGCTATCAGATCCTACTAGGGACAGGATATTGAATGGAAAAACACTAATATTCAGAAGTTCCAGTTTGACTAAATCTCAAATCCATGACCTGTGGTATAAGAAATACTAAATCATCAATTTGTAACTTTAATAAATATAAAGATTGGCCCTTGGTTTATTTCAATATAGAGGGAAAGAGAGAACTTGAAATTGAAAAATCAAAATTAAATTAAATTTTTTTTTTAAAAAGACTAGCCCTTTTGGGTGTGAGAGTTGGATTCCAGTTGTAATCTGTTTTATGTTATCAAGTTTCTTTTGATCACTATTAGGAGGACCATTTATGGAGCACTGAAGGAACCATAGAATTCAAAAGAATTTATGCAATTCTTGGGGACTGCTTGAGTATCAGAGAGATTATGGGGGAGTGGGGTAAAATCATATGGTGGATATTTTATTGAATACCATTTATTGCTTTTATTGATTATATGAAAAGAATAAAGTAACTGCATACCATTGCACAAGTTTTCTCTCTTTCACTGGGATATGACTGTTATGCCAAGTCATATAATTAGGGTTTAAATAAAATCTGAAAAGTATAGAAAAGATGCATGATCTAACAAACTAGAGGCTCAAGTGTTCATTCAGTTTGTGATAAATTAATACACACACTCAATCAATGAATTTGGCATAGCCACCTAGAAAGAGTTACATCTGAATGGTGATAGAAAGTCATCTTTTCTTTGAGAACCAAAGATCTTAGAATATTTCCATTACTTCCATATAGCAGATTGGAGTCATAATTGAAAGAGTGAGCATGGAACAGGTTCCTACTTAGAAAGATTCACTCACGAGATTATAAATAAATTAGAGGAACATAGAATAGTTTATCTCTCAGACTTGTGGAGGAGAAAGAAATTTGTGACCAAAGATGAACTAGAGACCATTACTGACCACAGAATAGAAAATTTCGATTACATCAAATTAAAAAGCCTTTGTACAAATAAAACTAATGCAAACAAGATTAGAAGGGAAGCAACAAACTGGGAAAACATTTTCACAGTTAAAGGTTCTGATAAAGGCCTCATTTCCAAAATATATAGAGAACTGACTCAAATTTATAAGAAATCAAGCCATTCTCCAATTGATAAATGGTCAAAGGATATGAACAGACAATTTTCAGAGGATGAAATTGAAACTATTACCACTCATATGAAAGAGTGTTCCAAATCATTATTGATCAGAGAAATGCAAATTAAGACAACTCTGAGATACCACTACACACCTGTCAGATTGGCTAAGATGACAGGAAAAAATAATGATGAATGTTGGAGGGGATGCGGGAAAACTGGGACACTAATGCATTGTTGGTGGAGTTGTGAACGAATCCAACCATTCTGGAGAGCAATCTGGAATTATGCCCAAAAAATTATCAAATTGTGCATACCCTTTGATCCAGCAGTGTTTCTATTGGGCTTATATCCCAAAGAAATACTAAAGAAGGGAAAGGGACCTGTATGTGCCAAAATGTTTGTAGCAGCCCTGTTTGTAGTGGTCAGAAACTGGAAAATGAATGGATGCCCATCAGTTGGAGAATGGCTGGGTAAATTGTGGTATATGAATGTTATGGAATATTATTGTTCTGTAAGAAATGACCAGCAGGATGAATACAGAGAGGACTGGCGAGACTTACATGAACTGATGCTAAGTGAAATGAGCAGAACCAGGAGATCATTATACACTTCGACAACGATATTGTATGAAGATATATTTTGATGGAAGTGGATTTCTTTGACAAAGAGACCTGAGTTTCAATTGATAAATGACGGACAAAAGCAGCTACACCCAAAGAAAGAACACTGGGAAACGAATGTGAACTATCTGCATTTTTGTTTTTCTTCCCGGGTTATTTATACTTTCTGAATCCAATTCTCCCTATGCAACAAGAGAACTGTTCGGTTCTGCAAACATATATTGTATCTAGGATATACTGCAACATATCCAACATATAAAGGACTGCTTGCCATCTAGGGGAGGGGGTGGAGGGAGGGAGAGGAAAAAAAATCGGAACAGAAACGAGTGTCAATATAAAGTAATCATTAAATAAAAAAATTAAAAAAAAAATAGAAAGATTCACTCACATCACCACCATCTGCTTGTTCAGTTTGAACTGAAATAAACTGAAGAGAACTGAAGTGAAAAAATTCAGTCCTGCAACATATGAGTAGCCCTTATTGTAAGTACACAGCTATCCATGAATTATTTTTTAAATAGTAGCTTTTTATTATCAAAACATACACAAAGATAGTTTTCAACAATCACCCTTGCAAAACCTTGCGCTCCAATTTATTTCTCTTTCCCTTCCCTCTCTCCTAGGAAGTTAGCAATCAAATATATGTTAAACATGTACAATTCTTCTATACATATTTTCACATTTATTATGCTACACAAAAAAAATCAGGTCAAAAAAGGGGAAAAATGAGAAACAAAAAAAGTAAGCAAATAACAACAAAAGTAAAAATACTATGTTGTGATTGTGGATTCTGTCTTCACAATGATCTTTCTGGATGCAGAAGGCTTCTCGAACACAAATCTATTGGAAGTGACCTGAATCACCTCATTGTTGAAAAAAACATATCCATCAGAACTGATCATCACATAATCTTGTTGTTGTTGTATACAATGTTGTCTCAGGTCTATTTACTTCACTTAGCATCAGTTCACATAAGTCTCTCCAAGCCTTTCTGAAATCATCCTGCTGGTCATTTCTTATAGAACAATAATATTCCATAACATTCATATGCCATAGTTTATTCATCCAGCATCCACTCAATTGCCAATTACTTGACACTACAAAAAGTTGCTGCAACAAATATTATCACATGTGGGTCCTTTCCCCCTTGTCATGATCTCTTTGGGATACAGGCCTAGTAGAGACACTACTGGATCAAAGTTTAATAGTCCTTTGGGCATAGTTCCAAATTGTTCTCCAGAGTTGGATCAATGTACAACTTTACCAACAATGTGTTAATTCCCTATATCCCCTCCAACATTTATCATTACCTTTTCCTGTTATCTTAGCCAATCTGACTAGGTAGGGGTACTTCAGAGTTGTCTTAATTTGCATTTTTCTGATCAATAGTGATTTAGAACATTTTTCATATGAATAGAAACAGTTTTAATCTCTTCATTTGAAAATTGTTTGATCATATCCTTTAACCATTGATCAATTGAAGAATGGCTTATATTTTTGTACATTTGAGTTGGTTCTCTATATCTTTTAGAAATAAGGCCTTTAGACCTGTATGTGCTAAAATATTTGTGGCAGCCCTATTTGTAGTGGCTAGAAACTGGAAATTGAATGGATGCCCATCAATTGGAGAATGGCTGGGTAAATTGTGGTATATGAATGTTATGGAATATTATTGTTCTGTAAGAAATGACCAGCAGAATGAATACAGAGAGGCTTGGAGAGACGTACATGAACGGATGCTAAGTGAAATGAGCAGAACCAGGTGATCACTTTACACTTCAACATCGATATTGTATGAGGATGTATTCTGATGGAAGTGGATTTCTTTGACAAAGACTCAATTTCAATGGATCAATGATGGACAGAAGCAGCTACACCCAAAGAAAGAACACTGGGAAATGAATGTGAACTATTTGCATTTTTGTTTTTCTTTCCGAGTTGTTTTTTACCTTCTGAATCCAATTATCCCTGTGCAACAAGAGAACTGTTCGGTTCTGCAAACATATATTGTATCTAGGATATACTGCAACATATTTAACATATATAGGACTGCTTGCCATCTAGGGGAGAGGGTGGAGGGAGGGAGGGGAAAAATCGGAACAGAAGCGAGTGCAAGGGATAATGTTGTAAAAAAAAATTACCCTGGCATAGATTCTGTCAATATAAAGTTATTATAAAATAAAATAAAATATTTAAAAAAAAGAAATAAGGCCTTTATCAGAACCCTTGGATGTAAATTTTTCCCCAATTTTCTGTTTCCCTTCTAATCTTGTCTGCATTGTGTTTGTACAAAACCTTTTTTAATTTAATATGATCAAAATTAACCATTTTGCATTTCATAATGTACTTCAGTTCTTCTTTGACTGTAAAATCCTTCTTTCTCCACAGATCTGAGATAAACTATAATTTGTTCTTTACTTACAATTAATTTGCTTATAATATCACTCTTTATGTCTAAATCATGAACCCATTTCATCCTTATTTTGGTTTACAGTGTTAGGTGTTGGTCAATGCTTGGTTTCTACCATAATATTTTCCAATTTTCCCAGTCAATTTTTGTCAAATGAGTTCCTATTCCAGAAACTGGGGTGTTTGGTTTTATTACAGTCATTGACTACTGCATCTTGTAAACCTAACCTATTCCACTGATCAACCACTCAATTTCTTAACCAGTACTAAATGATGACAGCTCAGCTGCTTTATAATATAGTTTTAAGTATAGGACAACTAGGCCACTTTCATTTGTTGGTTTTTTTTTTTTTCACTAATTCACTTGAAATTTTTGACCTTTTGTTCTTCCAGATGAATTTTGTTATTATTTTTTCTAGCTCTGTAAAGTAATTTCTTGGTTTGATTGGTATGTCACTGAATAAATAGATAAATTTAGGTAGAATTATCATTTTTATTATATTAGATGAGCCTACCTATGAGCACTTGATATTCTTCCAATTGCTTAGATTTGATTTTGTGTAAAAAGTGTTTTGTAATTGTGTTCATATAGTTCCTGACTTTGTTGGATAGACTCCCAAATATTTTGTATAATTTACAGGTATTTTAAGTGGAATCTCTCTTTGTATCTCCTGCTGGACTTTCTTGATAACAAGTAGAAACACTGATGATTTATGTGGATTTATTTTTTATCCTGAAACTTTGCTAAAGTTGTTCATTGTTTCTAGTAGTTTTTTTTTTTTTTTTTTAGATTATTCTCTAGGATTCTCTAAATATATCATCATATCATCTGCAAAGAGTGATAATTTGGTTTCCTCATTACCTACTCTAATTATTTTTATTTTTTTCTTCTCTTATCACTAAAGCTAACATATCTAATACAATATTGAATAATAATGATGAAAAATAATGATTTTATTGGGAATGCTTCTAGTTTATTCCAAGTAGATATGATACTTGCTGATAGTTTTAGATAAATGCTACTGATAATTTTATGGAAAATTCCATTTATTCCTATGCTCTCGAGTGTTTTTAATAGTAATGAGTGTTGGATTTTGTCAAATATTTTTTCTACATCTATTGAGATAATCATGTGATTTCTGTTAGTTGGGTTGTTTATATAGTCAATTATGCTAATAGTTTCCCTAATACTGAACCAGGCCTGCATTCCTGGCACAAATCATACTTGGTCATGCTGTATTATCTTGATGATAACTTGCTATAATCTCTTTGCTAATATTTTATTTAAGATTTTTGCATCAATATTCATTAGGGAAATTGGTCTATAATTTTCTTTCTGTGTTTTAACCCTAACTTGTTTTAAGTATCACCACCATATATTTGTGTCATAAACGAATTTGGCAGGACTCCTTCTTTCCCTATTTTTCTAAATAGTTTTCAAGAGTACTGAAATTAATTGTTCTTTAAATGTTTGGTAGAATTTAGCTGTAAATCCATCTTGCCCTGGAGGTTTTTCTTAGGTAATTGATTAACAGCTTATCCAATTACATTTTCTAAAATGGGACTATGTAAGTAATTTATTTTCCCCTATGTTAATCTGGGCAATCTATATGTTTGTAAATATTTGTCCATCTAATTTAGATTATTAGATTTATTGGCACACAGTTGGGCAACATAGCTCCTAATTATTGCTCTAATATCCCCTTCATTAATGGAAAGTTCACCCTTTTCGTTTTTGATACTAGCAATTAGATTTTCTTTTCTTTTTTCTGATCAAATTAACTACAGGTTTACCTTTTTTGTTGTTGCTGTTTTTCATAAAATGAACTCTTAGTTTTGTTTTTTAGTTCAATAGTTTCCTTAATTTAAATTTTATTAATCTTCCTTTTTATTTTCAGAATTTCAAACTTGGTATCTAATTGGTGATTTTTAATTTGTTCTCTTTCTAGCTTTTTTAGTTGCATTCCCAATTCACTGATTTTCTCTTTAACTATTTTATACAAATAAGCATCTAGAAACATAAAATTTCCCCTAAGAACTGCTTTGCCTGCAACCCATAAATGTTGATATGTTGTCTCATTATTGCCATTCTCTTGGATGAAATTCTCATTGTTTCTATGATTTGTTTTTTCACCCACTCATTCTTTAGGATTAGATTATTTAGTTTCCAATTAATTTTTGTTCTATTTTTTCCTGTCCCTTTATTACATGTAAATTTTTTTGCATCATGATCTGAAAAAGATGCATTTACAATTTCTGCCTTTCTGTATTTGATTTTGATTTTTATGTTCTAATACATAGAGTCCATGTACCACTGAGGGGGAAAAAAAGTGTATTCCCTTCTGTCCCAATTCATTTTTCTCCAAAGGTCTATCATCTAATTTTTCTAAAATTCTATTTACCTTCTTGACTTCTTTTCTTATTTGTTTTGTGCTTCAATTTATCTAATTCTGATAAAGAGAGGTTGAGATCCCCCACTAGTATAGTTTTGCTGTCTATTTTTTCTTTCAGCTCTTATTTTCTCCTCTGGAATTTGAATGATATACCACATAGTGCCTATGTGTTTAGCATTAATATTACTTCATTATCTATGGTACTCTTTAGCAAGATGTAATGTCCTTCTTTATCCCTTTTAATTGGATCTATTTTTGATTTTGCTTGATTTGAGATCAAGATTGCTATCACTGCTTTTTTTTTTTTAACTTCAGCTGAAACATAACAGATTCTGCCCCAGCCTTTTACCTTTACTCTATATGTATCACTAACTTTGAATGTGTTTCTTGTAAATAATATATTGTAAAATTCTGGCTTTTAATCCAGTCTGCTATTCACTTAGATTTTTTTTATGAGAGAACTCAACCCATTCACATTCACAGTTAAAATTATTAATTCTGTATTTTTTGCCATCTTATTTTTCCTAAGTTATACTTTTCTCTTTCCTTTCCGCCTTTCTCTCCTTACCAGTTTTTTTGTTTGTTTCTGACCACCAACTCCCTCAATCTGCCCTCTCCTTTTATAGACCCTCCCCCTTTCTTATCCCTTTTCCCTTCTACTTTTGTTCTCCCTTCTATTACCTCCCCCTTTCCTTTCCTCTTTTTCCTCCTACTTCCCTATAGGGTGAGACAAATGCTTTCAAACTACACATATCTAATATTCTCTCTTTGAGCCAAATCTGATGAGATTAAGGTTCATACAATGCTCATCTCATTCCCTTTTTTCTCTCAATTCTAATAGGTCTTTTTTTGCCTCTTCATGTAATGTAATTTACCCCATTTTACCTCCCCTTTTCTCTTCTTTAGTACAATTCTTTTTTCACCCTTTGTTTTTCATAACATCACAGTAAAGTTAAATTATACCTATAGTCTCAGTTCTCAAGAGTTAAACCATCATCTTCCTATATAGGGATGTAAGCATTTTAACTTTTAAAAAACATAGTTTTTTTTTTAATTTTATTTTATTTTTACCCTTTTATGCTTCTCTTGAGTTCTGTATTCGAAGATCAAATTTTCTGTTTAGCTCTGGTCTTTTCATCAAAAGTTATTGAAAATCCCCTATTCCATTCAAAATACATATTTCCCCCCCAAAAGAAAATGCTTAGATTTTGGTGGATAGTTGATTCTTGGCTTCAATTCAATCTCCTTTGCCTTCTAGAATATCATGTTCCAGGCCCTTCAATACTTTAATGCAGAATCTGCTAGATCCTGGGTAATCCTAATTGTGGCTCCCCAATATTTAAATTGTTTCTTTTCTGGCTGCATGAAGTATTTTCTCCATGATCTGATAATTCTAAAATTTAGAGATGATATTCCTTGCATTTTTCATTTTGGGGTCTCTTTCAGGAGTGGATTCCTGATGGGTGGATTCTTTCAACGACTATTTTATCCTCTGGTTCTAGGACATCAGGGGTGTTTTCCTTGGTGATTTCTTGAAAGAGATCATCTAGGCTCTTTTTTTTTTTCATTTTCAAGTAGTCCAGCAATTCTTAGATTGTCTCTCCTGAATCTATTTTCCATGTCAGTTGTTTTTCCAATGAAGTATTTTATATTTTCTTCAATTTCTCTATTTTTTTTTGTTTTCTTTGACTGATTTTTAATGTCTCATTGAGTCATTCACTTCCATTTGTTCAATTCTAATTTTTAATGAATTATTTTCTTCAGTTAGCTTTTTTGTCTCCTTTTGCATTTTATCATTTAAAAGTTTTTGTGAGTTATTTTGTTCATTGGATTTTTTCTCATTTCACCAATTCTATTTTTAAGGAGTTGTTCTTTGTTTCCATTTCACCAAAACTATTTTTAAAGAGAAATTTTCTTCAAATAATTTCTGTGTATCCTTTTACAGAACTCTCATTTCCTTTCCCAAATTTTATTCTAATTGCCTATTACAATCCTTTTTGAATTCTTCCAAGACAGCCTTTTAAGATGAAGACCAATTTATATCATCCTTTGAAGCTTCATCTAGAAAGATTTTGCCTTTAATGTCCTCAAGGTTTGAGGCCTGTTCTGCCCTTCTCCATAAACACTACCTATGATCAGAATTCTTTTTCCTTTATTGCTCATTTTTAAAGGTTAAACTCTGCTCTTAGGGAAAATGGGAGATTGTCCCAAGTTTCCTCTACAGGTATCAGCTTCCTTCAAGTGCTGGATGGCCATGCTCACCTGTTATCCTGGGGTTCAGGAATTTACTATTTTCCTTCTGTAGTTGTGTTGGAGGTCTCACAGCTGGTCTGTGGATCCACTGGCTTCTGGACCAGGAGAGTGTAGTAAATACTCCTGTTTTTTTGGCTAACAGCCTCCCACTAGATTTCCCCTGCTCATCCTATATCTGCACTGGGCTGTAACCTCCCTCCCTTTTGTCCAAATGAGATGGACCTTTCCTGAAATTCTTCTAAAATATCTTCTAATGGAGATAAACAAAAAAAAAGTTGATCTCCAATATCAAGACAAAAAGAAAAGTCTAAAAAATGGAAAAGAAAACATAAGGGCTTCAATGGATCTGACTTGCTTACATCTGTACATGGAAAACAGGTATTTGTAATTCTCAAAAAATGTGCCACTGATAATACAGCTAGATGGAATATACATATAGAGAGAGCAAAGATATAAGGTGAATTTGAAGCAATGACATGAAAATAATTAAGGAATGAGAAAAAGGAGTACACTAGATGTAGAAGAAAAGGAAAGGTAGAATGAGGTAAATTACTTCATATAAACAGGAGTGAAAAACTTATTATAGCAAAAGTAAAGATGGGAGTGTAGGTGATGGGCATTGCTCAAACCTTACTCTCAGTACACAATCAGTTGAATATAGAAATGTGTTTCACTTGACAACAAAGTAGGAGGGGAGAATATTGTTAGGACTGAAAGAAGGAAGGGCAGATCAGAGGAGACAGTAGATAAAAGCAAAAGACTGGTGAGGAGGGAAAGAGTAAAAGGAGAGAGAGTACAAATAGGAAGGAAAATAGGATGAAGGGAAATACACAGTTGTAATCATAATTATAAATATGAATGGAATAAAGTCTTCCATAAAACAGAAGTGGATACCAGAGTAAAAAAAAAAAAAAAAAAAAAAAAAAAACAATCCTATCATCACAAGAAATACATTTGAAGCAGGAAGATACACAGAGAGAAAAGATAAGGGACTGGAAGAGTATCTATTATACTTTTTTCTGAAGAAAAAAAAAAAACAGAAGTAGCAAACTTGATCTCAGATAAAATAAAAACAAAAATAGACCTAATTTAAAAAAATAAGGAAGGACTATATTTTGCTAAATAGGTACCAAAACAATGAAGTATATCAATACTAAGTCAAGTAACATAGCATCCAAATTCTTAAAGGAGAATTTAAATGAATTATAAGTTTATGACAAAACAAGAGAAATACATCATTAGAAGATATAAAATAGAAAATCTTTTGCAGGAACAAAGTTAAGATAGAAAGCTGAGAAACAATCTTTACCACAAGTGTTTCTGGCCTTTACAGCAAAGGCCTCATTCCTCAAATACACAGAGAAATCAGTCAAATTGATAAGAATACAAGCCATTTCCCAAATGACATGTGGTCAAAGGATATGAACAGACAGTTTGCAAATGAAGAAATCAAACTATATGTTTATAAAGAAAAATCACTCTTTGATAAGAGAAATACAAATTAAAACAACTCTGAGCTACTATATCACATCTATCAGATTGGATAATGTGACCAAAAAAAAAAAAAAAGGAAAATAATAAATGTTGGGAAAGATTATTGAGATCGTTGAGGAAATTGAGACACTAATGCACTGTTGGTGGAATTGTGAACTGATTCAATCATTCTGGAGAGCAATTTGGAACTATGCCTCAAAAGCAACCAAACAGTGCATATCTTTTTATCCAGAAATATCATTAGAAGATCTTTATTCCAAAGAAATAATTTTTAAAGAGGAAAAGGGGCCTAGATGTGCAAAGATATTTATAGCAGACTTTTTTGTGGTAGCAAAATATTGGAAATTAAAGAGAGGTCCATAACTTGAGGAATGGATAAACAAGCTTGGGATATGAATATAATATTGTCTTATTGTTCAATAAGAAATAATAAACAAGCAAATTCCAGAAAAACCTGGAAAAACTTGTATGAGCTGATGCAAAATGAAATGAGAAGAGCAAGGGAAACTTATACACAGTATTAGCAATATTGTGAATTGATGAAAGAATGACTCAACAACTCAGCAACACAGTGAATCAAGACAAGTGCAAAGGACTTACAAAGGAAAATGCAATTCACATCCAGATAAAGAATTGGTAGACTCTGACTGTATATCAAAGCAGACTTTTTTAACCTAGTAGAAAGGTTTGACCAAATGGAAAAAAAAGTTAAAAAAATAAAACTCACTGAAGAAAATTAGAATTGGTTAAATGAAAGTTAATGATTCTCTGACACATCAAGAAACAATAAAACAAAATCAAAAGAATTTTAAAAATAGAAAATTTAAACAAATAATCTGGAAATTAGTTTGAGGAGAGATAATATTAGGATTATTGTTTATTAAATGAAAAGCTTCATCAAAGAGAGAGGCTAGATATTGTATTACAAGAAATTATTAAGGAAAAATGTGCCAATATCCCAGAACTGAAGGGTTAAATGAAAATCAAAAGAATTCATTGAATACCTGAAAGAGATCCCAAAATGAAATTCCCAGGAATATTACTGCCAAATTTCAGAGCTTCCATATCAAAAAAGAAAATATTTCAAGTAATCAGAAATAAACCATTCAATTATCCTGGAATCATAATCAAGATCACATAAGACTTAGCAACTACCATATTAAAGGAATAGAAAGATTGAGATATGATATTCAGGAAGACAAAAAGGCTAGAATACAACCAGAATAATTTACTTAGCAAAACTAAGGATAATTCTTTAGAAGTAGAATGGATATTTAATAAAAACAGAATTTTCAAGCATTCCTGATGAAAAAACAAGAGCCAATAGAAAATTTGACTTTGAACAAAAAGACTCAAGAAAAGCACAGTGTTTAACATGAAAGATAAATCACAAGAAATGCAAAAGGGTGAAACTTTTTACATTTCTATATGGAAAGATGAAAAATATAACATAAGAACTTTATCATTACTGGAGTAGTTAGAAGGATTATACATAGATAAGGAGCATGGGAGTGAATCAATTATATTGGGATAATATAAAAAGGTGGATGGGGAGGGAAAGGGTTGTCCTGGGAGCAAGAGAAAGAAAAAGAAAGAATGGAGAAAATTATTTTATATAAAATAGGCATGCAAGGAAGAGTTTTTAACAGTAGTGGGTTAAAATATGGGAGGAGAGTCAAGGATTGCTCCAATCTCATTTTTATCAAAATTGGTTCAAGGAATAAAAATTCATGCATACATTCAATTAGGCATAGAAAAACGAGAAAAAATAGGATGACAAGGCAATAAGAGAAAATTAGATGATGATAAAAAAAGAAAGGTGAATATATGAAGACAGTATTCAGTAGTATTTAGTATTAGAAGAGGAACAGAAAAAAAAAAAACAAAGAAAAAAAGAAAATAGGAAGGAGATACAATAATCAAACTGTAAATGTGAATAGAATGAACTTGTATAAAATGGAGACAGACAGTTAATTGGATTAGAAACTGGAATCTAACAATATTTCATTCACAAAAAACATATTTGAAATAGAGATGCACATATGGTGATAAAAATAAGGGGATGGAACAGAATCTATTATAGTTAGCTGAAGTAAAAAAGACAGGAATAGCGATCATGATCTTAGACAAGACAAAAGCAAAAGAAGATTTAATCAACAATGATAACGGAAACTATATCTTGCCAAAAAGCACTATAAACAATGAAATACCAAACACTAACTTAATATAAGCAAACATATTCATCAAATGGCATAACATCCAAATTCTTAAAGGAAACATTACAAGAGGAAACAGACAATAAAACTATACTCAATAAGGGCAGTAAGGGGATGGGAGTGGGGCTTCAACACTTTCCTCTCAGAGCTAAATAACACTAACCATAAAATAAATAAGAATTAAGTTAAAGAATCAATAGAATCTTAGAAAAGTTAAATATGTTGGAGAAAACTGAAGAAAAACTGAATGGGAATAAAAAGATTATGACCAGGTGGGATTTATACTGGGAATGCAGGAATGGCTCAACACTAGGAAAAATATAAGTATAATTGAACATCTCAATAATAAAAATGAAGAAAACTATACGATTATATAAATAGCTATAAAAAAGAGTTTTTGACAAAATATCATATATTTTCATATTAAAAACACTAGAAAACATAGGAATCAATAGAACTTTCTTTAAAATGACAAATAGTGTCTAAAAAACCAACCTTTATCTGAAATAAACATGAAATCTTACAAATAAAATCAGGAGTGAAGCAGGAATATCTCTCATCATCCCTCTTACTCAGCACTATATTATAAATTCTAGACAGAGCCATAATAAAATTAATTGGAGGAAGAAAAATAAACAAGAAAGAAAAACTATCATTTTTTTATGCAAGACATGATGACATTTTAAGACAATACTAGAATATCAACTAAACACTAGTTGTAACTAACAAATTTAGCAAAGTTGTAGGATATAAAATAAACATACACAAATCATTAGTACAATGATAATTTTCTATACAACTGAAAACATATCTAAACAACTGAAATATTAGTTGTTCATTGGTAGGCTGAAACCAAGATAATAAAATAGTAATTCTATCTAAGTTTTTTTTTTTTTATTATTCATTCGGTGCCACATGAATAAAACTACTGAAGATTTATTTTATAAAGCTAGGAAAAAATCATGTAAAAATGCATTTGGAAGAACTAAAGTTCAAGAATACCAAAGGAATCATAAAAAAAAAATAAATAAATAAGGAAGACATCCTTGTAATATGCAGCTTTAAACTTCATTACAAAATAATAAACATAAAAACCATCTGGTACTAACTAAGAATTGGAGTGCTAGAGATTAAATAGATTAAATACAAAATACAGAGTATTAAGGACCATTCCTAAGTGTGAAGGGGCAGATCAGTTCTCCAAAAGCCCCCACAGCTGTGAATAATAACAACCCTGAAGGAATTGCAAATTAGCCTTTATTGACACAGATGTTGCTTGTGGATTGGGAATGAAATAAATTGGAGGAGAGACCAAGAGAGAAAAAAGAGATCAGAGAATGCAACTACCTTTCAGTCTCCTTGTATCATTATCATGCTCTCACATGAAGGGATCCATTATGCTGGTCTGAGTTGGATCCCCAGCAGCCACTGGCAGGTGGCTACCATGAGACCCAGCAGCTACTAGTAGGTTGCTCCTGTAACAAATGGTGCCCGAACAGAGATACAAGAAACACATTCAGTAGTAGTTAGTTAGACTAAATAATACATTGATTATCAATTGCCCTGAAACTCTGTCACTCAGGTTTTTCATTTACCACATATTGTTTGCCTTCCCAAATGGTAGTGGAAAAATGGAAGGAAGTGAGAGATCTAGAATGCAAATTTAAATATATATATATATATAATATATATATATATATATATATATATATTTAGAGTGTTTAAAAAATGTAATTGGAAAATATTTAATGAAATAATATATACATTTAAATATATTGGGGGGTTTTTTTGGCTTCTACATGACCATATTAACTTCTTTTAAGCTTATATAGACCACTAAAAAATGCCAGAAAAAAAATTTCCAATGAACTGCTATCTTGCCATAACTTTCTTCATCTTGCATTAGAGAAGTAGATTTTTTTTTAATTCCATTACAAGATTTTCATTTATCCCTGCTAAATTCCATACCTTATTAGGTTTGACCCAATGTCTATCCCTGTAAGGATCTTTCTGGAGACTCAGTTCTCCTTTTCAGCATTGTCATCTTCCAATTTTATAACCAGGAATTCTTTGTGATCACTGATAAAAATTCTAAACAGGGCCTTTTACAATCTGTACAACTCTCAATTACAAAGTTAATTAATCTGTTATTGATTAGTTATCCTGTTAATTAATTAGGCATACTGAATGGAATGCCAGGCCTGGATTAAGTAATACTCATCTTTCTAAATTCAAATCTGGCTTCAGACAATTATTGTGCTACTATGAGCAAGTCATTTAACCTTATCTGCCTCAGTTTCCTTGTCCATAAAATGAGCTAGAGAAGGAAATGGCAAACCACTCTAGTATCTTTGCCAAGAAAATTCTAAATGGCATCACCAAGAATCAGCTTTGACTGAAATGATTGAACAACAAAGACCACATTCCAACAAGGCATGGAGCTATTAATGACTATTCCTTGATCCCAGCTATTCAGTTACATTTAAATCCATTGACCACATCTCTCCATCTACTTGATAAAAATTGTCATGAGACTTTGTCAGATATTTTGCTAAAATCTCAGTAAATTCACCAAATCTACTAGTTTAGCAAGCCTAACAACAACCCTACCAAACGAGAAATGGCTTAACCTGTTTTTGATGGAATCATATTGTATCTTGTGACTATTTCTTCTTTTTTGAATAATATATTCTAGAATTGTGTCAGAAGTCAAAGTCAAGTTCATAGGCTTATATTTTCAAATGCCATCTTTTCCTGTGGTTCCTCTCCAGTTTTTTCTAATCCTTCAGTAGTCACTTGGAGTAGCTCAGTAATCAACCAATTCTCAGTAATTGATCCTATTTATCAGTTTAATTAATTGCCAGTGAATAATAAGTTGAACAAAAAATCAAACTGGGTATTTGGAAACATATGGATAATAATTTTAAAATATTGAATGAATTGTTTTACTTTCTAGAACTATAATCAGAAGTTGTGAGTCTATTTTAGGCAGTCTAACTGAATGTCATGTAAGAATTTTGCATGTTTTTATGGCTTCATAAGAAACTATAAACCTTTAAAGAAACATAGATAGTAACTAGCATATGGTAAGTGCTTAACAAATGCTTATTGGATAAAATAAAATTTTAAAAAAATGCTTATTGGACTGTATGGAACTCATATAAGCTGATACAGACCAAATAAAGAAACAGAAAAAAATGTTTAACTGCAATCATGTAAAGGAAACAGCCCTAGAAGCCAGTCCAAACTCAAATTAAAGACAATGAACATATTGGTTCTATATGACTTGTTCTTGCTTGACTGGTTTTCTTTGTTAATGTTAATGTTTCATGGGGAAAAAAGGGTGTGCACTTCAGAAATGGTGTGACATCATTATACATAATTTTGGTTTGGTTTAGTTTGGTTTAAGTCTCGATAAGCCATGATGAACAAAAAGTACAGAATAAATGTGCAATTTCAAATGAGGCTAATGTGTTTATTTTGTAAAAATAAACATTTTTTTCAAGGAAGTGTTTCAGTTGGCTTCCGTGAGTTAGTAGTTAATGACTGAAATTTTAAAAATCAGTATAACATTTTAAAAATATGTAGGAAAAAAGTGTGTTCTCTTTTCAGAGAAAGAAACACGAATTGCATAATTTTGTTATTCTACCTTACTATTTTTTTTAAAAAAGTCTAAATGGCACCTCTTTTTAGTCTCTTTTAATGCAACTTTAGATGTTCTTGAAACCATACCTACTGGAAGGAAAAACTTAAAGCAAGACTGAACAGTGGGGTTTTAGTCCCAGCTCTGTTAACTTGCAGGGTGACTTTCGGTAAGCCACTGCTTTCCCTATACTTCAACTTTTCAATAAAATTGGAGTTAGATTTCGGAATTGATTCCTAAAGTTTCTTCCAGCACTAAGATTGAATTGTTTATAATATTAAATCAAAAATGCCCTCAAACAAACTTTCATAATATCTAAACATTTCTTGGGATTCTAGTGATCTAGAGGTTCCTTTTTTCGAATCTATAGAACTCAGCTGTTTTCACATTCAAACTTCTAATTGGATACATGTGATAATTTCCAGGATAAATTTATAATGGTAAGCAAATATCTCCATTTCAATCTAATTTGCCTTTATCGCCATCTACTGGTCACCAACATAAAAAGCAACCTTGAAATATTTCTAAAAAATTTAGGCTTCACAAAGTGAAATGTACTGTATAAAAACTAAGGGCAAAGTTGTGGAATGTCTTGCTATTCTGAGCAATCCAATGATCCACTTTAAAAAGGACATATGATGAAAAATTCTATCCATACCCAGAGAAGAAATTGATTGTGTAGGAATACATATTAAAGCATTTTCACTTTCTCTTTTAAACTTAATTTTTCTTGAGGGTTTTTATTTTCACTAGAGTGAGCAATCTATATTTTCTTTCACAACTTGACTTTTATGGAAATGTTTTGCATAACTTCATATATGGTTTCTTAATTGTGGGTGGAGATATGAAAGAGAATGCAGAACTCAAACATTTTAAAAACAAATACAAAAAATTGTTTTAAATGTAACTGGGAGAATTTATTAAATAAATAAATCAAATACAACAAAATTGAAAAAAAAAAAGATTTAGACTTCAGAAGGTCTCAAGTCTAAAGTCTCAAACCTTTGATACATACCAGTCACAAAACCCATTGTAATCAAAATCTTCGATTAAACACTCACCTGATAATGACATCTCTCTTGTGTATCATAGAATATTTCAATACTTCAAAATTTGTGATTTCATTAGTGGGGGTACTCCTATTTCTGTAGATTACAAGTCCTCATATCTTATACAGGCTTGGTGAGTTGCTGGTGACAAAAAAATAATAATCAGTACTTAGTGATGTTGGGAGTAGAATATGTTATCAACAATTTTCTGCTGATAGGCTTCTCCAACCCATCCCAATTTATGCTCAAACTTTCATTCAATTTGGTAGTTCATGCTCAACTAGTGCAGATTTCAAGAACTCAAGAATTTTAGGATTGAAAAGGGGGGAAATGGCCTAACTTTAAAGGGAATTATAATGAAAAAATGATAGAGTTGGCATACTATAGACCAGGGTTATTGATTTCAATTTCTGGCAAAATTCTAGAATACATTATTGATTTCTATACATTTAAATGGTTAAAGAACTTACAAAGAATCAGAATGACTTCATCAAAAAGAGTTCAAGCTAGTCTAATCTCCTCAGGGGAACATAATAGTCATAATAAATAACTGAATTTCCATAAGGATCTCTGCCAAGATCTACCATGCTATCCTTGCTGACTATAAAATAACACACATTGATATAGTACTTAGTTTTCAAAGCACTTTCCAAAATAACTATAAGCTAAGTAGTATAATTTTACACACACACACACACACACACACACAAATGATCTGAGTCAAATGATTTGCTCATGACTATATATATATATATATATATATATATATATATATATATATATATATATATATATATATATATATGCCAGTGTTTCAGAAAGGATTTAAAGTCAGTACTCCTCACTCTATCTTCAATGCCCTCTCCATGACATCACATTGTCTTTCTTAGGAGATGTGAATATTCTTACTTCTGAATATATCTTCAAGCTATATTTTCCTATGAGACAAGCTGTCACCAGAAGAAATTCTCTAAGACTCCCTCATTTCTCTGGTACAGTACAAATTCAAGACATAGAGCCATTGAGGTCTAGAATCCACATGTACTTTTTTTCTTATAAATATTCATTCTACTAATAGTTATTAAATACTTACTTTGTCCAAGGCTCATTATCAGTCACTTTGGAAGAATACAAAGATGCAGATTACTTTCCAGGTAGGAATGGAAAGAGTAGGTATGAATTTTATTGTTCAGGCAAAATCAGATACCCTCCATATGTATCCAAGGGCAAGTACTTAATCTCCCAGGAGTCTCAGAAATAAAAATGTTAGGGGAATGATTCATTGGAGAAACTTTGGAACCCCATTTCTGTTTAATATAGGGAACTATTAGTGAAATGGTCTGGGTCGTTTATATGCTTCTGAGAACTTTTCACACATGGCAGTTTGGCTTCTCCCCAAAGGTAAAAGTTTGACTCCCAATTCACCGTGGATCTCCAGTTCCTATTGAGGTGGGTTGAAGTTCATCTGTCACTAGACTTCTTTGTTTATTTGTTTGCTGAGGATAATGGCTGATGTTATTCATTGCTTCATGGGTAGCAATGCACATACTCTCTAAGCCCACCAGTTATGGAAAATTTGGATTGACAAAACTTTAATTTGGAAATATCTTGCAGGTTAAAGGTAAAAGGTTGGAGCAAAATCTACTATGCTTCAGGTGAAGTCAAAAAAGCAGGGGTAGCCATCCTGATCTTAGATCAAGCTAAAGCAAAAATTGATCTAATTAAAAGAGATAAGGAAGGGCACTATATCTTGCTAAAGGGTAGCGTGGATAATGAAGCAATATCACTATTAAACATATATGCGCCAAGTGGTGTAGCATCTAATTTCTTAAAAGGAAATGTCTAAGAATTATGCTGCATGGATTTTGCTGGGACTCTTACTGTACAAAGCACCAGAGAAATCACAGAACCAGGCAATTTCCCCATAGGAGAAATTGAGATAAGAAACAGCGTATTCAATGACAATGTTTGATTCCCCAAAACAAAAATATTCAACTGGAAAAAATGAAATAAAGGTTCATCAAGAATGCTTAGCATGGTCCTATGCTTATGGCTAGCTAGTTAAAAGTAACTGGCTCTGTTTCCAAGATGGATGTTGACTGAAACTCAAAAAGGACGAAATTTTGCCTGAAGTTGAAAACAAAATTTTACCTTTTTCTTGATCCCCCCATTTAGCCTTCTGTACTTTTCCCTTTGGACTACAGAAAAAAAAGGGAACAGGGTCCAAGAAGGTACTGCAAAAAATTGTTTTCCCCACTTGCCCCAATACATACTAAATGGGAAATTAATTTCTTGTCCTCAAGGTTGAGGCTGTCCCTCTTTTTGTTTTTTTCTAAGTACCTAGCACCTTAAACTCTAAAAATACTTTCCATGAAAGTTTGAGAGTTCTTAAATTTACATTTTTCAGTTCACATGTTCAGGCACTAGATCTCTTAGATTTCTTCAACAGCATGACCATTTGAAGAAAAGGGATCTCAGCTCTTCAGCTAAAAAAAACTAAAATGGAAAACTGCAACAGGACTGAACTTTGCCAAAATTATTGTTTTGCACAATTTTTGTGCAATGATTATGCAAACATTAAATAAAATCTTCTCAAGTGTCTTTATTTGGGCCAGTAAAGGGAAAGTCTAATGAGATATAATTGAATATTGCATTTGTTCATGAATTTCTATAAATCCTTTATGTCAAATATTTGTTGTGGTACAAGATATAAAGCTTGTCCCTACTCAATTCTTATACTGTACACTTAGTGCTTGAATAGGAGGTAAGAACCTGGTACCCACTTTGGGAAAATTTAAATACAGAATATACCTAAGTTGTTACTGTTTTTCAGATGTCCAGGGAATTTTCAAGGTGAGAGGAAAATAACCAGCCCTCTTCAGGGGAGACATGGATGGGGAGGTGAGTAGGTCTTGAAGAACTCTGTAACCCCTATTCTTGTGAACCCAAAAGCCTATGGACTCCATTGAATGTAAGCTCCTTTAATATAGGGAATGGTTTTGGTTTTCATTTGTTTTTGTCTTTGTATCCCTCAACACAGATTTAAGATGTATTAATTGGTGGAGGACATTGGACTGATTTAAAATCCCTTCTAGCTCTAAAACTATATTAGGAATAAAGTTGCACTTAGAATATTAATTTAAAAGACTTTCTTTAATCCTCTGAATCCAAGATGTAACGTACACTTTTTTAAACAGGAATTATGTGTATCACTTTGGAAATTAGTCAATCAACAAGTTATCAATAGGCTAGGGGAAAAGACAAAATATATTTAGTATTGCAAGATTAGTACTTAGCACTCTCATTAAGGGGATGGAGATGGGGAAGCATTCAGCAATAAAATTATGCAGAAGGTAAACAGAATTTTGCCATCATAAACTATCTCCAAGTGGGATATTAGGATTTTTTTGGTGCTTCTACAGAATGTACAAATAAGAGACTTTGTAAATCTATTTTCATATCTTACCCAATGGAAACATTATCTGACAAAATTGATGAAAGATTTGTAGTCATTTAGCTTAACACTTCTACATCAGACCCTCATTATTTTATATAGCAGCACCATTTTTTTTTTTTTTTTTGACTATTCATTTCCCTTTGAAGGCCAGGGCATCATGGAGACTTTGAGACATGAGAAGAATCAATCCCTTTTCTCAAAAAATGGATATTTAAATAAATGCCTGATTGTTGCTTGGGGTCATACACATTTGGTAAGGGAACAAAGCAATCTCCAGAAAAATATATAATTCAATAAAATCACAGAATCATAGAGTTAGAATTGGGACACTGAAAAGTCATCTACTTCAGCATTCATTTTACAGATTAAAAAAAAAAAAACTGTCATCCCATAGAGATGTGTCTAACCATGGTCTTCTAAGTGGTGAAAGGTGGGGGGGAGGGGAAGAGAAGCACTAAATTTGTAATCCAGGGATCAGTCAGAATTCCAGTTAAGCCACTTACTGCCAATGTGAACTTGGGCAAAATATTCCTTCAACCACCTTAGTTCCCTCATTTGTAAAATAAGGGGATTAGACTAGATAGTCTTAAGCCCCTTGTAGTTCTAAACTTTTGATTTTGTATCTTTGGCACATCAATCTCTTAGTTTTGTAAAAGGAGAGTAAAATTTTGACTAATTCCCAAGATATTTTTTAGCAAAGTCTACGGGCTATTTCAAAGATAGCAGTCAAACATGACTGGAAGCCAGAGCCCCAACCCTAAAGCTAGCATTCTGTGCAATACCATGCTGAAGTACTGGTTTGGAGATTTTAGTTTTTAACCACGTTACTTTCATCCCTACCCAACATCAGGAATAATATGACCTTCATTTTTCAGAGCTTGTGCTATTCTTTCAGGAATAACTCTACTGAAAACTAACTGCACCATAGATCTCTAACTTCACTATCTCCAGGAATCTTGACATATGCATCTATATCATAAATGCCTAAGTGATGGATCATAAAGGGCAATTTTTGATGTTGGCAGCACTCCAGGGTGGGGGGAAACAAAACACTACGAAGTTCTCAAAATCTCAGAAGATATTCTGCACCCTAAAAGTCTATAGTATATGAAAGACCTTCTCAGTAAGCATGCTAACAAAGAACAATTCCATATTCATTGTGCATGCCTGAAGTTAAATAGTACCTAAAGAGAATGGATAAAACTTTCCAGATTTTTCAGTTTCCAATAATTTTGTTTTCCATTATTGTATTTAAGACAGCTATAATTTTCTTCCTTAAACTCCATCCAACATCTCATTTTAAAAATGTTTTAGTAGGACCTACCAAAATAAAAAGGCTGAGTACATACCCAGAAATAGATTATGTGCTGTCCATCGACCAACCTAAGTTTAGAGAAGCCAATTATCAAAATAGGGGCAGGGTCATGAATGTTGAGGTCACAGAAATTTTAAATCCATTTACTATCAAGGGAACATACACAAAAACTACACAAAGCCTTGAAGTAATGAACTAGAGATTCCCTACTTTATCTTAGTAAAGGTACTTAGAAATCAAGTACAATCAAGTGATTGTAGATTGACTAATATATTCAGAGCAATAAACCTTAGAATTCTCAGGAGGCACTTTAACACTGACAAGGAAAAAAGTAACAAACTAGAACATGGATTTATCCTTGTTTTGAGATGGAATCATAAAGACTCAAAAAGTTGAGAAGTAGGAGAGAACAAAGAATCCTAGGGTGAATTAACAAAAAATGGATGAAATTGGAAAGCGAAAAACAAACATTTGAAAAACAAAAGATGACATTGTACAAAATATTGCTTTATTTCATATGGAGAGCTATCATTAGCACAGTAAGATCTGAAATGATTACAAAAGATAGAGAAAATTATGAGAATCTCGGCATCCAATAGGAACCAAAACCCTGAGCTTAAGTTTGGCCAGGATGTCTGAAACATGACACTGTTCCTTCAGAAGCTGAGAAACAGGTTTTCCTGGACTTCTAAAATGTTAATTGATTTAGAAAGCAGGAATAGGGGGAAGAGAGGGGAAAGGGTTATTTCAAAGGAGAAGCTAAATTGTACCCAAACTAAGTTATTGGCTTTTTGCAATTGTTGAAAAAGATTGTTTTGAAAGAGCAAAATTTCTAAAGTTCTCAAAGTTAAAGTCAGGGACACTTGTTACAAATAATATTTTTAATTAGCAAGCACACAAGTAGATAGTTAAGAGATCAGATAGGAACGTCAGATCTTTTAATATAATTTTCTTTTTACCAAAAGTTCATGATCCACATGGTTCCCTTAAAGCACAAAGTTACTGATGCCAAAGTTATGTGTGCCAGTATATCTTCATTCTGTTCAGTGGATACAAACTACATTCATAACCCTGGATCTTGAAAATTCAATCTCAAGGTCACAAGGAAGGAATCCAGGGAATTGAGTATGGATGAACAGAATAAATAGACCAAAACTCCTAGAAGAACCTGACTTACTAATTTGTAAGTTAATAGTATTACCTCTGAATAAAAGGGAAAGCATGATTACTGTTATTATAGTAATTTAAATACCCAAGTCCTAAAAACACTAGATCTCATTTCAGCTATTATATCTTTTGCTGAGAATAGGAAAGTTCAGGAGATGATGAGAATTAGAGGTTCTATTATATTCTTGTATTAATAAATGATAAATCAAAATAATGTGAACAGAAAACTTTTAATCCTAAATGGATTAAATTGCTCTCCACTGATTAATGAGCTTAAATCTATCTTTGCTTCCTTCTTCAGTTTTTATAACAAATCTTCTTCAAGTCCAATACTTGAAAAAATGTCAAACACAAAAAGGACAAAACCCATTTGTTCCAAAACCCAAAAGCTAATCCATCAATTATTTGAGTGGAATTAACTCCTCTTCCCTTCTACTTCATACAAAGTCTGACCAATCCTAAAACTCAATGACCAACTACTAGCATATTCTTGTTCCTTCTCATTGAATCAAACCTTAAAAGCACCACAAGGGAATTTGCAGGTGAAAAATCATTAAATCAAAGAACAATGATAGGAGGAATCATATTCTTTCACTCCAAATACCAACAAATTCACAATAAATCCCAGTAACATTTAAATCATTTTCTGTTGAAAGTAGGAGAGGATGGAGAAGAAATGATACAGGAAATAAGGGTGGTGGCAAGGAGGATTGTGGCAGGTACAAGAATTGTAGGGTTTTTTTTTTTTTTTCATTTTTATTAAAGCAGGCCTAAATGGTGTATCTGTTTTATTTAGCACAGCAAAGATACTGATTTCCTTCCTGTATGAATTCTCCAACCTGATACTAAACTAGTTTTTGCCCTAGGATTTTTGCCACGGATTTTTTGAGGTCTCTCTTCTCTGTGCAGTTTCATATGTTGACTAAGGTGAGAGCTCTGGCTAAAGCACCTGCCACATTCAATACACTGATAGGGTTTCTCTCCTGTGTGGGTTCTCTGATGCTGGATAAGATGGGAACTCTGACTGAAACATCTGCCACATTCATCACACTGATAGGGCTTTTCTCCAGTGTGAATTCTCTGATGCTGAATGAGATTTGAGCTCTGTTTAAATCCTTCCCCACACTCAGTACATTTATAGGGTTTTTCTCCAGTATGGACACGTCGGTGCTGAATGAGATTTGAGCTCTGAAAGAAGCTTTTTCCACAATCAGCACATTTATGGGATTTTTCTCCAGTGTGAATTTTTAAGTGCTGAAAAAGAGTTGAACTTTGACTGAAACTTTTCTCACATTGAGTACATTTATAGGGTTTCTCCTCTAGGCTGTTTCTAAATCTACTGAAACCTGTGTCAAATCGGGAAGTCATTCCCCATCTCTTCCGCTGCCGTGCTGTCTTACATTGATTCTCAAAGGTTTTTCCTTGGCTTGTGCTTCGGGAAACATTTCCTTTGGCTCTTCCTAACTGCATCCTGGAGATTTTAAAAATAGTCCTGCTGACTACTTTCTATTGTTTTCCTCTTTGATCCAATGGTGTTTCACTTTCTTTGTAGCATAATTTTCTAAAGGAAAAAATATGCAGATCTTAGTTAATTCCTCAGCCAGAAAGAAATAAAGCAATAATAATAATAATAGTGATTACTACTACTAATAATAAAATAATAAATCCAGTAATGATTTTTCTTTAAGAATTCCATGGAGTGAGCCAATCCTACTTCAATGTCCAAGGAGAACAACAAACCCTACCTTTGATGAAAGAAAAATATATCAGACATCAACAAGTGCAAAAAAAAAAAAAATTGTGAATGCTGTACTACTTGATATTAGAAGAAGTCCTAGATATTGAAACTTTAAAGAGGACCACAACATCAAAATCCTAAATGCATTTGTAGTTGTCTTTTTTCTATTCTGCATGGGCACTTGTAAATGGAGAAATGCAGGAAGAAAAATAAATTTGTTGCTAAGAGTTCTGAACTGGTCCAAATATTCTAGAAAATAATTTGTATGTGTATTCAAAAAGTTATTAAACTGTACATACTTTTTTATACAGAAATACTATTACTATACTCCACCACAAAAGAAGCCAAAAACAGAGAAAAATGACTCAACTGTATAAAAATACTTATAGTAGTACTTTCCTTTTGGTTTTTTTTTTTTTAACAAAGGATTGAAAACAAGTGAATACTTGCTATCTGGGGAGTAATTAAAGAAACTGTGATATTAATGAATTTAGGTATGGCACAAAATTATTGTGCCATAAACAATAAGAAGAATTCATAGACATTTGGGAAGACATATACATCAGCATAGAGTGTACAGAACCAGGACAGTTTATACAATGACAAAAATAATATAAAGGTTAATGTTGAAACAAGATCCATCAATGCAGTGACCAATGATGACATCCAAACATCAATAAGGGAACAAGCATCCATTTTTTTTTAATATAGATGATAGCCTAGAAGGTACACAATAGGATATACCTTTTTTTAAAGCAAAGTATAGATAGTTTGATTTTGCTAACTTTATTCATAGTTTATTTGTAGATAGGGTAGCTTCTTTTGGGAAGGAAATAGGAAAAGGTATAGATTTTTTAAAGTACAAATAAAATTTTTAAAGTACAAAAGGCTTCAATAGGGGACAAAAGCATGTGCTACATACCGTCACAAAAATTAAAAAGAAACAGTATAGAAATGTCATTTCATTTATAATTCTCTCTTTTTGTTCTTAATTGTTTATTGTAATGTTTGGGTTAATGATCAATTCATAATAAAAAAATTAACTTTACAAAAGAAAATAAGGAATAAAATTTAATTATGTCAAATAAATAGAATAGCAAAATGTGTAGTTACATTGAAAGAGAAGCAACTGTAATTTTTTAATGAGAACAGACTATTGTAAGTATAAAGTTCAAGATATAAGTATAAAAGTATACTCAAAATTTGCTAGTACTCATTCATGTTGTAATAAACAGGAGTCTAATATTTATTTATTCCTGCATAATTCCAATCTAAGGTTTAGGTTTTTCTTCACTTGATGGAATAAATGCAACAATGTTTAAATTAAGAAAGAGTCTTGTTTTTACTTTTTATACCTCAACAATGGCAACTTTATAAATCTAAAATATTGATTACATTAGGGTAATTAATAACAATGGTTTCATTCTGGAAAAGTGTTAGAAGTGGGATTTTTTTCTTCCCTAGGTAAAAAAAAAGATCACAAGGAAAAGAAATAATACCTCTCAAAACAAAACAAAGTTGATGCATGATAGCTTTCCTGGGGAAAGAAAGGAATTATTGAAATAATTCTTTGTTCTTCAATGGAGTACTGAGTAGGGAAAAGGCAATGGGAACAAATTAGAATAAAAAGATTGATGAGTTTAATAGAAGGGAAACAGTAGTAATGATGATGGTAATAAAACTTAAAAGGTTAAAATCAGATCAATATTTAAAAATATCTGGAAGCTTCAAGATGTCAAGTTTTAAAATCTCTCAAAATGTGAAGTTTACAACTTTTATTTTATATATTTTCAAAAAAGCCCTGAATCTGTTCAAATTGGTAGTTTTCATAATCATTGCCAATGATGAGATTAAAGTGATTACTTACTTTATGTGGAATAAAATTATTGGTCTTCTCCCTGTTCATATATACCCTATATATAGGAACTGGGAACTCTCCTGGGTGAGTTGAAACAATACAATGCTGGAAGAAGAAAATCAAATCATACATTACTTATTCCAGTTTCCAGATGCATAATTCTAATGACAATTTACCCTATCCATTACCAGCACCTTTTTAAAAATGTGAAAGTCCTAAGTATATACTGTCCTCCCTCATGAACACTGCCCCTAAAGATCCGCAGTATCCTTCAAAGTTCACCTCAGTTAAGTACTACTTATTTGAGTAAAAAAGTTTTTCCTAGTCTCTCCAGCAGTGAATGCTTCTGTCCTCAAATGAACATTTGTGTACTTACCTATTTATTGAAATAAAGTTAAAGTTTCTCAAGGACAAGTACTTAATGCTGTCACTGAAACTGCCAGCAATGCAATTCAACATGCATTTAAAGTACCTACTCTATGCCAAGAATGGAGAAAACAAAGAAAATGAGAGATAATAATTTAAAAGGCTTACAATCTCCTCAGAGGGATAGGAACTAAGAGACAATGAGTATAATAAAGTTAGAATGTGAAGAGGGAGAAATGCAAAGAAAGAAAAGTTTGAGAAAGTAAGAGATCCCTTTCCTAGAGGAAGATTTCATGGAAGATGTAGCAAGAATAAGTTCTGGGCCGTAGAAACATTCAACAGAAATCCATGTTTGGGGAGCGAGATGGGAGAAGAGCTAGATTATCCAATGTTCAATGTCATTGCAAGTGAAGTGTGTAGCCCAGTAAAAAATAAACCTAGAATAATATGAAGAAGGCCTCCAAGGGCAGACTGAGAAAAAAGAGATTACTTACTGTAATGACATTATCCATTCCCTTTTTCACATTCTTCCTATCACATTATTTCTTTTGGACCACTTAGACACCTGTCTTCAATGTAGAGAGCTCCTGTGATGATCAATCAGTCCCTGATCCAAATTTCAAGTCAAGAATTGTCTGAAGCACTGAAAGGTCAAGGGATTTCCCAGCATCATCCAATCAGGATGGCAAAGGCAGGGTTGTTAAACCCAGATAAGCCTGTCTTTGAAGCCATCTTTCTGTGTCCACCACACCATGGTTCTTCACTAACAATGATCAAATAAAACTAAAGTTTGGGCTGAACCATCAATGAATCTGGAAGGGGCTCATTTTTTTTTTTTAATCTACAACAGGGTTTGTTTTTAATCAGAGGTATCAAGGCATTTGTCAATATATTTCAGATTATAGGAACACACATATGTATATACATATATACATATACATGTATACACATATTAAAACTTCACATGTTATATAAGCTTGGAAATGGGAGAAAAAATCTGCATCTTTATTTTTCCTAATTTTTAGTTCCTTCTATAGTCCCTTGTATTTTACTTTATGCAGTTAAAAACATTATTTTGTACACATCCTTCCAAGGACACAAGAATGGAGAAGAACACCTGCTCTGAAACACTCAAGTTTGCCTCAAGTGTTACAAAATAAAACCAATTAAGAGTTAGTAATTATAGTGTTCTAAGGTATTTAACTCGAGCACTCCCTTGCCCTCACTTTTAACATTACCTGCTTTTCTCCTCACAACACCCTTATAAGGCTGGTGAGCTTTATTTATCACAAAGACAACCAAGGTTAGCACAGGCCATCACACTAGTGCATGCTGTAGGATCTCAGAATGGAGATCAACCAAAAGTCAATATTCATTAACATTCCTCCAGCTCCATTTCTCCCCAAGAAAGCGCTGCTAAGTTCTAACTGGTCAGCCAAGACCCCAGCTAAAACGGTAGAAAAGGCGCTCCACCACGGACTAGTCTACAAGGCCTGGGTTCAAATCCAGCCTCAAAGTATTTATAGGCTGCATATACCTCCTTCTGGCCTTCAGGGTTCCCTGAATGAGAAATTCTTCTAAAATTAGAATAATCATGTCCATCCTCCAGGACAGTAGTGAGTTGCAAAGTGCTTTGCAAACCTTAAAGTCCCATATAAATGATAGCAATTATTATTACTATTATTGCTATTATTGTTACCATTGCTACTGGTTTTGTTAGCATTGTTACTGTAAATACTATTATTACTGTTTTCTATTATTACTTTTTTTAGTTATTATTGGTATTTTTACTGTCATTACCGTTACTGATATTGCTATTATTACTGTTGCCATAATTGTTACTGTTAGTATGACTATTACTCTTATTGTTGCTATTGCTTTTATTATTACTGTTACTATTATCATTATATTGTTACTGCTACTCTAGTTACTGCTGCTGCTATTACGGTTATTGCTTTTCCCGAACAAACTAACAGCCTTTTTTTTTTTTTTTTTTTTTCCTTTTTTGGGGGGCTTCCCACCAGCCCAACACAGGGGACATAAATGCTCCTGGATAGACTGATGGATCCAACACCCCCTTCATGGAAGCCGCCCCCCGCCCCAGGGATGCTCGGCTCTAGGAATGATTTCTGGGGACATGCAGCGGGGTACAGAGAGGGGCCGAGGGCTCAGTTTCCCCACTCCTCAACAACAACACCCGCAGGGCCTGGCTCCCGGGACATCAGTGGGCGGTGCCTTGGTCCCGCCCCCCGGATCCCCAGGCCCAGTTCGAACTCGGCCCAACCCTGCGGGCAGAGGAACGACCGCCCCCGGAGGAGGCAGCCGCGGGAGCACAGCGCTGCCAAGGCGGGTCGGTCCGCGAGGCCCACTCACTTACCGCCACCGCTATAGCGGCCTACTTCTACGCGCCCAACTACGGCTCCCGCCCCTCTCTCCGGAAGTTTGGAGAACGAATCACACTACGACTTCCTCTGCGTCCACTCTAGGACACGGGGAGGTTCGACTCGATGGTTTTAACCCACTGGGGCCCATGGAGCTCCGACGGTGCCCGAGTTGACCCTGGACTTGACCTTCCTAACTTGTGGCTCCGAGTCCCAGGTCTGGGACAGAGCGCAGCTTAGACAAGTGCAGTAGATAGGACGCTGGACCTGGAGTCAGGAAGACATTCAAATCCAGCCCCGACACTATCTCAGTTTCCCTCCTTTCTCAAACGGAGTTCCAATAACTCCGCCCTCCTAGTGCTGCAGGGCGTGTTAAATGAGAGCATTAGTAAAGCTCGCACAGCATGGGTTTGGCAGAATTGGGTCGAGAACAAAAAAGTTCCTGGTGTTTCACACGGTACTGGACCTCTCTATAGGCTGCTCCTTAGCTGCTCCTTCCCATGCTGTCTTAGCCATCCTTGCAAGGGAAGGGGAGGAACTTAGACCTTGACCTTGTTATCTCTACAAGTTGTGGTCCATGGTGGATTTTTTTCTTTCTTAGCTGCTTCTCTAGATCGAGGGTTCTTTATTTATGGTTCATAAACATAAATTCATACACACAAACACAAATATACACGCACATATGTACACACACACATTTTTGATGACTAAATTTCACTGTTTCCTTTGAATGTATTTTATTTCATAAATTTAAAATAGTATCTGGAGTCCACAGCCTTTGCCAGATTGCAAAAAGGGTCTATGACATGACACAAAAAAAGTTAAGACCTTTTCCTACATTTTGAAGTTTCTGCTCTCCATGAACTCCATGGCAGACTAACCCAAAGGAGTCTAGCAAAGATAGGGTAAGCCATGAACAAATTTACAGAGAAAATGCAATCTCAGGGCTTTGACATCATAATTTGGCTTTCTAATTGGATACAATAAAGTGAGGTTACCCAAGGCCTCTACAAGGGATGGGACTGTAAAATTTAGTTGGTCCCTAACAGTAGTCTTCTCTGCTTGCCTCTGGGATCAATCTTATCCATTCTTCAGGCAATCCTACCTTTGAATTAAGGGATGGAGAAGAGTGTAAAGGGAGAGACAACAAACAAATAACTCTGTACTAAGAAGATATGCTCAGTCATTTTCAATCATATCTGACTCATCATGATCCCTCTTGGATCTTTTTTGGCAAAGATACTGGGAATGTTTGTCATTTTTTTTCCTCCAGCTCATTTTGTGAATGAGAGAACTGAGGTAAACAGAGTTAAGTGATTTGCCCAGGGTCACACATCTAATATAAGTGTCTGATATAAGATAGAGACAGAATAAATAGGGGGAAAAAAGTTTTAAAGGCTTCCAATAATCTCTTAACTGCCAAATCCAATGGCTTTTTCTTAGTTCCTATTCTTCACACATTGGCATTACCTCCTCCTGGTTTTCCTTCTATCTCTGACTGTTTCCTCTCCAGCTTCTTTATTTTTTGTCATCCATCTTCCATTCTCAAAGTCCCAACTTCTTAAACTACCCCAAATGAAGTCTTGTAACTGAATATGGTGCTAATGAAATTATGATTTATTATCAGAAACTGTGTGATTTGTACATGTTTTATACTTGTCTTACTGTATAATAAGTAATATTATATTACTTGATCATATAATACCATGGTCCCATGACCCTTGGTCATGAAAAAATTTCTCAGGTGAAAAGGATTGAGAATGGAAAAAGTTTAAGTAGCCCTCCTCTAAGCAAAGGCTTTCCTCCAGACGCCTGGAGAATCCTGATTCTCATTTTCCCTTTGTGTCTCTAATGGCTTAATTTGCTTCTGATGTTTTCTTAAGATACCCAGATGCTGCTTTCTCTGTGAAGTCTTCCTCCCTTCTCATCTTGTCAAATGTCAGTGCATTCTTCCTCCTTAAATTACCTCATTTCTATGTATGAGCTTATAGATCACCGATTTATATCTAGAAGGACCTTAGAGGTCAATACATCAAATCTCTCATTTTACAAATGAAGAATCTGAGGGTATAGTTAAGTGATTAGCCCAAAGTCGCACAGCTAGTAATTTTGAAACCAGGATTTGAGTCCAAGTCCTGATTCCAAGCAAGAATCTGGTCATATCACTTAACCTCCTCAAAAACCTACAGGTTCTCCCCATGACTTACTGCATCAATGCTTGATTGGCCTCAAATTCAAGGTCATCCACAAATTGGCACTTCTCTACCTTTTTAACTTTATTTTTTTCTACTTCAAACACTCAATGACCAGTTCAGCTATACATTATACACTACTCAATATGTCTCCAGTTCTGCCCTCTCTATCAATATATACATATATATCTATATGTACAGTAAAAATATAAAATAAACATAAACAATATATGTAATTAAAACTATTTAACAGTTGAGTAATCAGGGAAACAGTTCATGCAGAAAATTATTTTGAAGGGGCAATTGGAATTAGGTAGTTTACCTGAGGTCAATTAGTAAATGTTAAGTTCCTTAATTTGTAATGTCAAGTTAGTAAATGTCAAGTGTCTGAGGTGAAATTTGAACTTAGATCCTCCTGATTTCATTGCTGGGGCTTATCCACTGAGCCAACTTGTTACCTCTAATTCACTTTCATCTTAAAAGAGAAATCATCTATCAGAAGGAAGAGTAGAGGAGGAAATACATTCCAGAATTGAAGGATATGCCAAAACATAGGGAGATAGAGGGCACATCATGTAAACCCCAGATAAATTAAATGACTTAATCAAAGTCACATGGGTTGTTTCAGTGCCAGAATTCATACTCTTTTTATGGTCCAATTTAATGGTCTTTCTACTGTACAACTATGGGAATGACATGTTCAGGAGAGCTCTGGGTGTTTGACTATTTTGGTGCTAACTCTGTGACCAAGAAATTATAGAGCCTTACCATAAGAAAAGTTATATGGTGCAATGGCAATGGCAAGTCAGGAAAGAACCAAGTTCAAACCCTGTCTCTTATATTTACTATCTATACAGGACTTCTTAAACTTTTCCCACTTGTGCCCTTTTCACATGAGAAATTTTTGCCTGTTCCTGGTTATATAGGTATATAAAATAGATATACAAATCAAATATGTACTGATCTTAAATCATAAATTTATTCTAAAACAAATCTTTGTTATATCTATAATTTTACCATTTATTAAAGACAAAAGCAAATTTGCATGCTAATGAGAGGGATGTGCTTGTTATAAAGAATTAAATTTTGGCAGAACATTTGATACCTTTTTACTATGGCCAAATTTTTCATGATCCCCATATTCAGTTATGTGACCTCCTCAGTTTAAAAAGCTTTAGTCTATATGACCACGGTAAATCACTTAATCTGTCTGAATTTCCTTCCCATAAAATTTGAATAATAATATTTGTAGTACCTAGAGGGTGGTTATGAGAATTAAAGGAGATAATATAAGGAGTTTTTGAAACCTTAATGTACTATATAAAGCTCAGTTATTATTACGACTAGTGGAGCAGCAAGCACTGGAAATGGAGGCCCGAAGGAAGGGGGCTCTCTTTTCAAAAGGACAATGTAACTTTCTTATGGTCTATTTATTCCTGCGAAGTAGTTTAAAAAAAGAAAGAAAAAAGATGGGAAGCACCTCTGAACGTGAAAAGTGCTGCATAAGCAGCGGAGCTGGTGTTATTTCAGTCTCGGGGGCTTTGTTTAAGAGGAAGTGATTAAGAGATGAAGCCGTGCTTGTGTGACCTCTCACATGTCTCCAGTCCAAACCTCTGACCTTTGTGCAAGAAGAGCTTTTTTATTGTGTGAATCAAGCATCCCGGGACACACAATGTGTTCTGTTCACCAAAGGCCGCAGGTCTTACTTTCTGTTTCCTTTGGCTTCTCTGGGAAAGGAAGCCCTTCACATTCCCACCCCAGGATTTGGTGTAGCCCTGCCTTAAAATTCTGCCCACTAGCAATGTCACTTGTTATAATAATAATAGTTCCTATTCACATAGAAATTGTATGTGACATTGTGTATGGTTTATTGTCCCCATGAAGACAATATCATGATTATTGTTCTTATGAAGACAACATTGCTCAATAATATTTTTTTATTTTTATAATAACTTTTTATTTTCAAAATACATAGTTTTTAACATTCATTTTTACAAAACCTTATCCAATAATATTTAAAAAAAAAAAAAACCACCATGTCATAGTACACTAAGGTTTTAAAAAGATTAATAAACTTTAAAAGATTATTGGTGGGACAGCTAGGTGGTGCAGTGGATAGAGCACCAGCCCTGAAATCAGGAGGACCTGAATTCAAATCTAGCCTCAGACACTTCACACTTCCCGGCTGTGTGACCCTGGGCAAGTCACTTAATCCCCAATTGCCTTAGCAAAAAAAATAAATAAAAACAAACAAAAAAATAAAATATAAAGGTCATTGGCTCACATGATGAGGAAATGGGCATTTAAAAAGACAAGGCATTTGCTGACGATCACAAAATGAGATGACCATAACATCTAATGTTAAAATCAAAATTTGAACCTAGATCTTATGAAGATATTTCCTTTTCTCTTTCCATCACACCACAGTGAAATATTGTTGGGACTTATTTGGTAAGAGACTGAATGGAATGTGACTAATAAAGAAGGAAGGGGGTTGAGACCATATTAGGACTAGAATCCCAGATTTTATTTATTTATTTCTATCTTTCTATCTATTTTTGATACAAATTGCTTTCTGAATCTAGTTGGGAGAGAAAACTCAGAACAAAAGGGGAAAACCATGAGAGAAAAAAGAAATGAACATAGCATATGTTGATTTACATTCAATTTCCATAGCTTTTTCTGGAGGCAGGTGACATTTTCTATCCAAAGTCTATTGGGATTACACAGAAAATCACAGATTTAGAGCTAAAGAGACCATATAGGTCTTTGAGTTTAACCATTTTATTTTACAGATGGTGAATTGAGGCACAGAGGCTTTAAATGATTTGCCTACATTCACACTGCTATTCAGTATCTGAGGAAAGAATTGGGCTTTCCCAGAGACCCAAAATATATGGTATCTAAATAGAAGCTTCTGTTCCCATCTAATTAGGTATATGTTTTGTTACTTTTTGGATAAGGGAAAACATCCTGTCTAATTAAAACTGAAAGTCATCAAGAAAGGTGGGGGTTGAACTATGATCCATTTGATAAGGTTGCACAATGTTTCTTGCTGCAGCTGCCTGGACAATTTTATCCAGCACATGTGTGGAATATTTTCACCATGTGAGACTTTCACTCATGTGTCTCTCTCTCTGTGTGGACATGCATATGTGTACTAGGGGACCCAAAAGGGCAATCTAGGAATGCTTTCTGGAATTATGTCATGGGTTAAGCACAGGAATGGAAGTCAGCGAATCTGGTTTTGAGTTCCCACTCTATCATTTAATTTAACTGATTTGTGTCATTTAGTCATTTAATTGATTTTTAGCAAATCATTTAATCTCTCTGCCTCAGTTTCCCCCTGTCTTAAAAAGGGAGGGGTGGAGGATTGAAAATTGTCCCTGAGTCAGTTAAAGGAAATTTTTATAAAAGTTAATACATCATATAAAAGTGAATAATTATTATTCCTTTTGAATTCCACTATATTTGACTTGTCATAATTGACAGTGACTTCAGATAGATTGCTTTGTAATCAATTTGATTCATGTTTCTAGAACTGTATTATCTTTAGATGTCAATGATACCTACGAACACAGTAACCATTCTGATGATAAACCCTAGACCTGTTGTGGGATAGCGAGGATGAGGGAGAGAACAAACATTCATTAAGGACCTAAGTGTTTTAGGCACCATAATAAGCAAGATGGTGCAATGGATCACACTCTGAGTCTAGATTTAGGAAGATCTGAGTTGAAATCCAATCTCAGTCACTATATGTGTGACTTTGGACAATTCATGTAATCTAAATTTGCTTCAGTTTTCTCATCTGTAAAATGAGGGATGAGGGGGAAATTATAGTACCTATCTCACAGAGTTGCTGTGAGGATCAAATGAGATAATAATTGTAAAGTACTTTATACAGGACCTGGAACAAAGTAAGTGCCATATAAATATTAGTAGCAACAACAGCATCTCGAGCTGTTTAATCAAAAACTCACTTTTAATAATTTAATGATTAAATATGTCTCTTCCCTTGAAATCTAAGCAAATCTGTCCTTCAAATGGTTGCTTTGGAGCATTTGGAAAAATCTGACTTCATTTAACCCGATTCCTGGTATAGTTTTACGTCCACACATTTCCTGTGTTTATCTGAAGACATTGCCTCCTAATTCTATGAAGGACTCAATAAACTCAATCTGGGTCTGCCATCATGGACACAAAGTGCTGCAGCATAAGCGGGGCATTAAACTTAGGAGTGTGGGAAGGAAAAAAGAGAGAGAGAGGGTAGAGGGAAAGAAAAAGGATGTAGAGAGAGTGGATAAACATTACATTACACCTACTATGTGCTCGGAACTCTGCTAAGCAATTTAGCATTTATTATGTTTGATTTTCACAACATTCCTGTGAAGCAATGGTTGTTATTATCTCTATTTTACAGATGAGGAAACTGAGACAAAAAAGTTAATTAACTTGCCCAGTATCATACAGCTAGTGCCTGAGGCCAGATTTAGTTTCAAATTTTCCTGACTCCAAACCAACTATTCTATTCACTGAAACAGCTAGCTGCTTCTGATAGACAGACAGATAGATAGACAGATAGGTAGGTAGATAGACAGACAGAGAGAAAGGAAAAAAGACACACAGCTCAGATAAATTAACATTATTTCTCTGCCTTTGGGATTTCATGGCTTCAAGATTCAAATAAAATTCCATCTTTTAAAGAAAACCCCAACCCCTCTCAATTTTAGTGCCTTTTAAATTTTTTTTTAAAATTTATCCTGTATATAGCTTTATATATTTGTTTGCTTGTTGTCTCCCTCAATTGATTGTGAGATCCTTGAGAACAGGAACGTGATTCTTTTTTGAATCTCCAGCACTTAGCACAGTTCTTGGCACGCATAATAGGCACTTAATAAACGCTTATTTACTCTGTGTGTATGTATGTATGTATGTGTGTGTGTGTGTGTGTGTGTGAGAGAGAGAGAGAGAGAGAGAGAGAGATGTAATGACTGCGCTAGCACCCAGGACACCCCATAATCAGCTGGTGTCAGGATAAGCAAAAGTCCTTAATCTTTATTCTTGGTCTTAGACGCAGAATTGAATAGGATGGAAGCAGATTCTCCCCAACCGTCTTCTCCCTCATCTACCACAGACACCCAGTCCCTCCTACAATCCTCTATACACCAATCATTGAGCCGGCACGGATAGTGGAAAGGACCATTTTCCAAGCATATGCCCATAGAGTATTGTCCAATCAGTAGTTAGCCTCAAGTGCTCAGCAGTCCTGACCTTAGTGCATTGAATTTACTAGTTTCAGCCCTCTACTGAGAGAGAAGGAGAGATGGAAGGAGGGATGAGGGGAGGGAAGAAAGGAAGGAAGGAGAAGGAGAGAGAAAAAAGGAGGGAAGGAGAGGAAGAGGGAGAAGGAGGAGGAGAGGGAGGGAAGAAAGGAGGGAAAGAAGGAAGGAGGGAAAGAGAGACACACAGAGAGACAAAGACAGGGAGAGAGAGAGAGAAAGGAAAGAAAGATACAAACGCGCGCGCCCGCACAGACACACACACACACACACACACACACATACACAGAATCAGAGACAGAGACAAAGTATCAGGTAGATAGGTAGAGCATTTATTAAGTATTTGTCTGTTCCAGGCCCTAGTTAAGTACAGGGAATACAAACACAAGAGAACAAGAATAATCCCTTGCCTTCAAGGAGCTTACATTCTAATGGAGTAAGAAATTCAGAAAGGAAATAGGAGTTACACACTACAGCATGATGTGGAGGAGGCTAGGAAGTATTGGTGATCCTGGCAAAACATCATATCCATGGGATATGGGACAAAGTTCAGGTTACCAATGGGGAGAAAGTGGAAATGATGGTCCAAGTAGAAAAAGTCATAGAGTAGCTGAGAACACCAACATACTAAAATAGTTCTGTGCCTAGGATCTGAAAATGGAGATGGTAACACATATTTTCATTCTATTTCCCTTTTGTCCTTGCTGCTCCCTCAAGGGAGACATGAATCTGTTTTTCTAATCTAAGAATTTGTTTGCTTTCTAACTTGGCCTTATTTTTGAAAGAAACTTGTTCTTAAGACAAGGGATGGGGAGTAAATATAATCAAGAAAGAAACTATAGTTAGTAACATATATAGGAAAACTGACATATTCTATTATAATAGGAAACTTTGACATTAAATTGGAATTTTCAAGTAACAAAAGATATGATATATGCATATATAAAATATATGTATATATGTACATATATATGCATACACATATATGTGTTTATATAGGTAGGTAGGTAAATGTGAGTATCTAGACCCAATGAACCTGAAATATTTGGTGAGGAAAGGATTTGAAAATGAACCAGAGTAACCTTCTGAGGAAAGTTCATATCCAATTCCCCTTTTTTTCTTCCTAAAGCAGGTTTGATAAGTAAACTATTCCCATGAAGATCAGAGTAAAAAGCATTGAATAGAAGAAAAGTCACACTTAAAAGGAGCTAGAAAAGTTATCCCCCTATTAGGTATTCATACTTTGAAATATTATCTTTATATTTTGAAGGGAGTGAGAGACAAAGCCTGCTGGACATCTAAAAATTTGTAGGACCCAGGCATATACTTAATAAATTTCCAGTGTTACTGAAAGTATATATCTCAAGGCACTATCAGTTACTCTTTAGGGATTTTAATTTCACACAAGGAATCAGCAGTGTGGTAAGGACCCTGCTGTTTATTTTAGAGGCATTGCTTAATAGGGCTTTACCGCTTTTACTTGGGGGATTTCTCAAATGACATATTGTGGAATTTTTGTATGTCAAGTTCATGAAGAAGTACTTGACTGAACCAAATTAGGCTTTTAGAGAATGGGTCAAGCTAAGGTCTAACTTATCCAGTAAGATTGAATCATTCTAAATCTCATGAATTAAGGAAGCAGCTTCTAAGATCAATGATGTTTATAAAATGCATTGATAGCTAGCATTTTTTGTCTCCAGAACACAGGAAATAAATATTCCAAAATATTTATGAGTCATTTTAGGATCTCTTCAAGCTAAATAGGATCAACAGGTTAGAGGTGAAAGTAGGAAAGTACTGGAACCAATTCATTCTGGCTCTCAAAGAGCTGTCCATCAGTTGATAGATATGTAGATAGACAGACATATAGATGGATACAAAGGTAGATGATAGATAGAATGAATAAGTGTAAAAAAAGAGAAAGAAATGAAGACAGAGAAAGAGAACGAGGGAAGGAGAAAGGAAGGGAGGGAGGGAAAGAGGAAGGAAGGAAACAAGCAAACAAGTCAATTAGATTTTCAGAGTGATCATTTATACCTGGGAAACTGACAAATGCTATGATCAAGTTTGATTTGTTGTTTTGTTGATTATCTAGATTTAAGAAAGTGATAATGTTGAAAATGCAGACTATACTTAAAAATGTGCCCTGAATGCATTTTTTTTCCTTTAGGAAAAGCTGGCTGTTAAACATTTGTCAGTATATACATGATTGAAAGACACTTTAGAGTTCATTTAGTTTAGTAGTTTTTAATTTTTGGTCTCAGAACCATTTTACACTCTTAAAAATGGTCAAGAACCCTCCCACCGGAAGAGTTTTTTATTTATGGGTCATATCTATTGATAATTAAAGTATTTTAAATTTAAACATCTTAGTACTATTATGAACATAGTTTTGATCTTACAAGCTCCCTGAAAGGGTCTTTGGGACCTCCAAAAATACCTGGTTTCACTCTTTGAAAACCATTGATCTAGTTCATCCTTTTGTTTCCTAGATGAGTAACCCAGAGAATAGAGGCTTTCCCAAGGTCAGGGACTAAAACTAACAACCAGGATTCAAACCCAGATCCCTTTGATTCAATATCCATGACTCTTTCCATTTTACTATATTGATTCAAGATTTCCACTTACAAATGAAGTAATGAAGAATATAGATTGTGCGTGTATGCTTTGAGGAAAAGATGCCTTTCAAAATACATCAAAGTCCAAGACCACGGATAGCGTCTGATATCAGCATTGATTTTGGCTATTCACATGGCCAAAAAGATCTGAAATAGTTGCATCTTCAGATCGGTCAATCGTAGGTGGTCTTAGAATACTGCAGAATTTGCCAGTCTCCAAAGGTGGCAATAACTGTAAGGTAGCAGGCAATTTTGGTTGTGAGGAATAATAAGTAGAATAACCCCCCAATACTTTTTAACAAACTCCCTTTCTTGTTCATCTTCCAAAATTTCAAAAGTTGGCCTCCTGTTAGAAATCAGCTGATTCACACCTTCCTTTAGAGGGTTACAAGCTCAAAACAAGCTAATGTGCTTTTAGTCTGCGCTCATAAAAACATTTTGTCCAGAACAGTGGAGGTGACAGGCAATGAGCTTTTGCCAACAATCAGCAAAATACAGGAAATGTACTGTACTCTATAATGTACTGGACCCGCTGTACTCTGCCCTCATCAGGCCATATCAGGAATATTGTATTCCCAGCATTTAAAAATCTCAGAATTGGAAGCATTTCAAGAGATCATCTGATCCAGACTATACCTAAACAGGAATCTTCCAAAACAAAACTGTTATACAGTCATTTAGCCTTGCTGTAAGACAAAATCCGCCACCTCTTGAATCAATTTATACAACTTTTAGATACTGTTGCTCATAAGGAAGTTATTTTCTTAACTCACAACTAAATTTGTGTCTGTAACTTCTCCTTTCTTCTACCACATTTTAGAAAGAAAGATAACTTCCAACATGGTGAGGCAACCTAAATCCCAGAAGCAACTAGGGATGCTTACCTGGTAGAATTCCCAGGACAGATTTAGAGCTAGATTTTAAATTCAGGGGTCCTCAAACTTTTTAAATAGGGGGCCAGTTCACTGTCCCTCAGACTGTTGAAGGAACAGACTATAGTAAAAACAAAAACTTTGTTTTGTGTGCCTTTAAACAAAGAAACTTCATAGCCCTGGGCGAGGGGGAGGTAATCGTCCTCAGCTGCCACATCTGGCCCGCAGGCCATAGTTTGAGGACCCCTGAATAAAATCTAGATCTTCTAGTTGAATTCCCTCATCTGACAGAGAAGCAAATGGATTTGGTTGTACCTATTTTGTTCCTTTTGAATTACTCTAACCAAGATGAAAGCACTCTACTCTTCCTTTCTCCTTTCTTTTATTTCTTCCTTCTGCCCCAGACTGCCCTCTAGAAGTCATTCCAGATAGCCCTGCAGCAGGAAGACCTACCTCCATCCTGGTTCTGGTCCCTTTGCTTGAGATGCTTGACTGCTCATAGGGCTTGAATGAGATGGGAGTCAGTAACTCCATTCCTTCCTATAAGATGGCATACAACTAGGCCTTGCTAATATATTTTAATATCCTCCAGACCTTATCATCTGCCCTGTAGTCCAATTATTATCTAACCTACTTAGACAGCCTTTGGATTTCTGGGCCTTGCCATGCTGAATTGTTGGTCTTCCCAGTATTTTCCATCAGCTCTCCTACTCAACTTTCTTTTGTGTGTTTCCCGTAACTACAGTATGGATTTTTGGAGAGCAGAGATAGTCTCAATTTTTTCTTCCTATTTGTATTCCTAGTATTGTGTTTGGCACATAGTAAGCACTTAATGCTTTTTCACCCATGTTGATGATAGTACATGAATATTGCAGTAATTTTATTTTCTTCAAAAATAAAGTCTAAGAAAAGATAGACAACTCTGAACATAATGTGTAGTATTTATTTAAAATAAATGAACAAATGAACATAAAGTTTAATTGTGGTGAAGGCTTGCCACTGTATTAGACTATTACTTATCTAGGACATTACTCTGTAAATTGTGATTATTTGTGAATGTAATATCCCTCGTTTAGACTAGGGATTCATCAAGGAAAGGACTGTTGTGTCCAAACTCTGTATCTCTCTCAACACTGCATTCAATAGATGCTAAATAAATATCTGTTGAACTGCACTATTGCATATGATCTGTAAGGAACTGATTTGTCTGTGTGTTCATTTAGTTGCTATCTGTACAGCAGGATAAGATAAAATACTTTGGTGTTACCTGGTACCAAGGACTGAGCACTCGCTACCTATTACAACATTGTATAAATGTGAATGAATAATAGATGTATATTCATATACAGATGAGTTTCTCTTTAAGAAACAAGAAGAATAACATTGGGGATAAAATGTTAGATTTAAAGCCAGGAAGATCTTGATTGGAATCTCTCCTCCAATTCTTACTAAGGGAAATTTGGCAAATCACTGAAATTCTCTCAGTCTTAGTTTTTCCACCTGTAAAATGAGAACAGTAATAACAAGCTTACCTATCTCTTTAATAGCTTCAAGCTACACTAAGACTTTTAGGACATTCTGTAAAATGTCATTATGATTAATTGTACCTTTCTGAGGGCAGGAACACTCACTTATTAAACTCTCTATCTTATCCATTGCTTACCACAGTTTTTTGTTGTTTTTGTTTTGTGTTTTTGTACAAAATAGCACTGGGATTTAAAATAGTGCTTGACATATAGGCATGTAGGAAATTTAACATATGCCCACCATTCAGTGAATGTGTGGCAGATAGCTTGTGTCCAATTAACAGAGATTTTGAGGACCAAGGACTACCTGCACTTCAAGATGAGGCACTCTTATAGAACTGAACAAATGAAATCGGAGATTAACTCTGGCAAATAACAAATGAAACCCAGTCTTTGTCAATTAACAATGACCTTGGCTTTCTCTTCTATTCACAGAAGCTCTTATAGGTTCTAAGTATTCATTCATTAAGCATCTGCTAAGTGCACATTATTGTGCCAAGCACTGGTAGAGATGCAAAGATAAATAGGACATGGATGACCCCAGATGTAGATTAAGTGATATAAATTCCCACAGTGCCAGTTTTCATTAATTGTCTTATGCTAGCATAGTCAGGTTCACACAGAAGTGTTGGACCTACTAATAAATGGCAGCTAGCAAAAATTGTTCTTCCTAGCACAAGCTTAAACTTTCTAAAGGCAGTTTATTACTGGTACCTGACCACAAAAATTCTCTACAAAACCAATGCTCTAAACAATGATTGCATCTGCCTTTCAAGGAGAGGCAAAACAAAAGTATAGTATAATGGGACTGAGGTGAAATATGTGAGATATGCTGGGAAACTCACAGGACTGAGTCCTCTCACTACCCACTATTACCAGGTTCCACATCACAGCAACTGTAGTATTATCCAATATACTCCACTTGTAAGAAAACCCTGTGGCTGATCTAAGTCTGACAAGAAAGAATAAAAACGGTTATAGAAAAATATTGAAGCTTTATTTGTATATGTGTAGTAAACAGTTATATTCAAATACTCAAACTTGTAGAGAAAGAAAGTAGCACAGACACAGAAGTAGAATTTTTATGTTATAAGTGTTCACAGAGAGGCAATGATGATGCTGACCCAGAAGAAAGAAAAGCTGAATTCAAGTTCTAACACTAGCATGTATTCTTTATGGGAGCCTAGACAAGTAATTTAATATCTCATTGACCCAGGCAACTAATTTCCTTAGATTATAACTTTCAGATTAGGTACTTAATCTGCTTTAGAAGAAAGAAATTAACAGTTTAGAAAATTTTAAAGCACGTGCAGATTTCTCTTTAAACCCTTAAGGACATTGTCAGGCCCATTGAGTTTCAGCAGATCTTGGCTTAGGGGTCCAAAGAAGACAATTATGATCATTAAGCGCTAAACAAATGCTTACTGATTTTGGAGCTCTCAGAAATCCATTTACACCAAATTTATTATCCATTTATTAGGAGAAAGGGCAAATAGCTGGGGAATTAAGTCATGAGATTCTGGTCCAAAAGGAGAATCTAGGCTATAGGTTTGGTTCTGTTTTGACCAAGCATTTCCAGTGACTGTTCCCTGAAACTGCATATTTTTGCAAAGGCCACTTCATTCCTAGAATTTTTCCTTAGCCGAAAAATACAAGATTTCTTCATCTTCGTGTCTCCTGGGAACTTGAAGCCCTTTTCTCCCAATTCAAGCACTAATGACTTAAATGTCAGTTTGAAGGAATTGATAAGTATTAGACTCACTTTTTCCGAGGTAGAAATAGTAGTTCCATGCCCCTGGGTATCACTAGGACCACTTTGTTTTGCACCTCTCAGACACCATTCTCATTTAGTATTTTGTCTTAGGGTTACCTGGGAATATTGTATAAACTCCTTCCCTTGGATATACACCATGCTAACAGAGTGATAATACTCTTTTAGAAGTAGCCAAAAGAAGCTGGCAGTGTTCCCTTCATGAGTTGCCCAATATACATTCCACCAATTGCACTGCTTTTGTAAAGAGCAAGGACTGGAATGAACATCTATAAGAATGACTTTTTTTCATGGGGGGAGGGAGGGGGAGGGCAGGGGAAGGGGAAAGTGAAAGAGGAGAATTTAAGTGACTTTGATTTTCAGGTTTGCACTGAAAATATTCACAACAGCCCAATAGCCAAGGCCAAACCATAGTGAAATGGACATTGTTACAAATAACAGTATTTCAAAATTGACTTTGTCAATCACTACTGAGGTTGGTGTTTTCCAGCACAGTAGCACACTCACACTGTGTGAGTTATGGTGAATTCATAGAAGTAATAGGAGAGAACACAAATTGTGTGATGTACATACTACCCCTTTCTGGTGACAAAAGGAACAGTGGGTTTGAGTTATTCAGAGATATTAGAAAAGGCAGAGACCAGATGGACCAACCTTACATACTAGCTCTTTAGGGACTTGCCACTAGGAAGATGGCAAGAATGGGAGCTAGAAGTAAACTACAACTCCCATTACTCCTCCTCACCCATGCCACATTTCCTACTCCTACACTACTACCAGGCAATCAAGGGGGTTGTGCTAAACTCTGAGGAATCTTCTTGCAAAAGAAAGATGCCAGCTGTAGGTACCTTACCTGAAAGTTCTCTTTCCCTAAGGTCTGATCTGGTCAGACCAACCCCAGAGGGAACAACTCCAGAGATAGTTAATAGCAAAAGATAAGGTGTTAGTGCTGCACAGATAAATAGTGTGTCTATCCCCCAGTTGTTCTGGGTAGCTGGTTAAGTGGCAATTAGAGGGCGAGTATCAAAGAATCACAGCTGATTGGCTTCAGATGCTTGCATCCTGTAGACTTTTCCATAACCCGAAATTGCTATCCCTGGTCATTCTGGAAACCAGATGCTATACCAGCTCTTCTGGATCTGTCAACTGTGCCAGGCGCTGCAACATCATCAAGCGGAGAGTGCGGAACCTTATGGGAAACACAACGACAGATCTCACCCAGGGTTTGACTAAATAGTCAATGTAATAGTGAATGTGGGATCTTTACCCAGGGAAAGCCCGGATGCTTTGTTATCATGGTAGGGCATGTGGCCCATGAGCCCACTTTCAAACATTCACAAGCCTTGTCTTGGCTTAGGCTGTGCCTTCAATTCTCTGAACTCTTCTCTTCTCTTACAGCACCCTCATTTTTCTGGAAGCTGCTTCATCAGAGTCAAAAGGGAGCCAGTGATGAGCTCAGGAATGTTGAGTTTTTGCTGTATTTTTCTTTTAAAGGCTGTACTATTTTTCTCAAGTAAACAATGATGAAAAGATGGGGCATTTCCCCCAGATGGTATGAATTTCTTTTTTTTTCTTTTTTTTTTTTTTTTTTTTTTTGTAGTCGGCTATTGATAATTTTATTTAGGGTTAAATCAGATGGTATGAATTTCAAAACTATTCACCTCCTATAATTGGTGATTTCTCATCTCAATTTTGTAAACCAGGAGGAAATGCTATTTTCTTTTTCTATTACATGGTTGGAAAGAGATTTAAGATCAAATGGATAGATTATTTTTTTAAGTCACTACCATATGCAAGTCATTGTACATTTTTTTTAAAAAAAAACATGAGTTTTTTCATGTAAAATGAGCATAAACTCAGAATTTTAGAGTTGGAAAGGGCATTAAAGGTACGTCAATCCAGCTCATTAAGGCCAAACTGATTACTTTATCCAAGGAGCCTGGGTCCAAGTGAAGATGGTTCAGAAACACAAAGCTCATTAGGGACTCTAGGCTTATTCTGTTTACATGAACAATAAAAAGAACTGAATATTCCCCAAGAATGGCTGCTACCTGCCCTTCCTCTTCTGGGCAAGTAGAGCTGAGATTTATTTCAATGATCTCATCTCACCAAACTTTGAATAGTTCTTCCTGATCACATCTGTAATTAAATAGAACCAAATAATTGCAAAGTACCTGAGAGTAGGCAGCTAGTACCTCATTACTTCCCCCTCCAAAAATCTAAAAACACCATTTGGTGCAATCAAATTTCATCACTTGACTAGCTTCTTTCTGTTATTTAAAAATATCTTCCTGGGGCCTAGCCAACACCTCACAAGAATTCTTATCCCACTTCCCTCTTCCCCCCCATAAATCTCTTTGGACATTTCAAGACCACCTTTCACTTTATCACACTGAGAGTTTATAATGGGACTACTGAGAGACATAGGACTTTCTGTCTCTGTGACTTTGAGGACATTTTCAGTATCCTCTGTTTCCCTTGTACCACATAGATGGGAGATCTCAAGACTACTTTCCAACTAAAAATAAATGAAATGTCACAGCAGCCACACAAAAATGCCATGGAACATGAGTGTGGAGCAACTGGGAAACTGGATTTACTGAAATTAACTTAAAGACTCTTTAGCCAGAGAGAGAGAAGAGAAGAGAAAAGCATCCTTGCCATCCTAATGGGGGATGCTCTCTCTGCTATCCATGTGGTGACCCTGATGGATAGCTACTATGTGGATTCTTTGGAGCTGCTTACTTCAGAGTCAGTTTGATTATTTCTCTTTCCTCCTCTTCTTTTAATTTTTCAACAAAACTGTCCAGCACCGGCATTTCAAACTTAATGTACTGAGCGACCTAGAAGATCCAAGAAGATTTAATATTTTTGTAAAATATTCTTTAATTTTATTTATTTTTTGTTTTTCAAATATGGTTTCATTGGCATTCCCAAGCAACAAGACATCTCTGATCTTTATAAATGCTATTCCCCAGCCCTGCCCATGATAAAAATCCTTAGGTATCAACTAATAGAAGCTAAACAGTGAGTGCAGAAATAACAAGGTCCCATTATTATTTTCAGAGGAGCTATTCTCCATTAGAGGAAATATTAAACTGAAGATTAGGAAAAGCATTCAATAGTGAAATACACTCACACTGAGTTCTCTCAGGGGGAGTGGTTCAAATCCCATTCTCCTGAACAATGAGAATTGAACTTGAAATAGCACTCAGAAAGTAATGGAGGTGGTGGGGTGAAAGGGAGATATGCAACATTTAAACAATTCTGTCATGGGAATAGACTCTGTGGGATCTACAATTAGCTAATCTTTTTTCCCACTGGTAATTTTGGAGATTTGCTAATCATTTGGCTGGGAACCAGAAAGACTGGGCTCTAATGAGAGCTATCTTGACCTTGAGATTAAGCTCTTAGTTAAAATATTTTTTCGGGATTGTCCAAAAGACACACACAAGAAAACTTTTTATTTCCAAGAAGCTTTTTACCACCATGCAGGGGAAAAAGTGACATAATGGCAATTTCCCCCTTACCTGGTTTCTTTGTTATGCCATTTCTTGGAGGTGGGGATGAGGAGTGGAGGGTGAACACAGCTACATAAGCTAGCTGGTTTATTACAGGTAATATGGGTGGAGTGGCCATAGATCTGAGTCTATTCTGGCTGATGGGACTTTGCAAAGGTTTAGTGGGGTACCAGTCAAAATAAATGAGAAGAAATGAAGGATTTTTTTATCTGCTTTGCTCAGCTATCCCTACTTAGCTTAGATGCTAAGTATTCTTCCTTTAAAAAACACATATGCTCCATAGTATCTATGACCTTGATTCCCACTTACATCATAAGGAACTTCTTCTCCCAAGTCTGTTTCCATCAGAAATATTTTGGCGATTTTCTCACATGGACCATGTAGGATTCTTGAAATAAGTGGATATTCACAGTCTTTTAGTTTTGTCCGTTCTGGAGGAAGGTAAATAAGATCCAGCTGTCTCATTTTGTTTTGAAAAACATTCTCTTCTTTACATGACAAATATTGATGGGGCTGGGTTAAAATAGTCACATTTATCCTCTGTTGGTGAAACTGAATTGGTCCATCTATTCTAGTAATAAATTGGACCTGGTCCCCAAAATGACTAAACTGTGAGTACCCTTTAAAGCCAGAAAATCAGCATAAGGACTATACCCCCCCAAAAATAAAAAGAACCATATGAATAAAACTATTTATAGCAGCAGTTTTTGTGGTGGCAAAGGACTAGAAACTAAGGGAATGAATGACCATCAATTAGTGAATGGCTGAACAAAATATGGTCGTTAAATATAATGAAATATTTTTCTGTGCTTTAAGAAATGGCTAAAAAAAAAAAAAAAAAGGATTTCAAAGCAACCTGAAAGACTTATGTGAATTGATTTACAGGGAAGTGAGCTGAAGCAATAACAGGATTATATATAGGAAAATTTAGGGAAATTTAAGAAAGAGGAAAGACTTAAGATCTCTTATCAACACCATGACCAATCATAATTCCAAAGGACCAATAATGAACAATAATCACCCACTTCCAGGCAACAAGTGACATGTTTGACTTGATAAGCCAAATGAGAAGTGCATTTGGACTTGGCCAATACAGATTTGTCATGTGGGAGACTGGGCTAGAGAGTGCTAAGAGGCTCAGTGTGAATCCATCCTCATTAGTGGAAGAGCAATTGAAAGCACAGATATCTTCCTATAGGAAGAAATGGAAGAGATTTAGCTTGTTCATATTACAGATGAGGAAATGGATGGAAAGAGATTCCCTTACTTGTCCTAATTTATACAATAGGAAGTAGCAAGGGGAAAACTCACACATACCCAGCTCTTCTCTGACTTCTGCTTTCTCTATTAAAAAGGAAAATTTGTGTTCTCAAGATTTTCTCTGAATATTGAGCAGAAAACTAAGCCATTCTCTTATCTATGCACTTTGTAAATTCAAGTCACACCCGCCGTGAGCCCCTCTTGCTCATTTCCTATTGTGCTTTGTCAATGAATACAAATTTAGAGCTGCTAATATTTGTTTTATTCCAGGCTAGGTCTAGCTCAGTTCAATCTAGATTCAAAATTGAAATGTAATAAGACAACAATTTAAAATAACTGGATAGTATAAAATTGGAGTATTTCTGTGGTCTAGGATATAAGTCAGTGAATTTAGAAAAATATGAAAAGACTTGGAATTACCAAGGATGATGGTATATACCTTCAGAGAAACAGAATAAATAAGCATTGTACAGTCTTACGTGGATGTTTATGAATATATACATATATATGTACATGATTATAGATATTTATGTATATAACATATATACATATGCTTTATATACAAAATATATGTATATATGAATATATGAGTATGTTTGTATATGTGTATGCATATATGTTTTATATGTGTTTATCTATGGATATGTGTGTATATATGTGTGTATATTCACATTTAATTGTAGCCTTTTTGGGGAAAGTTATGGGGTGGAGATAAAAAGAAAAAAAGAATATATTAAGCAAAACATAAAACAAAAGAATCTACAAGGAAGCAAAGAAAAGAAAAATAGATGGACAGTTTTGGATACAATGTATGGTATTTATATATACATGCTTTCTTAGAATGGTAATTTATTGTTTCATATTTTAAATTTTCTTATGTTCTCCTGTGTACATGGTAATCTTTTTTTATTTTTCTGCCTTTTTTCCTTTTTCTATTTTTCTTTATTCTTTTATATTTAAGTTTGAAATAAAATCAATTTTTGAAAAAAAGAATATAATGAGGTTACATGGACCACAAAAGACAACAAAAATATTTTTTTATTTAGAATGAGATCTAAAAGTGTAAAAATACTACAGAATAAGTGTATAATTCCTATAATTCCTACAAAAAAATAAATACTACTCCTCTCAGCCTCCACAACACTAATTCATTCTAGGTGTAGGAACTTCTTCCAATGTGGATATGGCTTGGTAGATTAAATCCTATGTGCTTTGGGCACATAGGGCTAAGTGAATTGATCAGGATCACACCAGCTGGTCTAAAATTATTATACATAATAACATAAATAATAAAAATAATCCTGATTCTGCCCATTTTTATCATCATCTTTACTCACACTTATCTAATGCTTAACATCTATTATACCCTTTGAGCCTTAGAACTATCTAGTGGGCCAAAGGCCATTGTTATTATTCCATAATAATATATTTTTATATCTATATAGGCATATAGATATCTTTGTATCTTTATAGATGAGGGATCTGAGAAGCTAAGATTTGACTAGGGCCAGAGTTACAAAGATAATAAGTGTTTATAGGAGGATTTGAACTCAGGACTTCCTGAGGCCCATCATCCACTGATATGTGCCTTTTTTGATGAATAATGTTCTTTATAGATGTGAACGCTTGTTGTTACCATTATTCACTGGTAGTGATCAACGAAAGCTGGCCTTCTCTTTGGCTGAGTGCCATAGATTCACAGCCACTGAGACCTTTGCCTGTGGGATTCAGGAGCCTGAGTATCTTTCACCCAACTCATCACTGTGCTTCCTATGAGCAGTAAAGTACCTAGCACATAATAAATATGTAATAAATGTTTATTTCCTTCTCTCTATTTATGCCAAATAGTTCAATGAATAAGTATATATATAAAGCACCTACTTTGTGCCAAAAACATAATTTTATCAGAATCCCCCCAAATTTCCCAAATCCAAATGTTACCATTCAGAAGGAATGCTTAAAACTTACCTCCTGATTCATGAACTACATAGAGTGCAAACTCACTAGGGCCATTTTCAACCTGCAACATTCAGAATAATATATTAGTACTAAGACTTAGAGGTGTCTCATCACAGTATTGGACTCAATATGTCTGAATCTCACTTATCACCTTGGTCCTTGCCATATCTGTTTCTTCTTCTAACACAAATATTTCTATTAATGACCCACTATTCTCTTTGTCACCCAAGCAAAAAATGAAAATCATCTTTTTATTTCTCTCTGTTAGGATTCTTACAAGGTGCCAAGACAGTGGAATTGATAGAGACAATAATTATCTAATTTAGCATGGTTTAGTATGATTGATCTGATCCTACAAGGAGAAATTATGGGCCAGAACTTGAAACAAGATACTAAGTGGAATTGAGGAGACAGTGGTGAAATCTTGTTTAGCATTGATTTAATCCTACAACAAATAATGGTTCCCTAGTGATATAATGATTGGTGTATATTCAGTGTACAGCATATAAGCAAGAAGCTCTCAGGGCCAGACACAGAAGCCCACTAGAAGCTCTTGGAGGAGGAGACAGATTCATTCCATCTTCTACCTTTGTGCTGGCTGGAGGTTGAATCTGGCAGAAGCAAAGGACTAGCAGCAGGAGCTCTCAGAACCAAGGAGAGAGATAGGCCTCTAAGAAAGCTAACCGGGCCCAAGGAAGGATACAAGACTTGGAAAGAGACAATAAAGGATTTGGACTTTAACTCCTGTCCACATTTGAAGTGATTATTTGAACTGTTCTCAGAGAATATTATATTTTAGAGAAGAATATTACATCCCTTCTCCATGGTTCCCAATATCCAAGCAATTACTAAGTTTTCAGGTGATCTAGTCTCTTTCATCTCTACTCTTTCTTTTGATTCTTATAGCTCCCCACTCTTATCCCCAAGATCAGCTCCTCATTACCTCTCACCTAAAGTACTGCAACAAATTCCCAACTGATCTGACCTTTCCAATCCATCAGATCCATATATCATGCCTAGAGTGAGTTTTCTAAGATCATACTATATATATATATGATATCTGAATTCCAAACTGCTTAGTCTGACATTCAATGTATTCCATAAGCTATTTATTTATAGTTTTAATTTTATACAGTCCCTGGTCTATAACCTATTCTTTGCAACTTCCTTGAGTTTACTTATGCTATCCTTCCACATGGAATCTGCTTTTCCTAAACTCCTACTGAAATTCCTATTGATATACTACCTAGTTATTATTCAGATGCCATTTCTCCCATTTCTACCATATCTTATCTCTTCCAAACAGAAATGATCTTTCTTTTTTTCTCTGTGTGTTCTTTTTTTTAATCTTTTGTGGAGCCCTCATCTCATTCTGCATTATATCATATGAATCTATGTGGTGATCCTGATTCCTCTACCATATTGTGAGCTTGGAGGATCATGGGTATAGACTCAGACTTCAGAGGCCTACTAATCATGTGATAACATACATAGAACTAAATCAATCACAAGTAAACTCAGAGGGCCATTTACTATTCTTTGTACAAAATATTCCAGTTCCCCTTCTGTGCCTTTGAAATAGCTGTCCTCATTCACAGAATTCTTTTCTTCCTTTGGAATTGTTTAGATTCAAGAATGAACTGAAATTCCACTTTCGGCAGGATTTCCCTAGTACCCCTATCTGCTAGTGTCTTGGATTGCATATGCATATAAACACACACACATGCACACATGTATGTATTTGTATATATGATATTGCAAATATGTGTGCATATATGTACATTTATATATATTTATGCACATATGCATATGTATCCATATGTATTTATGCCATATATATAGGTATGTAATATAATTATTTATATGATATCTCCTGCCTTAGAATATGTGCTCCTTGAAGGCAAGGACTATTTTTGCCTTTCTTTGTATCTCCAGTGCTTAGCACAATGACAGGAACATAGTAGGAACTTAATAAATGTTGACTGACAAAATCCAAACTACTCATTTTACAAAGGCATAGATAAATTAAGAAATATGGCCAGGGTCACAAAGCTACTAATAAGTGTCTGCTGCAGGAATATAAAATCAGATCCTTCTAAGTCTAGTGTCCATGGGCACTCAGGTAGTGACTGGAATTAAATCAAGATGTCTGACTCCAGAGCTAGGACTTTTTCCATTGTAAAATATTGCCTCCTCAAGGGCAGAGATCAGTATCTTATTCATTTCTTTTTTTTTTTTTCTGCTTTTTTGTCCTTTATAATATAAATTCTAAGATCTTAGACATATGCATCTTTTAAATGTGGCCAAATGAACTTATTAAAAGTATAGGATGTGCCTTTCCTCTTGTATAACCTACCAATATATAAACTATCCTTAGCATTATTCTACATAATTTGACTTTTCTCCTCCTAAAACAGAGGTGGGAGAACTGGAGCTCAATGACCAAATGCAGTCCATCATCTGTATTTATACAGTGAGCTAAGAATGGCTTTTCCATTTTTAAAATAACCTTTTATTGTATTTTAAAATACACAATCATTCTTAGTTCATAGGCAGTGGGATCCAGCCTCAGATTGAAGTTTGCTGATTCCTGTCCTTAAAGAAATCAGATGTCTATCACTCAAATAATCTCTGGGTTATAGAATCTTGTAAGTCCTAACAAGTGTATGTCTACACAGACCCAGGACTTCCATAGGGGTCCTTAGGTTCTACCCCCTCAGAACATGTGAATGATGTCTTCTCCAGGCTGACTTACCCTAAATTTGTTTAGAAGCAGGGTGAGCACTTGGACAGTTGTCATGGTGCTGTTGACTCTCACATTGGTCACGGAGCCATAGGCAGGAGTAAACACTGAAGTCTGAGAGAAACAAGAAGTGCTGATTAGATAGAGCACGCTCCTATCACAGTATTAGCTTGTCTTGAGCACACTGCTCTACCATGGACATCTCTGGCACCTGGAAAGAAAACTTAAGAGTCCTATCCACTTTTCACGTGGAACACCTATGGCCATCTGCCACTTAGCCTAGACCACAATTGCCATGCTAGCCTCCCTCCTGAATTTATATTAAATCTTTCATCCTATTAGAAAATCAGGATAGGGAAAGTAGTGACAATGGAGAGTGCCAGCTTTAGTCTCAGTAAGAACTGCATTCAAGTCTAGCTTCTGACACATCACTTAACCACTTATTGTTCCAGGTTCCAGGACTAGAAACTACCCTGAAAAAGACCCTTCCTCACCTGCAGCTCCATATGCTTTTAGAATCACTCTTGTACTCTAAAAGAGTTTCAATACTAACAATACTAAAGAAATCTCTTACCAGTGCTAAGCCTAATTTGCATAAAAGCAATTGTTTGATTTAGTCTATCCCCTCTGCATGGGGAAAACACTAGAGATTGTCCTCAAGTATCCATGATTCTAATAAAAATGCTTCAGAACGAAGCATGGAAAGGAATGGAAAAGCATTTATTAAGCTCTTGCTTTGTGTCAGATACTATATTAGGCAATGGGGATGCAAACAGAAGGAGGACAGTCCCTAATCATTTCACCAACATTACTTGACTTGATGACCCAAATTCCTAGTGAAGAATACATATCCATCTCCAGCATTTCATACAATCGCTTCATCAGGATTGTCCAGCAAACACTAATGCACTATTGGTGGAGTTGTGAACTGACCCAACTATTCTGGAGAGCAATCTGGAACTAGGCTCAAAGAGCTATCAAATTGTGCATACCCTTTGACCCAGCAGTGCCATTATTGGGTCTATATCCCAAGGAAATCATAAAGTAGGGAAATGAACCTATATGTGCAAAAATGTTTGTAGCAGCTCTTTTTGTGGTGTCAAAGTGGTTCATCATATGGAGAATCATGAATTGGGGAATATGAAGATAGTGGAATATTATTGTTCTATAAAAAATAAACAAGCTGATTATAGAAAGCCCTGTAAAGATTTACATGAACTGATGATGAGTGAAATGGGAAGAACCAGGAATACATTGTAAACAATAACAGCAAGAAATGTGCGATGATCAACTACAGAAAGACTTGGTTCTTCTCAATGATTCAGTGATCCAAAGCAATCCCAATAGACTTTGGACAGAAAAAGAACTAAGAAGACTGAATATAAATCAACACATGCTAGGTTCACTTCTTTTTCCTGTTTTTTTTTTTTTCTCTCTCATGTTTTTTTCCCTTTTGCTCTAATTTTTCTCTCCCAATATGTTTCAAAAAGCAATATGTATCAATAAATAAATAAATTTACTACAATTTAAAAAAAGGATTACCAAGCAACTTCACCAACATTTCCTCAAGTGACTTTTTTCTTTTTCTTTTTAAAAAGGCAGAAAGATGGTACAGTGGACAAAGTACCATTTTGGAGTTAGGAAGTTCTGAATACAAATCTAGCCTTAAACCCTGACTTAGCTGGGTGATTTTGAACAAGTCATTTAATCCTTGCTTCACATTCCTCAGTTATAAAATGGGAAGTAATAGCATTTACTTCACAGTATTCTTCTGAAAATCAAGTGATATAATATTGTTAAAGTACTTAACACTGTGCCTGGTCCATAAAAAGTGTTATATAAATGCTTTATTCTTTTCTCTTCTTTTTTCCCATTCATTGAATACCAATGGTAGGTACCTTTTGCATTTGGAACAGCTTCAGCAGCCTAAAATAAATGCTGTGGGTCAGATTTTCAATTTTATTAAAAGTCTTAGTTATATAGTGACATGTTTTAGAAGACTGACTTCTCTAGAGTATTCACTGAGAGGCCCTGTTTATCTGCCTATCAGGAAGAAGTGATTTTCTTGAGCTCTAGATATCAAAGGTTAAACTACATCTGGACCTTGATCTTCCGGATCTAAAGCTAAAAGTCTAATCCACTTTCATAGATGAATGCTCTTAATAGTCTCACTTCCTGTTGTCCTTCATTTCTCTCCATCAGCCCTAAGAAAGATCCAAGGCTAAATATCAGAAGTCCTAGAATTCAAGCTGTCAAATCCACAACCATTTATTTAGCACCTACTATGTGACAGAAATTGTGCGAAGCATTTTCTTCTTATCCTTGCCACTATCAAAGCTAAAAATTCACTTGTTTAGTGTAAAAGATTCATTTTTAGGTCTGGACTAGAAAGTTATTGAACTCATTTTTTCAAGATCTAAAATTCTAGGATTCTGAGACAAAGTCACTTTGCCTCTGTCAATTACATCTTTTCCAAACAAAATTCACTTACTATGCAGCTCCTAAATATAGCATGGTATTAAGCTCTGGGGGAGATATAACATTTACACAGATGAGCAAATGGAAATCATTTGAGAAAGGTAACAACATTTAAAACAAGAGGAATAGGAAAAGGCATCTCATAAGAGAAAGCAATTGCATGAAGTGTAAAAGAGGGAGAGTTTTCAAAGAGAAAAGATATTTCATGTGGCAGGGATAGCTTCTGTAAGGCAGAAAATTCTAAGATAAATTCTAGGGTATAACTAGGTTAGCAATAACTAAGAATGCACAAAGGGGAATAAAGTATAAGAAGTCTGGAGAACCAGGCCAAGCATTTACACATTTACAGTGTGAATGTGGTGGCCCAGATCAATGGCTTATAGTCTCTTTTGTGTAAAGAATCAATTGGAGGAACTGAAGAAAGCTAAGGCATATTTTTTGTAAACAAAGTTTCTGGGTGGAGGGGGAAACTGGAATCTGATGAACTGCTCATCAATTGAGGAATGGCTAAATGTGTTATGATATATGAATGTGATATAATTATGTGCCAAGGAGCAATGAAATGAATGGTGTCAGAAAAATTGATGTAGAATGAAATGAGAAGAACCAACAAACAATTTATACAACAATAATATTACCAGAGACAAATGATTTTGAAAGACTTTAAAATTCTGAATAATGCAACAACAAATGATATTTAATAACAAACAATATTTCAGAAAACCCACAATAAAGCAGGGTACATATATCCTGACAGAGAAGTGATAGGCTTAGAGAGAAGAATAAAATATATTTATGAAATATATTTATTTTTTAGACATGGTAATAATAGAAATTTGTTTAGCTTAACTACACATGTTTTGTTTTGTTTTGTTTTCTTAAGAAAGACTTGCAGGGAGTGAGGAGCAAAGAAATGAATTTTTATTGATTGAAATGATGGAATTTAATTTAAAAAATTAAAAATGAAATGAAAACCAATAAAATTGGGGATGGGGGGAGGCACTGTTCAAAAACAAGGCATTAACACATTAGATCAAAACACTGAAAATGAAACAGCTCTTCCCAAGCAGTGAAGCTGTAGGATTATTCTGCTTTGTAAGAAAGGTCTTTGGCATCAAACATGTTGTGATTATTGTTGCTTTCATGTTGATCTTTTCCTATCTAACTTTAGGACTGATACTGATATAAATGCTGTCAAAACTGATGTGGCAGGCTTCCCATTCTGGGCTAGGAAGTGCTTCATTCTAAGAGGCACATAGCTGAATCTAGCAGTAAGGTCAAGGCAATAGGATAAGTCATAAACCTTTGCCTGTTCCGGAAATTAAATCACCTTTCCTGTGATAAAAATAGTGTTTGGAAATATCTCTGCGTGAGCGAAAGCAGGTTCCAATACCATTCTGAGAAAAATCACTAAATAAAGCTGATCAAAACAGGCTGCATCTTCCAAGAATGTCAACTCAAGAGTGGTCTCTAGTTTAAAAGCCTGACGAAACCTACCTATTGCTATGCTCCAGATACACTTTTGTCTCCCTGCTAATGGGAACTAATGTCTAGGTGCAAAACAAGGTGAGAAAGAGGCCTTTGTAATGGTATACACAATTCTCTTGGGGGAACTAGCACTCATTCTAACTCTCCAAAATTCTAGTTCAATGTCTTAGAAAAGTTTACCTGGAAGCAAGCTGGAAGAATTGATCTCTATTTCATAAGTGAATCTGTAATATGCAGTAATCTATTCTCTGTAAAATTAGGCTCCATTGTAACTATCTTTCACCTTGAATTAATTACTGATCACATCAATGTGAATGTTTCCCCTTCATTGATGTATATTGCTGCCCATCCTGTACTCTCATCAAATTGACCACTGGGTCACACAATATCCTGCTTCTTCTCTTGCTTTCACTTGACTCCATATGATGAACCACTTTGACAGATGGCAAGCTGAATACTGAATTGCTAAGAAGACATTTTTCTTGTCACGATACTCAAGATTAGATAAATCAATAATATTACACCTTGTTCCGGACATCAAACATAATGGATGAGAACATAAGAATATATTGTCTTCTGACATCATCATCAGGGATTAAGAACCTATAGTGAGTATCAGCAACAGAATTCAAACTGAGACTGAGGCACAGGCATTATTCCATTGCCAGGCTGGGATAAATTCATCACAATCCTGAAAGATGATGGAATTAGAAAGGAGATTTAGGACAGTCTTTGTCAATCCAAGAGTCTTGAGCCTCATTTTCTATTTAGAGAGACAGTGCTAGGTCCTTGAAACTATGGCCTAAGGAATTCTGCTGGGGCTGAAATAAATGGATGTGGAATCCCCAGAGTTCCTGAGACTAACTCATATCTGATTTTTCCCCTAGAACTGAATCTCAATCAATAGGACACTGCCTAAATAGCTGAAAATCACTGTCTCTGTTCAGGAGTTAAGCTCTTCGCACATATGTATACAAATAAATGTACCCCAAAGTGACTGGCCTCTTAGGCTATTGCCCTTCCTAGGGCCCAGAACATTCAATAAATACATACTAGTTAACTGAATCTTCTAACAATAACTAGCATTTATACAGGAGCAATTAGGAGATGCAGTGAATTAGAGTTCCAGGCCTAATCAGGGTTTAAATCTGGTCCCAGACACTTCCCAGCTATATGACCCTGGCCACATTATTTAACTCTGTTTGCCTCAGTCTCCTAATCTATAAAAATAAGGTGGAGAAGGAAATGGCAAACAACCCTAGTATCTTTGTCTACAAAACCCCAAAAGTCAGACATGACTGAAAAATGATTAACCAACAAAAAATTGATAATGGTGTTTTAAAGCTTCCAAAGTGCTTTACAAATTTCATATTAATTGAACCTCACAAAAACTCTATGGAGGTAAATGCTACACTTATCCCCATTTTACATTTGAAGAAATTCAGGTAAACATAAGTTAAATGACTTGCCCAGGCTCACACTATTAGGAAGTGCTTGAGGCAGAATATGGTCTCAGGTCTCCCTGATTCCATTCCACTCCACTCTACCTCTAGGTGCTAGACATAAACTCCTCAGGTAAGCTCTTTGGCTCTTTGAAGAAGATGGGACAGCTGTTTAAACTGGAAACATCTTCACAAGCAATTTTTGCTGCAACATTTGAAACAGCCTTCATGTATGTCCTTATCTCCAGTAATTTCATTCTATTTATAGTTCCAGTTGCTTCCTTTTTGTAGTTTTCTGTTGACCAAATTATGCAATCTTAGAAGGTCAGTGCAACATGTCTCAATCTAATCTGTTTAATTTATAGAAAGGGGAATGGTGGATGACTAGGATGTCATTCAAACAAATAATCAACTTGGTTCCTACAGCAACCCCATATAAAATAATCACTTCAATTATAAATCAATTTAGTGTTCATCATAGATATGGGAGAGGAAACTAATAAAACAATGAGGGTTTGGGACTCAAAGTACTTGAAACTTAAAGAAATAAAAGTTAAGGAACAGAAGGACCTGTTCCAGTGACTTAAAGGAAGGCTCTGTTTGTGATCCTGCTTGGAAGCAAAGGCAAATACAATATAAAATGCAAACTGAATGACCCACTAGAACAGAAAGCACATGGAGATGAAGGACATTTCTGTAGCAAATTAAATGAACAATTATCTGACAGAAAGGAAGAAATGAATCAAAAAAAGAAAAAGAAAGAAAGAAAAACTAAGAAGAAAAAAATATTTAGAGAAGGTATTGGAGAATTAACCCAGTATCAACAGGTTGGTGGGTAGAAGAATGTGAAACCAGAAAAAAGGGAATAGCACCTTCTGAAACACTGAAGGTATATTAAAAGCCTGAATCTCAAAATACAATGTATGGCTTTAGATGGTGGGACAAAGAATTATTGCATAATATTCCATGGATTCTTAGAAAGGATCCATAGGTATTTTCTATAAGAAGAGTATAAGATGGTGTTGGCTCTGGTTATCACTGCTGAGGGATGTGGACCTTTCTAAATATGACTTAAGTCAGCTGGATATGTGCTTCTATAGTATAAAAGTGAGCATAAAAGAATTTATTTCTGTTGAGCACTATTTTATTGATTTATGTAGGAACAAATGGGGTCTATAAGAGAAAACCAAAAATTTGTTCTGGGAAATATTAAGTCCTCAATAGAAAAGTGACAGATTTGAGGTGGGGGTAGGGGGAAACACAAGTGATCTTCTAAAAACACATTTCAATTAGAAATTGGGATTTTAGAAGAGAAATAATGATATAGCAATGAAAAGCTGGTTAAAACCATATAGAAGAATAGGATGTGTCCCAATGTCCCTTTAAATTCTTAATCTCTATGTTACAGACATAATCATACAATCAGAGGTGATAGCTCATATTAATATAGTTCTTTAATTAATGTAAAGTACTTGATTTAGATATATTATATCTCACTTGATCTTTCCAAAAATACTGAGTGGGCACAATAGATAGTGTCATGCTCATTTTACAGAAAATAGAACTGAGCCTCAGAGGTTATATAATGTTCCTGCAAGTAGGCAGGCAGTTAGGGTTAGAGGTTAGATTTGAGCCCTTTCTTTTCTGAAGTCAAAACTCTTTATTTCAACACCAAACTGTCTCTATGCTGCTTAAGTGGCACAGTGGTTAGCATACTCAAACTGGAATCAGAGAATACTAAACTCAAATTTATTGACACTTATTAGCTGTGAGATCCTGGGCAAATCACTTATCTGCCAGTTTCTTCAAAAACAGAATGGAGAGAATGTGAACCCTTCTCAGAAAAGTGACCCCTAGTTTGGGAACTACAGTTCCCAGAAAACCTCCCTTGCTTATATCCTTGCTTAATCTTGCACAAAGCACATTGTAATCAATAGTCTCCCTGTTCTTGTACCCTGAGAGATTACAGATTGTGAGCCTTGATATTCGGGACAGCTCAGGCCCAATTGTTTTAGGGTATAAAAAAACATTCTCTGTTGCCTTTCCTTTGCCTTGCTCCATTAGACCATGCTAATAGAGGTGACATCTTTTTTTTTTCTGCAGAACCTGAATAAACTGTTTTCTACTCTGACTCTAAGAAATGTCTGTTTGGATTCTTTTGGATTAGTGTTCACTGTCCCACACATTCATCTATAAAATGAAGATAATAATTACATTTACCTCCTAAGGTTGTTGTGAGGATCAAATATGATAATATTTATAAAGTATTTTTCAATCCTAAAAGCATCATATAAATGCTAGCTATTAGTTATTATTACTAGCTCTTTCTATGGAATAAAACTATCAAAGACTGAGAAGAAATTGTTCATCTGATCAAAAAGGACATATAGAAAATGGTGGTAAAGGGAGAAATATTTCCAGTCAAATAAGACCTGAAACTAACATTGCAAAGAGTGACAGAATCTCCATGGGAGAGGAATATAGTAAATTATGGGAAAGTAACAGGGAAGAGAGAATATTAGACTTACAGCCTCAGACATCTATATGCCAGCATGCAGAAAATGTATAATCAGCAAATTGAGAGTAAGATTTTAATATGCAAGCTGGCAAATATCACCACATAGAAAGCATTTGATTTGGTAAGATGGTATTTATTAAAAAATATAGAAATGAGAGTGTTTTCTTTATTCAAAGGAAGCTGTGCGAGTTAGGGTGGGGGGGAGATAGCAAGTCAACTCTTAGTGTGAGAACTTACAAATCTAATAGTCATCCACAGACAGGAGAAGTAAAACACAGTGAAGAATGTCTGAATGAAATAGAAGATAGAATATGAGAGAAGATTAAAGCAATGGGGCCAGTGCAGAAAGTAGAGGAATTTCGGATTCAGATCACCAAGGTATCAAAATAAAGAATTTCAATTACTATGGCATCTACCAGATAAAGTTTTCTTTTAAAAGGAGAATATAAGAAAAAATCCTGACTTGATGATAATACCATCTTTCAAGAGACAAATGGAAAAACTAGGACCACTGAATAATGAGAATAAATAATTCGGTTGAAATAAAGAATTGGATACCTGGAAGAATGTAATAACATTATTCTAGAATCCATTATGATCAAAGAAACTAGATGAACATGGTTTAGAATTTAATAAAGGGAGTTTCAAAAGAATCCAGAAATAAGATAAGAGATTATAATAGAGGTGGGTGGGTTAAGGTTATTTCCAGAATTAAATTATCAAGACAGAGTTGAGAATATGCCTAAAGAGTAAGAAAAGATAAAGTTTTAAGAATCCAATGTGCCCACACAAGAAGCTCCCTGAACTGAAGAGGATAGTGATATAATATAGCTCCTAGGGAGGATATAGCAAAAACCCTAAGGCTATTTGACCTTAACCCTAAGGCCATTTGGCCTTGAGAGCACTGTAGTTCCACAAATGATGCTGGCTGTCAGATAACAATCTGTTAGTAACAAAGTTTCTGAGAAAATCTAAATCATATCATTCAATAATGGGGTGCAACTCCACTTCTAAGCCCTAGAATTCAATACTCCCCAATACCATCTCTAAGATTACTCCTCAATTCTACCTCTATGCCATAAAAATTAATATATCAATGACATGAAACACCTGATCTTTCTATCTTTTCCCTTTAATTTACCTTCTTGTTCTTGGTCCTTTATTAAATTCTTTTGGAATTTAGCCCATCTTAATTAGCTTTATAACTATAATAAACGTCACTCCCTGTCTTAGAGATGGATATGAGTCTGAAAATTCTTTTGAGACACTTTATGAGACCAGTCTGGAACTCCAACCTTTTGGGGATCTCCTTTGAACTCCAACAACAGAAAAGCAAGGTCAAGTCAGAATGAACTATAAAGGTTACAAAAAGACTAATGATAAGAATAATTTAAGGTTTATGGAAAATTCTAAGGATAAATATTGGGATTAGAAGGAAGACCTTTTGGACACAGAGTATTAAGAAAGGGTTACTGTTTCAATCCTTAATTGGTATGAGGTAGGTGGGGTAGGACAAAAGAAGACCTTTTGGACACAGCATTAGGAAAGGGTTACTCTTTCGATCCTTAATTGGTATGGGGTAGACAAAGGAAGACCTTTTGGACACAATATTAAGGAAAGGGTTACTATTTCAATCTTTAATTGGTATGGGTAAGTGGGGTAGGACAAAGGAAGATCTTTTGGACACAGAGTATTAGGAAAGGGTGTTACTATTTCAATACTTATTTGGTATGGGTGGGAGTGGGATAAAGGAAGACCTTTTGGACATAATATTAATTGTGGGTTAATATTCCAATCCTTAATTGGCATGGGGTAGGTCGGGTGGGACAAAGGAAGAGCTTTTGGGCACAGAGCATTAGGAAAGGGTTAATATTTCAATCCATTATTGGTATTGGGTAGATGGGTGGGACAGGGTCTTCAAAGTGAAACAAAAGAACAAAGAATTGATAAGTAGGACTATTTCCTGATTGTTTCCTAGACCAGGGTGAGGAGAAATGCAAAATCTTAAAGCTCAAATAGATAAATAATATGGAATAATTAACAGGAAATGACATCAATTAGAAAGGAATTTGATCCTTTGAGAAAACTAGAGGTAAGGAAAGGAAGGGGATGGGGAAGAGAAGGATAAGTGGTCCCCAATGAGACCCTGCAACATACATTCATTCCTTTGGTGGGCTGCACATATACACAAAATGCTTAAATGTTTCAATGGGAAAGTTTAGAAGGTAGGTGCCAACAACAAAATAAAATTAAAAAATAAAAACCAGGGGAAGGACAGATTTGGGTGAAGTCACTAGGTCTTTGATAATGGATAACCAAGAGGAGAGGAAATGGTCAACACCTACTGTTACTTTCATCTAGTGCTGATTTGAAAAGGCCAGACTTCATTAATTTAGGAAATTCCTTCTACCAAGTAGGTCAAAACTTGTTCTGTAATTTATAGTCTCAAGAAAAAGGTGTACCTTGGGGACCTTTAGTTATTTGCCTAGAATCATACACCCTGGATATGTCAAAGGTCAAGTTTATCTGACTCAGAGGCAAGTTCCCTTGCCATGATATCTCCATTGGTCTGGAATTGTACAGAGTAGCTACTGGATTTTGCTGAATTTAATCCTTTTGGTACACAGGCTTGGGGAGAGGTCTCCACATTAATAAAATGTGGGGATTGGACTAGATCAGCTCTTAAACTCTTCTAACATGCTATGCTAAGAAAACAATCTTCAGATTGAAAATGGCAGTCCAAGATAAATAATGACTTTGATAGAAAGAAAAGACCAAAGGCCCTGGGAATAAACTTCTATTCCCTCATTCTTATTAATGATATCCCAGGTTACTGCAAGAACTTTCTATAATGAAAGCTAAATTTCTGTTCATGATCACTAAGGAATCTTAGAGAACAGGAAAAGTACTCTAAGATTGAAAATACATTTTTAAGAGAAAGAAGGTAGATTTGTCCAACTTAATGTCTCATTTCCCTCCTTGCAAATAAAGAAAAAAAAAGAAAGAACTGTAGAGTGGCCTGCCCAATGCCACGCAATCTGTGAAGAGAAGAGCTGGCTTTAAGCCTAGATGCTCTCAATCAGTCCATCAATATAATCATCACTATACTACCTATACCTTTTTAGGAGCCAGTGTGAGATCACTGGAAATAAGCTATGGTAGACAAACTACATTTCCTTTTTTGACAAGGTTAGTAGGCCAAGAGATATAAGAAATCTGTTGAGGCAAATTTGCATTCAAGAAAAACATATGACAAAATTGTAGTATTTTTATCAACAAAATGAAGTGGTGCAGGTTGGGCAACAGCACAGTTAGGTAGATTTAGACCTGGTTGAATGACACAGTACACTGAATTTTGCTAATGGATCATAGAATGTCAGATCTAGTCTTTAGGGGACAACTAGTTCAAGCTGTGCCCAAACTAGAGTCCCCTTTATACAATATCCCCTACAAGTCATTACCTATCCTGAGAAGGGGAATTTCTTGTCATCCTTGACAGAGGTATCTAGAGCACTATGGTATGACCTTGTCATTGCCACCTCCACGTCACATTTTCATCAATGACTTGGAATCATAAAAGGCATACTTGATAACTCATGCAGGAGGCCTGAAATCTGATGTAGTGGATGGTTGAATCAGGGTTCAAAAGATCATAACAGGATGATGAAGTGTCAAATAATTGTGCAAGTGGACTACAAAAATCAACTGCATAGCACAAAAGGAAAAATATAGTTTGATTAGTTGTACATAAAGGAATTAGCATTTTTAATACAGTACACAAATAAGTGTGACTTGGCCAAAATAACCAAGTCATATTTTCAGTTGCATCAGCAGAAGCATGATATCTACAACACAGGAGTTTGCCAAATGCACTGTGCTCTACCATGACCACAGTTTTGGTGTAAGTTCCAGGCACCATATTTTATGAAAGGAAGCTGGATGAGTCTGCAAGAAGAGGTCTAAGACTGTGAGAAAGCCTCTAGTATACTGGGAACAACAAGATGAGGAAGATTAGGGGAGAAAAAGTCTGTAAAGAGGATTTATGGGACAACATGAACAAAAATACACAATTGCACCAACATGCATTAATGGAAGAAATACCCAAATCAGTGAGCTCACAAGTCCATTGAAATAAAAGAGTAGGCAACAGGTAGAACAGGGATCGGGCCCATTTTTAACAGCTATAAAGGAGAGATTTAGAAGTAATGTATCAAATTTTCAGAGAGGTTGATTTTGGTTCAAAACGAAGAATTTTCTAACAATATTGCTCATGAAAAGAACTTCAGGAGTAGGGTGTGACTAACCACATGTTAGGACTGCTGAAGAAAGGGCTCAGATACTAGGGAGGGAATTCGAGTAAACATTCTTTTCAATCCTAAAATCTACACATAGTGTAAAAAAAAACAAAACAAACAAACAAAAAACCCCAAAACATCATACTCCTTACACCTATGAGCACAAATTATACAGTAACCTGACTATCTTTTCTTGGGTTCAGATGCTGAACCCAATCTGTAATGTAAATCTGTAATGTAAATGGGCTAAATGCACCACAAGAAGTGCTAATCCTGAGAGATTACCTTGTGGTTATAGAAATGCCCATTGATTGAAAATCTATGCCGCTTTATCTTCTGAGCTTCTCCCAGCGTGCGGCATTTTGATCTTCGTTGAATCATGCAACTTGCATCACTTTTTGTCCGCATGAGCTGTGGTGTCTCCTCTTCACCATTTATAAGATCTGCTGATGGTGGGGGGAACAAAAAACATGACAGTTTGGGTGGGCCAATAGATGACAATGCAATTAATGAGATGATATTTGATTGAATTCATGAACAGAACAACATTAAGAATTTGTGTATATGGAATTATTAACTCCCTGTTTTTATTACTCAAATTAAATTTAATAATTTTTTTGTGCAAGAAATTAGGGCACTAGTTCTGTTGTTCCTATGTTCAAGTAGATAGATTAGGATGTATAGAAAATAAAAGAAGAAGAAATAATTTGTGATTAATTAGAATACCTCATCCAGTAGATATTGTAAGATTTCTGCTTAGAAAATTATTGATATTTACTGAGTGACCTTTAGTGGGTGCTGTACAAGAAAATACAAATTGAAAAGAAAACACTATTTGGAGAGATCCTACAGGTCAAATAACAGAAAATGAGATTCCAAGTGGCTTGATTAGGGTATTGATTGATTAGACTACCATCTAGCCTGGTGCCTTAGTTCAGACTGATAAACTCTTCTGTTTGGCATTTAAAGCCCTTCACAACCTGGCTCCAACCTCCATTTCCAGTTTTGTTACAAATTTCCTTCTAGTTACTGTGTATGTATCTTAAATGGATCTATTTATATGCATGCATCTCCCACTTTACAAAGTAAGCTGCTTGAGGACAAAGAATATTTTGACTTTCCTTTGTATCACCAGAGCTTGGTACAGTGCCCGTCTGGCACATAGTAAGCATATGCTAAACACGTATTGATTATTCTTCTTTATGTATTCTAGGACCAGCCAAATCAATCTACTTACTATCTCTCACAACATCTAATCTTCATGCATTTGCCATATCTGGAACATACTTCCTTTCTATCTCTATCTTTTAGAATCCTTAATTTACTTCAAAGCTTAGTTGGATGATTCCTCTATGAGACGTTTCCTGAACCCAGTAGTTTGTGTTTCCTCCCTCCATGATCTCATATATAGCTTGTATATATATTTTTTGTATCTACTTCTATATCTATGTGCTATTTCCAGTGATAGACTTTGAGGGTAGGAATTATTTATTTTCATTTTGTTATCACATTATCACACATAATGCTTGGTGAGTACTTAAAAAGTTGATTGAAAATCACAATAATTTATAGGATTTTCACCTCTCTGCCCTTTCCTTGATTGGACCATGCCCACAGGAGGAACCCTACTTACTTGAGTAGGTATCAGAGCTTTCTGAGTTCACCACAGCATGAGAGCTTGATTCCTCAATGGTCTCCTTGGCATCCTGGTGAAGTCCCTTTCTGAAAAGACAGTCATCACATTTGATGCTTTCTGTTGTCAGAAAAGAGTTTCTCATTTCCAAAGGGACTGAGCTAGATATTCTTTCATATCAGGGACAAAGGAAAGGAGAGGAGGCAACAGTTAAATGCTTACATTTTACACCATACTTCTATGCATGAATGTTGTCTCCTCCTATAGGATATAAAAGTAGGGACTATTTATTTTCTTTCATTTTGTCCCTGGCATACATTAGGTGCTTAATCAATGCTCATTATTGTCATATTATGAAGTAAGTGATATATTCTTATTTCTATTTTATAGATGGAAAATTGAGGATTAAAGAGAGGAAGAGACTTCTGGCCATGTCTCAAGACGGGGCAGAATGGCAGAGCAGAACTACACTACTGAATTTCAAATCAAGGACCTGGTTTTAAAACCTGTCCTTGATCTTCATTACCATTTGTCTACATAGATTCTGGGCAAGTAACTTAAGGAGATCACTTAAGGAGACTAAGAATCAATATGGAGGTGATTATGAGGTGCCCGAGAGCATGCAGTCCCTGAATCTCCAGTGCTTGGTACAGTGCCACATAGGAAGAACATGATAGATGCTTGCTGAATTGAAATGAGTAAAGGTCTTTCTTTGACCTCAGCTAAACCATGAATTTTTTGAGCATTCTTAATATTCTCTGTTAATTTCTTTTGACTTCTCTGAGTTTTTTTCTCTTATCTCTACTCTGGCCTCCATAAAAAGGCTGGATGAATGTCTAGTTTAGCAAGGGAAGGTCACATGGATCACCTTGGGGAGCTCCCTCTCCATTGGGCCACTTACTGGCTTACAGTAGATAGATCTTTCTTCCATGGAGCTGTAGAGAGGTGGATTCTCTCATTATCATCCTGCATCTGGAGCCTGATGGGTCGCCTCAATCCCCAGGATATGTTGAGTAACCCTTCAATGATCAGCTCTCCTTCTTCCTGAAGTAGGATGTGGGGGAACAAAACATGGAGATACTCAAGGCTAGCCTTACCCAACTTAAAGATTGGTCTCAGGACCCACCCATCTCCACGTGCTACATGACATTTGGTACGTGATGAGAGAACCTAGCAAAAGGAAATGTGAGCCGTGCACTTTTACATCTCATCCCACCCTGACTTGGCCAGAAAAAAGCAGTAGTAGGGAATGAATCTGATGAGTCAGAATTAATTCAGGAACACAGCCGAGGTATAGTCAGTCACGTACAGCCTGGGCCGTGAGGAAATAGAAGTCTCAAGGTAGAAGTGTATCTACCCACATGCCCAGAAACTTCCCCTTCCGACCATACGACTTCTCTAATGAGTTACTATTAATGGATTTTAAGCTGACTTCTATTTCCTATGTATGGTCAACTCAGTTAACTGCAAGTAGATTACCCCACCCATCCCCCATAAGTCAGACTAAAAGCAAGATCAAACATGAAAAGGTGTCAGGACAAGACCCAAGAGGATGGGAGTAACTGTGTATTAGTATGTGTGCCTGAATCAATCTCTATCCTCCAACCAAAGCATTCCTGGATTACTAAGTATCTATGCCTCTGCCCTGATGTAGCAGGGTGAATAATTCAATTTCAACATTTACTAAGTTGAAGGAGTCCTTAAGTATCATTTTTAAAAAATAGGTCACTAAAGCACCAGAATGATAATGAATCAACCAGCAGGCTCCCAGAGCTACCTTACTGTCAGATTTTATAATGAGATTTTCTTTTTTTATAAAGATTTTTTTAAAATTAATTCCCCCCATCCCCCAAAAGTACATCTAACTAATTTACTCTTTCCCTCCTCTCCCCACTCCCATTTTGAGAAAAGGAAAAAAAAAAGTCCTGTTACAAATACACAGTTAAACAAATCAAAATCTCTCATTAGTCATAATTTACACACGTGTGCACACACACACATAGATACACATTCAGAGACATACACACACAAAAAGCCTCAATTTGCACTTTTGAGTCTATCACTTCTCTATCAGGAGATAGGAAGAATATTTCTTAGTATGATATTTCCAAAGATAAATTAATTTCTAATTTTATAGGTGAAGTGTAAGATTTTTAAAAAAAATAAATTCTGTTCCCTTCACTTAGTCATTTACCACCTTCCTCCCTTCCTTAGACACACTATCCCCAAAAGGGTAAAAAAAAAAAAAAAAAAAAAAGTGTCTACAAACTGTAATAAACCTTTTAGGGGTAAGTTAGAAGGACTGAATATTTCTTCATTAATTAACTAGGTCTCTTAGAAATTTCCTTTATAGGGCAACTAACTTTTCATTTGGTATGAGTCAGGCTAGCTGGCCCTGAATTGACTTAATTCATCTTTCCAAAAAAGATCAAAATTAGGAAACTTAGAAGGCATTTCATGAGTGCACAATTACCATCTAAAATTCCAAGAACATTAGTTATTCTGTTCAATCTATCTTACCCCACCCTTCCTCCATACACATTCTGTTCTATTTACTAGTCTCATTTTCAAGGAATTTTCTCAATAAAGGAAATGATCAAATAGCAATTAAGAAACTACTGAATATTGATATTCTACTATTGTTGTAAAGGAAGGGAGGTGGTGTGGTATGGTGTAGTAGAAACTGAACACAGAAGACTGGTGGTAGAAGCTCATGCTACTTTTATTACTAAGCTCTAGACCCATAGCCAAGTACTTCATCTCACTTTTTAGGGCTTCAGTTTCCTTAATTGTAAAAAAAGTAAGGACAAGATTAAATCAATCTTTTTTGTGTCCTGAACCCCTTTGGCAATATGATGACAGTTACAAACTCCCTTTTCAAAATTACAGCTAGTACCTACATTCAGAATGGAAGGAAATGCTAAATTTTAAATATTAGTGAAAATAAGTGTGTAAAAAAATTTCTCCTCCAGGTTCAATACAAAGGTAGAAGGTATCACTTGAGTAGAGTTTTGAAGTGGAAAAAAGGATTCTTAGAGGTAGACATGAAAGACTGGGAAAGTATTATAGAAATGGAGACCAATTAGTACAAAGATACACAGATGGGACAGTATCATCTGAATAACATTTTAGGTCCTTTATAATTTGGACCTAACCAACCATTGGATTTAGAGTTAAAAGGGACTTTGAAATCAGCTAGCCTAACCTTCATCAAGCAGCCAAGTCTCAGAACACTCTATATCAAAACTGGGATTTAATTCTAGGTTTTCTTTTTTATTTACATGTCCTTTGTAGCTCAATCAAAAATCTTATACAAGCATCAAAACTGCTTTCAGTCTACCTGAGAGATAAACTTTTGTCCCTTCCATTTAAGATGAATTTGCAATCAAATTAGCAATTAATTCAGAAAAGAACCAAAGATTTAAATATTAGGGCTAAGAGGTTAACACTATCAATTATTTTCAAGCCCTTGATGAATTAAAAGTTATCTAGTTCAGATTAAATTTAAGAAAAGTGAAATAAATGGCAGATGTGACTGCCAAGCCATTGTTAGTGATATCCAAAAGATTTAGAATGGAATTGATGCTATGGGACAGGAGATGGGCAAATGTTAAATCCATTTCCAAAAATCTGAAAGAGAAAAGTCAAAAACTCAATGAGGGAGTTCAACATTCCTGATAAAATCCTAGAACATATTAATGCTAATGAATATCTAAGAAAAAGAAGCAGTGATGAATCAATCCCAGAATAACTCATCAAGAATAGGTCATATCAATCTAAACTTATTTCTCCTTTTGTGTGAGAGCTTTTAAACTTACTGATCAAAGAAATATTGTAAATAGTTTATATATAATTTATTCAGATTTCAGAAAAGCATTTGTCAAAAGCTTCTCATGCTATGGAGTAATATGGTCTGCACAAGAGTGCAATTAGAAAGATTCAGAGATAGTCGAATAGCCAAATCCAAAGGGTGATCATTAATAATTCCATGTCTACTTGGAAAGTTTCCAATAAAGATTTCAGGAAGTTCTGCTTGGCCCTATGCTATTTAACATTTTTATCTATGACGTGGATACAGGTCTAAATGGTATATTTGACAGATGTACTGATGACAAGGAGCTGGGAACAAGAGTGCATTGGAGGCCCTATGGTCAGTAAGTCAACCATGTGATATGGCAATCATAAAACCTAACATAATCTTAGGTGAAATTTAAAAAGGCACAACACAGGCTAGGGAAATAATAGTACAGGTATATTTTGTTCTAATTAGACTACATATGAATATTTTGTCATTTTCAGAAGGACATTGGTGACCTAGAGAGATATACTAGAATAGTGGAGAATATCATCCTGACCAAAAAGTAGTTGAAAAATTTAGGGATGTTTAGCCCGAAGAGTGGAGAGGGGGACAGAAATTATTTTCACATATCTGAAAGGCTGTCACATAGGAGAAAGATTAAATTTCTGTTTTGTTTCAAAGGCAATGAAGAAATGGGTAGAAGTTGCAAAAAATAAAAGGCTTAAGTTAATATTAAAAATTAGAGCTATCTAGTCTTTTCCTTCTTTAGGTCTAGTCTTCTAACACTGTAGATACCTCTTCTTTGGGATTTCTCCACTGACTGGTGAGTTCCTACAAAGACCACTATTTCAGGAAGAGCCTAGGTTATCTACATTTGTTTTTCTCCCAGCTTTTCTCCTGACTTTTCCAGTTCTCTTTTATGTGTTGTCTTCTCCCATTAAAATGTGAACTCCTTGTGGGTGGAGAATGTCTCTTTTTCTCCCAATGTATTTTTTATGTCCAGTGCTTAGTACAGTACTTGGCACATAATAAATCTTAATCAATGTTCTATCTATCAAGCATATATCTTTCCATCCATCTGTTCATCCATCCATTCATCCATCTGTTAGCACAACAGGCTGTCTTAAAAAATAAGTTGATTATTTTCAAGTAAAAAACTTTTTTTTTTCAAGTAAAAGTCTGAATAATCATTTGTTGGGGATGGTGTAGAAGAGTATTGTTTTTAGTTATTGTTTGGAATAAATGACTTGAAACTCACTCATCATATTACTATCTAGAGTCCCATCCACATTAAAGCAAAAGCCCTAATACTTTCTCTGACCTGGTAGAACATAAGATAAATAATAAGAAGGGACCGCTTACTTTTGGATGTGTAATACCAATGCCTGATATAATAAATGATTATTGATTGATTTTATTTTCTTTAACATAGTGTAAGACAAACAAGCAAATAAAACCTCGAATGAGTCAATTGGAAACAGTACATCTTTTTTTTTTTTTTTTTTTGTGGGGGAGAGGGGGCAACTTTCCATTTGTCCTCATTAATAAGCTTTTATGTTTCATTCATCCAGTTCTCTAATCTGTGAGTCAGATAGCTAAGTCTAGCATAAACTTGTAGAAAGATGTCCTATGTAAATTGATAGATGAGGCAAAACATGAATTTTTCATATGCTCACTTCACTTAATCAGGAACAAGATCCAGGAGTGATAGGATCATGCTCACTCCTGGATCTTGTTCCTGATTAAGTGAAGTACTTACTAAATACCTTTCTCCTCTTAAGGAACCCTCTAAGAAAAGTGGTTACGCAGGACCCAAGTATAATCTTTTGACTAAAGTCTAGCTATTCTCTGCCTGAAAAAAGAATCCCCTCTCTACAGTATTTCTGATAAATGGCCATGATTTTCATCCTTGAAAACTTCTAGTCACAGGAAATTCATTCCGTTACCAAGAAAAAAATGTCATTAAAAAAAAAAAAAAAAACAGCTTGAATGACTAGGAACATCCTAATTCTGTGCCCAGATTTGCCTCATTGCTAGTTCTAGCTATTGGTTTTAGTTCCATCCTTTAAGATAAAAGCAAATCTTCCAAATCTAGAGGACTGCTATTCTATCATTTGTCTCTTTCTCCATCTGGCCTCATGCCCCTCTTCCACTCCTACTTGTTTTTCAGGCTAAGACAACTGTAGTTTCCTCATGTCACAAACTCCCATTGTTCCTGAATGTTCTGACAGTTCTTTCACAGTACTCTGCCAACTATATTTCATCTGTCTCCCAACTTTGTACCCTACTCTCCCAAAACAACAATACAGATGTGGTCTAGTCAAGGACTACAGCATCACTCATTTTAGAAAAACACCACAAAGACACATTATGGAGAGTCAATAAAAGACTAGGAGATAATTCAGAATTTCTGTTTCCTTATTTACAAATTTCTGCTCCAGATATTTTTTTTTTTAAAGAACAAAAGAGTTTTCTGGCTGCTAACATCCTGAACCTTGAATGCCTAGTACTGAATATACTTGAAATACAAAGTCAATAGTAAGCTTGATGACAGACTAATGGGAAGCCTTGGACAAGGGATATCATGGAACAACAATACAGCATGGATGACGTGACTGAGGTGTCTCCTGAAAATCAGATTTTGCCAAAGGCTTAAAATCAGGTGTTAATGTGTATTCTAGCTCAGGGCACAACATTCAAGAAAAAGTTTGGATTTAAGAATAGAATTATTCATTTTGTTTTCTTAAAGAGTTGGGGTGTAGCCTGAAACACGTTAGAGTCTTCCTTTCTTCACCTGGGAAGGAGAAAATAAGTTAACTTTATGTACATGTACACCTTCTCCATCCTCCTAGATCAAAGTCTTCACTCTCCAAGATTAAATATGTGGTTGGAAAGATGTGTCTCTGATTCTCTAATACACAGAGCCCTAGTTCCCATTTCTAGGCCTTTGCACAATGGCTATCCCCCATGTCTGGGATCTTCTCCTTTCTATTCTCCCTTTTATATTATCTCGATTCATTTAGTTTCATCGAGTCATCAAATGTTGAGGTTCAGTTATATGAAGAATTCACAATGGTCATTCTCTTTGACAAAAGGTACATTTATTTAGAAGAGATTACAGACAAAATGAAGAGATATAATAGACACCAAGAGGGATAAATATGAAACAGAGTTGGTAGAGCATATAGTTACTAAAGAAAGGACTTTTAACCATTAGCAAAGGAAAAGAGAAGTTTCTTAGTGGAACTCACAATTAACAAGGAGAAAGGAAATATTGAATAAGGTGGGAGGATATCACTGACTGGTAGGCTAAATTCCAAAAGAGATTTAGCACTTTTAAAAAGTTAGGTAATTTTAAGAAGAAAGACACCATGTGACATAGTGAGGGATAAGAAGAGAGATACCAGGGGAGGAAGGTAGGGAGGGGAAAGACATCATGAGGCAGAACATTGTAATGGATTGATCCAATGAGGTTCAGCAAAGATAGTGTGAGCCATGGACAGATTTGGAGAGGAAATTTTATTTAGGAGTTTTGACATAACTCAGATTTCTGACTGAACATAGCAGAATAGGGCTGCCCATGACTTCCACAGTAGCTGGGACTATCAGATTGAACTGATCTCCATCAGTACCCTTTCCTTTTTGCTCCAGGGAGTAATTCCATCAATATTTCAGTCTTTCTCTGCCAACCTCATTACTATTATTTGTCAGAGAGGACTATTTGGTCACGTACAGGCTAGAGAGCCCTTTGGCAGCTAGGTAGATGGTGCAATGGATAGAGTTCCAGGTCTGAGTTGGGAAGACCAAAGTTCAAATGTGATCTCAGACATTTAATTGTGTGAGCCTGGACAATTTACTTCACTTCTGTTTGCCTCAGTATTTTTAAGTTTAAAATTAATCATATCACCTAATCAGGATTAAGATAATATCTGTAAAATACTTAGCACAGTATCCAGTATATAGTAGACTTAAAAAATGCTAGATCTCTTCCTTATAAAGGGAACTTTAACTCAAATTCTATAGAATCTCTACCCTGTGAAATGCAAAGTTTGAGAGAAAAGAGCAATCTTTAAAAATAAGAACTGAGGCAATAAACTGGAAATGGAGTAGATGCCCATCAACTGGAGAATGACTGAATAAGTTATGGTTTATAAATATAATGGAATATTATTGTTCTGTAAGAAAAGATCAGCAGGATGATTTCAGAGAGGCCTGGAGAGATTTACATGAACTGATGTTGAGTGAAATGAGTAGGAGGACTAGGAGCTCACTATACATGGCAACAGCAAGATTATACAATGATTAATTCTGATGGATGGAATTCTTCCCAACAATGAGATAATTCAAACTAGTTCCAATGATCTTATGATGAAGAGAGCCTTCTACACCCAGAGAAAGGACTGTGGGAACTGAGTGTGAATCACAACATAGCATTTTCATTCTTTTTGTTGTTTTTTTGTACTTTGTTTTATTTCTCATTTTTTCCCTTTTTGATCTGATTTTTTTTTCGTGCAACATGATAACTGTATAAATATGCAAACATATATTGGATCTAACATATATATATTTTAATATATTTAGCATATATTGGATTACTTGCCATCTGGGGTGGGGGTGGGAGGAAAGAAGGGGGAAATTTTGAGCAAAGATTTTGCAAGAATCAATGTTGAAAAACTATCCATGCATATGTTTTGAAAATAAAAGGCTGTAATAAAAAGTTTAAAAAGCAAGAATTGATTCCAGGATTCCCTAATACAAGCTGGAACCTCTGTCCTATCCTTCTGATCCCTGGTCCTGACACCCCAGCAGGCATCCAACCTGTGCAAGCTACCAAAGTCTGTGTCCCCTAACCACCTGACAGGTGCAGGGTGAAGGGGGGCTTGTCTTGGAAACTGGCCTTAGAATAGTTTTGTTTCTGTGGGAAAGTAGTTTGAGGGAACAATGGAAATCAGTTTTTAGCTTAAGGCGGAAAAGCTTTCATGAGCCCTTTGCTCCATTAGGGCCCAGGCAAGCCATGCAGCAGGAGCCAAGGGCCCACAAAGCTTTGCCTTCTCTTTACCGCCCCACCCCCACCCTCATTACTGTAAGATAAACAATGGCTGAATCACTGGGGAAATGAATCTGAAAGACAAACATTTACTGAGAGGTTAGTGAAAGGACCAAACCCTGCCCAGTTCCAGCCTGTTTTTCCTCTGAGAGCCTTCCTGAGTGCTGCTATTTTTAGAGCACAGCTGACAGTTATCTATGGCAAGGGATGGTATAAGAAGCTGCTGGGAGGCCCAGATTGGCCAGAGAGCTCCTGGACCAGCAGGCAGCTCCAGCTCCAGCTCTAAGCCCCCGAAGAGACCTTGCCTTTCTCCTCTGCTTTCTGCGTGTCAGATCCAGGTCAGCCAGGGAAGAGGATTCCCTTTGGGTTCTCCAGAAGCCACCGTGTGTAGGCAACCCGTGATAGAACTTCACAGCCCAGTCTCTGCAACTGCAGGTGAGAGCACAGACTGTGTGCACCTTGGGTTGGTGTGTGTTTAATGTGTGTGTGTTTTAATTTTTTTTTTTTTAATTGCTTTCAATGGCTCAAAGATCAGTTAGAGTAGCTAGGGAAATTTCAACCACTGGGTAACAAGATAGTCTGTCTTTAACATCCTTGCATTCTGATTTTAGCATGGAAACTTGGAGTTCAAAGCCTAGTTATCGTTGGGTAGAAAGCAGGGACAGTTATGTGCCTCTCTGGACCTCCAAAGTGTCTAGCTTCAGAAAAGGAAAACTATGAAGCTTTCTTTTTTTTTTTCTTTCCTTTTTCTTTCTCTCTATTTTGCTCTCTCTCTTTCTTCCTCTCTTCTCTTTCTTTCTTTCTTTTTCTTCATTTCAAATAGATATTAGGCTAACTGCAGTATGGATCACAGACTGAGAACTCTTAGAAAGGGGCCTCTAAGATCCATGAAGTGACTTCTTCAGGTTCTTAAACTAGTAAATGTCTGAGGCAGGACTCAAAAACAGATGATGTATCCAATAGTGTTCTAGGCTCTAAGCTTTAATTTAAATTCTGGCTCTGACACTAACTAGTTGTATGACAGTCAGTAATCTCTGTCACAATTTACCTATCTGTAAAATGAGCAGCACCTATCTCACAATGTTGTTCAGTGAATTAAATGATAATATATGCAATGTATTTTGTGAATCAAAAAGTGCTGGGCATAAATGCTCTGATTATTGTCTACCAAAAGCACCATCAATGTCTAGTTAGTGTAAGAAAGCCCTACTAAATGCTCATTGCTCACCCTTCATCTCTCCTGAAACAGAGAGTTGTCAAGATCATTGATTTGCAACTGATATCTCTAAATTGCCAAATGGTAATGAAAATTGTTTGCATGTCAGTCTCTGGGAGTCCCCATGAATTAATTACATAACTAATGGGTGATTTTTTTTTTTCTTATATCAAGGTATGAGATCCAGGCTTCTGATTTCAGTGGCTCTCCTGCCAACCATAAGTGAGAACTCAGAGATGATGATGCTGGGAAACACCCAGGCCAAAGATGAGCTGCAGAGTGATCTTCTCTCCTCACAGAGCCTCGATGATTATGTGAAGTCCATCTGTCAGCTAGCCCAGCCCACTTCTGTACTTGATGGGGCCCAACGTCTCCCTTACAATAGACTGCGAAAGCCATGCAGGCTCAGAGGAAAGACCTTCAATGATTCAACTTCAGCTTCACACAGTGAGAAGTCAAGCCCAACCTCACCCATGCAGGACATCACTGCCCACTTCAGTGGCCAGCATTCGACACTGACTCTGGGCAATAACATCGACCCCCTTGACTGGCTTTTTGGGGAATCCCAACCAAAAAGACAGAGCTGGAAGGACACCCTAAGGAGGACTGGCTTATCCACTGACCCTTCATGTCTGCATAAACAGAATGAAACTGGAAAGTCCAGGGTCCCGCGTCGAGTCAGAGCCTGTGAAGCAAAGATCCCTGGGGGTCCCTTAACAAAACTGTCCAGTGAGTGGGGCAAGGAGAAAAGAACTCAGCCCTCTATGCTGAATGCTGCCCTGAGGTATTCCAGCAATTCTCACCAGGACAGGATACCCCGGGTTTTGAACTCAAATCTCCCAGTCATTTATGAACTGTGACCCCACAAATAAAGTCTTCTGTAAATAACTTTTTGTTACGGTGTTTTCTTACATTATTGGTTTCCTATCTTAAAGAGAAGGACATATATCTTGTCTTTGCTCTTGTAATGTCTCACAATCCATGCGAAACTAAGGAATTTTACTGAAGGGGAGAATTTTTCCATTAAGAGCTACATACTTGTTTTGATTAAGTACTTGAAGTGGGTAGGATAAACTTTCCATTTGGATAAATATCAATGGTAACAGTATATCTTAAGTGTAGCTACTGTGCTAATAGACGGGGAAAATGAGGTGACAGTATCTTAGGTTTTGTTAAGAGACACAGGCCAGATGAGAAATCTAAGAGGGAGGGGACAGTTGTTCTGGACTGTTAAACCACATCTCTTTGGCTTTATCCAAGATGTGAATAAAATGTGGGGCTTTATATAAGTCATATGACTATAGATATTAACATAATTAAATGCTGAGAACTGTTAATTTTTTTTTTCACAAATAATTAGGGAGCTCTAGAAATAAATCTCATCAGAGCCCAAACTACTGGCAACTGATCAATTAGTAAGCATTTAGTTAGCATTTGCTATGTGAGAAGTACTGGGTTAGTCATAGGAAAGAGAAATATAGAAATGAGAAAGTCCCTTCCCTGAGCTAACATTCTACTAGGATGGTACAAACTCACAGATGAAAGATGTATGTATATATGTATGTACAAATATATACATCACATATATGTATTGTGTACATGTTACATAATAATGTTTACATATTATATGTATACACATATACATATAGATACATACACAGATATAAACAACAAAAACCCAAGGGTTGGTGGGGTAAATCAGGCAATAATAGATGAGGGAATCAGAGAAGGCCTCGTGAAGGAGATGGCTTTTAAATTAAGTCTTGATGGCAGTTTGGCATAAAACACAAATTTAATAACTCCAGAATTCTTAATCATTATTGAGTCCTTTTCCTTGTACCGTGACCCAGTGATCAATATTTCCTGAAGTTGTCAGAATGAACTCTAGGAATAACTGCTCTACCAGTCATAAGCCAGTGCCCTATAATATGGTATAACATGAATTATACCAATCAACATAAGGTTTTCCTACTCTGTTGTCATGATCCCTTAATGTGGGGGGAACTCCCCTGAGAAGAGATATGGGAGAATAAGGGGACAGTGCAAACCTTTGAAAACTAGGGTCCGTGTCTTATTTCCATTTGTCTCTTTTCTGGGAGGGCAGTGTGGTTACAGTGGATCAAGATCCCACTCAGGTTTAAGTCCCAACCCTGATACATGTTTATGTGACTCTCCTACAAGGTACTTGATCTTAAAGAGTTGCCCACAGCATTGAGAGGTTATTAGCTGTAGAAAAGATGCCCACCTGTATGGATAGTTTCTTCAGAAAGTTATTGATACTGATGAAATCATAGCTCTAGTTTTTATCTGGTCCTAGAGCCTAACATACTTGCATAAAACCTTGGGTGCAGGAGAGAGTGAATACTGAGATCAGTTTTGAAAATAAAGCATCTGTTCTATAATTATTTTACTGACATCTTGTTCAACCTCCTGGAACTTCCATTCAGAGGAATCTTACTGAGAATTTGGGGGAAAAAATGAAAAGGGAAAGAGGGAAGAAAAGATTCCCTACTCTTATTCTAGCCTACCCAAGCATCACCATGTCTTCTCCCCTTAGATGGAATGTTGTATAAAATGTACTCTAAAAATGGAAGGGACCTTAGAGGTCATCTATGTCTTATCCCTCTCTGAAGCAAGCATTCTCTTCAACTCTACTTTTAAAAACAGATTCTCTAAACCCATGTGGTGAAAAACCCTATCTCATTTGTGGACAGTTCTACCTGTTAGGGAATATTTTCTTAGAGACAGGAATAGGAACTAGATCTGTAATTTTATTGGTATAGAAAATTTCTGGCTGAATACAATTCTTGTCTACCAAGACAGGGGGCTGTCTAGAAGAGAGGGGTCAAAAATGCAGTTTAAGTCCCCCACACTTATGAGTGTAGTTTGAACCAGCCTAAAATGTATTGGGAAATATTTAGCAAAATAAATTAAAATACAGTAAAATGTAGATTAAATATAATATAGTCAATAAATATTTATTAAGAATATACAATATAAACATATATTGGATTTAACATCTATTTTAATATGTTTAACATATGTTGGATTACTTGCCATCTAGAAGAGGGAGCAGGGGAAAGAAGGGGGAAATTTGGAACACAAGATTTTATAAGGGTCAATGTTGAAAAATTATCCATGCATATGTTTTGAAAATAAAAAGCTTTAATAAAAAAAGAAAGAGAGAGAGGGAGAGGGAGAGGGAGAGGGAGAGGGAGAGGGAGAGGAAGAGGAAGAGGGAGAGGGAGAGAGAGAGAGAGAGAGAGAGAGAGAGAGAGAGAGAGAGAGAGAGAGAGAGAGAGAGAGAGAGAGAGAGAGAGAGAATATGCTATGTGTCAGGTAGCATACTAAATGTTGGGGACTCAGAGGCAAAAGATAGTTCCTAGCTTTGCTCTCAAGGAACTCCTAGTCAGAGATAGGGTCCAGATCCAGGTTTTCCTAGGCCATACTTCCTCTCATGTTTTCAATAATTATAGTATCATTCTTTTTCTTATCCTAAATTGAAATGTCTTCTTGCAAATCTGTATTTATCAGTTCTAGATATGTGCTCTGGAGCCACAAAGAATGAAATTGATCCTGTAGATATATGCAGGTAATTATCATGTACCCCTTAGGCCTGTTCCCCTCCCCCCACCAGTAATCATGATTGTTTTTCAAACAATTCTCATGTAACATAAGCTAATGCAGCTTTTTAAAAATATAGCACCTAGAACTGGGCACAGTGATGCAAATTTGGTCTGACCAAAGCACAGTAAAGTAGGGCTATCTCTTCCATTTCCTCCTCTAGCTCTACTTCCCTTAATTAACTTTTTTTTTTTAGTGGCCACATCACATTATTGAATCATACTGAGTTTATAATCTTCCATGATTCCTTTTTTACTCAGTCAAGGCTAGCTAGTGCCCATAATAATTAGCTTGCTATTAATGCACTACTGTGATTAACCAATGAAATGCAATAATCACATGGCCTGACAGTGGAGTGAGACATTAGACCCGGCTTCCAGGGCACACACTGACCTCAGAAATGTCAGTTTGCTGCTCTTTGCCTTTGCTCAGAAAAGCTGAATATGAGCAGTGTTTTCCCCACCCCCTTCTTCAAACACAAGAAGAAATGGGAGAGTGTGACCTCTAACTTCCCTTCCTGGCCTAAATTTCAATTAGTCATTGATTTTGTGTTCATGAATTGCTTTCCACTGCCTGAGGAATGGTGTTATAGAAATACCATGGTCCAGAGGTCACATGTCAAAGGCATATATATGATAGTTCCCTTATGGAATCATTATGGGAACAATCTCTCTACAATGGCTATGTAAAATTCATCTAGTATATATATCAGGGGTTCTTAACTTGAGGATCTATGGCAATCCCCAGGAAGTCTATGGATAGATTTCAGGGGGTCTATGAACTTAGAAAAAAAATTTACATGTTTATTTTAACTAATTTTTAGTTTCCTTTATCATTCTATGTATTGAATTTTATTCATCTAAAATGTCATTCTGAGAAGGAGTCCTTGGTACAATGCCAATGCATCTCAACCTCTGCCTGGGTCCATACTTTTTCAGATCTTCTGTTAGGTCTCTTTCCAATTCCAGGTGCTTTGGAATTGATAAGTATTTGCCATGGTGACACTATTTAAAATGCTCTTAGTTTTATGGCTCAGTGTTCTGTGCAGGTGATCATGGTTCACTGTTTGGTACATAATAGTATGGGGTTGAATAGTCTAATGGTTGAATTCTCCAGGCTATTATGAGGACTACATTTGATACATTTAGATTTTTTCCACTGTTGGTTTAGGAAGGAAGGTAAGCTTTTGATGGATAATTCTAGCCAATAGGTCATACCTGGTGATTACGTTATATTTCTTTTAATTATACACAATATTGCATTTAATATTATTTATTATTGTTATTGTGTGTAAAAGAAACCCACAGTAGAAAAAAGGAGAGGAAGTAGCTGATATACTGAAGTTACTGTATCTGTTACTCTCATTCAGTAGAGTAACATTGTGAGTCTGAGGCCAGCAGGTGGCAGGCTAAGGTAGGAGAAAGTCCTTTCATACTAAAATACTCAGCTCCTCCTGACTCCAACTCCAGAGCTGTTTCTTTTTTTGTCTTTTCAACTTCCTACCCCTAAATAAATTAATTCACTAATGAAGTTTTGCCATAGTCTTTCATATATAAGTAAGTAAAATTAATAATTGATACCAAGTATAAATTAAGGGGCAGCTAGGTGACTCAGGGCCAGGCCAGGAGTTCAAATCTGAGCCTCTGACACTTATTGACTATCACTTAATCCTGTTTGTCTCAGTTGTCCCATCTGTAAAATCAGCTAGAGAAGGAAATGGCAAAACTACTCCAGTATCTTTGCCAAGAAAACCCCAAATGGGAACACAAAGAGTTAAAATCCAATTCAAAATGAATTACAAACAGATTAAGTAGCGTCAGGAAGACAGTATGTCTAAATTAACACAAATTATGAGTGTGCCCTAGGCAAACTACTTAACCTAGGGGACCTTTGTGAGAATCTAAGCAGCACATAAATTGCTGATACCAGCACAAGGGAAGTTTCCTACACAAAAGAAATAATAGATCTGGATCAAAAAAAAAAAAAAGTGAAAAGAGCTAAGACATTAGCTTATGGGGAACTACCCCTGCAGTGTGTTATCCCCCACTGCCACCCCTATTTCCCTACCTCAGGAAGTCTCCCCAACTCTCCATTATAATTCAGGGCCAAGGGTGTGCTTATTTATAAATGTTGAACAATTGTCTCTCCAAAGTATCTGTGGGGAGAGAGGGAATACTCAAAGTAGACTTGTAAATTTTACTCTGGCAATATAACATTTTCTCCAATGCTTTCTTAAATCTAGGCAATCACCAAAACAATAAATCAAGTACTGATTTGTAGTGTTTGCTGATTTCCAAGGTGTAAATGCTCATACTCCAAATTTAATAATCCCTCTTATAAATGAATAGCAGCTGTATCCAATACTTTTGGGGGCAAATAAATCCCTCATCTTCTGCACATTCAAGGTTGCTATAAAATGAGGGAGTTGAAGGATTCTCTCTACCTCTCACAGCCTTTGTTCTAAATCTCTGGCACAAAACCAAATATAAGCTGTTTTCCCAGAGAACGAAGCAAAATCAGAAAAGAAATTGGCAAAGAAAGAGACAGAGACAGAGAGAGACAGACAGATGGAGCAAGAGAGGCACACGGGGAGCAACAGAGCCAGAGCGCTACAGAGAGAAAGACAGAGAGACACACACATACACACAGAGATAATAATAAATCAGACAGAAATAGAGAGACAGAGACAGGCAAATAGACAGACAGAAAAAAGAGAGAGAGAGAGTTTGGAAGCTGATTCAGGGAGAAGGGAAGCTAACACAATACAGGAAACAGCCAGGACACTTTGTCAGGACGATTCTGGGTCCACCAGGCCATAACAATAGTCATCAGGCCATAATTCCTAACTCACCCACAGTATGTAATGGGATTCTGTTGTTCACAACTTGCATTCACCAGGGAACAACATCCACTGCCACTCATTTCTAAGTCTATTACTGTTCAGACAATGAGCAGAGACATAGATTTTAATGAGAGAGAATATGTTCAAGGAAGACCTGGAAATGGCCTCACAGACCTAACACATGGGGAGGAGGCAGTGAATGATAGTTAAGCAAGTACAAGTCCATGAATATAAGAAGAATGGTAGGAAAGAAGTTTCGGAGAAATATTGCTCAAGGGCCCCAGTATACAAATAAATTTGATGTTCCACAATTAGATGGTTTTGTTCTTGAGTCATTTCAGTAGAGTCTAACTTTGTATCACTCCATTTGGGGTTTTCTTGGCAAAAACACTGGAATGGTTTGCTAAACTGTCCATGCCCTCAAAGAGCTTATTTTCTATGATGACTTCCCATACTTCCCCATTAGATCCAGATAAGTCAAATCTCCCCCTAACCCTAAACCAGAATACTCACCACTTTCTCCCCTGATCACCTGCCACCAAGGTAGGTGCTCTTTATTGAGTGTTTGAAGTGCCATGACTACAATTGACTCCTTCCCTGCTTTCATTTTGGGTGGCACAGAGGAAGTCCCCCAGGATGAGCAGATATGGATGAATTACAATGTGCTTCACAAATCTTTTTATCTCTCTTATCCATCCCTCAATCATTGCCTCTTCTGACCTTCTTTAGCTAACATTTTTTAAATCAATCAGTTGTTACCCATAATTTCTCACTTTCACTTATCCCACATAATGAAGCAATCGCTAAGACTTGTCATTTCCAATTCCATAGCATCCCTTGCATCTTCTCTCCTTCCCACTCAAAAAGTTATCACCCTAGCTCAATGTCATCACTCTTCACCTTTTCCAGCACTTAGCATAGTTCCTGAGCATTCTAGGCACTTAATAAATGTTTATTGAATGATTCACTACTCTCTTTGACATTTAAAGGCCTCTGTAACCCTTCATAAGACCATTTTATACAACCTTATTACATAATACTTTCCTTTCTGCATGCTTTTTTCTAGTCAAACTAGCTTTTTTGCTGTCTTTCATATTAATACAAAACCACAATTAAAATATTCAACCATGGAGGAGAAATTCAGGCATAAGCTCCAGTCAACAGAACCACATCATGAATAGTTTTTTTTTTTTTTTTTTTGTTTTTTTTAAGGAATTTATTTATATTGAAAACTTTTGCCTGATTTAAGCGCAATGATAAATTACTTTTTTTTTTTTTGCATCATATGGAGGAATACTACACATACAGAAATATGACTTTTGCTGAAAAGCTGATATTTGCAGTCCATTATTATGTTGTATGTTGTATCTTTCACTAAAGGTATCTTTAGATATTAATCTACTTGATTAGCTGCTTTGATTAAATTTATTAACTGATTACCAATAAGAAATTATTCTTTTCAAGGATTTTATTATATTCTGGACATCCCGAGGGATTTTTTTTGAAAATGATGACTATTCAATAACATTGCTCTTAAACACAACAACAAAAAAAAAAAAGAAAAAAGAAAGAAAGAAAGGAAAAAAAAAAGAAAAAGTTTGTATATGCAAAGCCATGGTTTTTCTAGTAATAATGTGTGGCTGTGGGGAGGGTTGAATTATTAGACAGGCAGAGCCCACAGAATTGACAGTTTTGAATTGTGCTAGAGAAAATTTTTTAAAGTCATCTCAGTTAGCAAGAAGGTCAAATCAGTCAATTCTTAAAGAAATTAATGGCGAGTATTCATTAGAAAGTCAATTACTGAAGCTGAAGCTTAAATACTTTGGCCACATGATGAGAAGATAAGTCTCATTAGAAAAGACTCTGATGTTAGGAAAGATTGAAAGCAAAAGGAAAAGGGAATGGCATAAGATGAGATAGATATAAAGTCTCATGGAAGCAATGAATATGAGCTTGGACAAACTTTGAGGGATAGTGGAGAAAAGGCCTGGTATGCTATGGTCCATGGGGTCATGGAGAACTGGACATGACTAAACAATAGTAACATTTTATTCAAAGTAGAAGTTTTTGTTCCACTAATGAATAAAAATAAAATATTTTAAAAACATTTTAATTTAATCTTTACCTCATCCTTTCAGGATGTATGAATTTTGTGCATGTTTATGATCTATATACATATATGTTAGTATAGATGTACATACAACTTTTAAATCAATGTACAAATAGAAGGAGTTCATGCTAAAAAAAATTATCAATAGACATACATGATCAAAAAAGTTAAGAGACCACAACCCCCTCATTTTACAGATGAGTAATTGAGTTCAGAGAATATGAGTAACTTGACTAAGATCACCCAGGTGGTTCCTTTCCTTCATAAATAAAATCCTAAAGTAGGGAAATGGGAACTCCACTCCTGTAATTCATAATATATGACAGATGGGTAAGACAGAAAAAAAAGAGTATAGAGATGATAGATCATTCATCCAACTATGGAATTCAAACAAATAATCATCCAGACTCTTCTTGAATACCTCCGGTGATGCTTAAATCACTAAGTCACAATGCAGCCTATTTTATTATTTTTTGAAGGCCTGATGATAAGGACCTAGCAGGTTCTACCTTAGAATGAACCTAAATTTGACTCTCTGTAGCTTGTTCATATTGAAAATTCCTTGAAGATTTCATCTGTTCACTCAATCCATTTGACAGTTCTTGGAGGCTTAATGCATACAATGTACTATACTGGGTACATATGGAGAGATTCAAAGATAACAATTATCTTTATTATCTTTGAGAAGTAAGCCAAAATGGCAGAATTAACCTCACCTAAGCTCTCCCCAAATTCCTCCAAAAGCCCTGGCTGTAAACAAATTCTAAAGTAGCAAAAACAACAAAAAGATAGAGTGAAACAACTTTCTAGTCCAAGACAATTTAGAAAATTATCAGGAAAGGTATCAGGGTGAGAGAGGAGCATAGTCTAGTGCAGGCTGTGCCAGCATAGACTGGGTCCTAGCAAACTAAAAACAGGCATTGGGAAAACTGAATCAGTGAGTGTAGTGCCAATTTCCAGACCTCTCAGCCTACAAATGGCAAGAGGATCAGATGATGGATAGGAAGGTGATTTACAGACATCCCTTTGCCGGCACTAGGGGCAGGACTCTGATGCATTGACTAAAGTTGGATCTGGGAACCAGTCCTTAATCTTAGTCTTAGTGCTGGGAAGAGCATTAACACAACAGTGCTTGAGAAGTAGAAAGACCCTGCTCCAGTTCCAGGATTGAAAAAATCCTTGTGGTCATTCACAAAAAAGTGCACAGTGCAAGAGTAGTAAACACACCTCTCCCTGATCATACTATCTTGGAAGAGCCCAAAACATAGATTTCTAGAATTAATATCTGAAAACAACTATACAAAAAATCTGGAGCTTGGAACAGTGTCCCCTCCATTTGGAAAGCAGGGCCCCACTTTAGTACTGAGTTGAAAAATGAGAAATAGACTGGAAAAATAAGCACTCAACAGGAAAAAAAGGAAAAAAGAAAAAGCTTTGACCGAATAAAATTACAATGAAGATAAAAACACATACTAAGAAGACAAAGTCAAAATTCTGGTATCCAAACCTCCAAAAAAAAAAAAAAATTCAGCCTCAAGCCATGGAAGAGTTCAAAAAGTATTTTAAAAATAAAGTAGAAGAGACACTAAAAAAAAAAAAAAAAAAAAGATAAAAGAGGCACAAAAATTAATTGAAGAGAAAATTGCCTTAAAAAGTAGAATTGGACAAATAGAAAAAAAAATTTAAAAATTCACTGAAGAGAAGAACTCCATAAAAAAGTAGAATTTATCTAATGGAAAAGGAAGTACTGAAGGAAAAAAGCTCACTGAAGAAAATAATTCCTTAAAAGTTAGAATTAGGCAAGTAGAAGTTAATGGTTTAATGAAACATCAATAAACAATTAAATTTTTTTTAATGGAAAAAACAGCAGAAAATTTGAAATATCTAATTAAAAAACAACTGACCTGGAAAATAAGTCTAGAAGAGATAATTTTAAAAAATTATTAGACTATCTGAAGCTCATGATCAAAAAAAGAGCCTAAAAATCATCTTTCAAGAAATTGTCAAGGACAACTGCACTACTCTTCTAGATTAGATCAGATATTGAAAGAATATACTGATCAGTTCCAGAAAGATCCTAAAATGAAAACTCCCAGGAATAATTTAATAGTCAAATTCCAGATCTCAAAGATCAAGGAGAAAAATTAAAATATAGTGGAGCCAAAGTAGGATAACACTATATATATATATATATATATATTTTAGCTTTTTATTTTCAAAATATATGTAGACAGTTTTCAAAACTCACCCCTGCAAAACCTATGTTCTAAGTTTTTTCTCCCTCTCTCTCTAAGATAGCAAATAATCCAATCTATGTTAAACATGTGCAACTTTTCTATACATATTTTCACAATTATCATGTTGCACAAGAAAAATCAGATCAAAAATTTTTTTAAATGAGAAAGAAAATAAAAAGCAAGCAAACAACAACAAAAAATGTTCTCTTGGTTCTACTTGCTTCACTCAGCATTAGTTCATGTAAGTCTCTCCAGATCTCTCTGAAGTCACCCTGCTCATCATTTTTTATAAAACTATAATATTCCATAGTATTCATATGCCACAACTTATTTAGCCATTCTCCAACTGATTGGCGTCCACAAAAAGGGCTGCCATAAACATTTTTATACATGTAGGTCCCTTTCCTTCCATTATGATCTCTTTGGGATATAAGCCCAGTAGAGACACTGTTGGATCAAACAGTATGCTCAGTTTAATAGCACTTTGAACATAGTTCCATATTATTCTCCAGAATAGTTGGATCAATTCACAACTCCATCAACAATGTATTAGTGTCTGAGTTTTCCCATCTCCACTTGCACACTTATCATCTTTTCCTGTCATCTAGCCAATCTGAGAAGTGTATAGTAGTACCTCATAACTCTCCTAATTTGCATTTCTCTGATCAATAGTGATTTAGAACATTTTTTGATATGACTAGAAATGATTTCAATTTCTTCATCAGAAAACTGTCTGTTCCTATCCTTTGACCATTCATCAACTGGATAATGGTTTTAGCAACTTCGATATTAAAGGATAAGAGAGCTTGGAATACAATATTCTAGAGGGCAAAAAAGCTAGGATTACAACCAAGAATTCCCCATAATTATTCAAGGAAGGAATGGATATTCAATGAAATAGAGGGCTTTCAAGCATTCCTGATTTAAAAAAAAAAGAGCTGAATGAAAAATTTGACTTTCAAATGCATGATGCAAAAGGAGCATAATAAGGTAAATGGGAAAGATAAATCATAAGGGAGTCAATAAAGTTCTACATGGGAAACTGATATAACTCCTAAAAACTTCCCCATTATTAGGGGAATTAGGAGTATGCATAGATAGAAAACAGGGATGTGAGTTGAAACTTATGGTAAAAAAAAAAATTGAATTAAGAGATGAGAAAGAAGAACGAACTGGAAGAAGGGGAAAAGGAAAGGTAGAATGGGATAAATTCTCAGATATAAAAAAGAGGTCTGAAAAAATTTTACATTGGAGGGGAAAATGAAGGAAGTGAAGAAGGAAATACATGAACTAAACTCTCATTAGAATTGGCTCAAAGAAGGAATACTAAATAGATGGGTGTAGAAATCTATTCTTATACAAAAAAGTAGGAAGGGAAGGGGAAATAACAGGAAAAAAGAGCTTTTGCAAATGGGCAGGATAAATGAAGAAGGGAGAGAGGGAGAGAAGAGGAGGAAGGAAGAGAGAAAAGAGAAGAGAAGAGAAGAGAAGAGAAGAGAAGAGAAGAGAAGAGAAGAGAAGAGAAGAGAAGAGAAGAGAAGAGAAGAGAAGAGAAGAGAAAAACAGGGAAAATAGGATAGAGGGATATATATAGCTGGTAATAATTATTGTGAAAAAAATATTTTCACAGTGGGTTTCTGATATTAACTTTATTTCTCAAACAGAAAACTAAGATGAACTTAGCCATTTCTCAATTGATAAATGGTAAGAGGATATGAACAAGTAGTTTTCAAAGTAATCAAAGCTAGCTATATTCTTTAAAAAATGCTTTAAATCACTATTGATAAAAATGCAAATTAAAACAACTCTAAGCTACTATCTCATACCTGTCAGATTAGCTAATATGACAGAAAAGGAAAATGAAAGTGGGAAAATTAAAATAGGGATATACTATTGGTGAAATTGTATACTGATTCAACCATTCTGGAGAATAATTTGGAACTATGCCCAAAAGGGTATAAAACCATACCTACCAAACACACCACCACTAGGTCTGTATCCAAAGAGTTATATATATACATAAAAGTAAAGGAGCTTCTTGCATAAAAATATTTGTAGGATCCTTTTAGTGGGGGCAAAGAATTGGAAACTGAGAGGATGTCCATCAACTGGAAAATGGTTGAACAAATTGCTGTATATGATTGTGATGGAGTAGTATTCTACTTTAAGAAATGATGAGTAGGATGTTCTCAGAAAAGCATGAAAAGGCTTACATGACTGATACAAAGTGAAATGAGCAGAAACAGGTGAACATTATATATAGTAATAGCGATATCATATGATGATCTACAATGAATACCTCAGATATTCTCAACAATACAATGCTCTAAGACAATTCTGTAGAAAAAGAACTTGTAGAACCTAAATGCAGATCAAAGATACTTTTTCTTTATTTTCTTTATTTTTCTTGGAGTTTTTTATCTATTTTCTTTCACAGAATAATTTACACATGGAAATATGTATTACATGACTACACATATATAATCTATGTCAAATTGCTTGCTTTCTCAATGGGGGAAAAGGGAAAGAATTTGGAACTTAAAATTCAAAAAAAATTACAAAACTGTTTTTACATATAATTGGGAAAAATAAAGTATTTTCATTTTATTATTATTCTATTGATATCATTAGTAATTGTATTAATATATTAATTATAATGTAACAGATATTGTTAATTATTAATATTGTATTTTAAAATAAGAAAAAAAGAGAAAAAAAGAGTCTTTGGGCAGGTTATTTACTCCCTAGACCTAAACTTCTATTTCTGTAATGCAAACCATGTATTCTTAAATATTCCAGCATTATACACATAGTGAATAGATAGTGTCTCGAAGAATAAATGTCCAACTAAATAAGCATCTGTTGGATGGATCAGAAGCCTGTGCTAGAAATAGATGTTATTTTAGAACACTGTGCCCTTGCTGCTTAAAAAAAAAATCATCATATTCAGAGAGGGGGACCAACTCTTCAGTAACCAAAAGGGAAGAATTCAGTCAGCAGCACAGAACAAGTGACATTTGCTATCAGAGATAGTGTACAGCTACAGGCAAAAAGACCTACAAAAGGCTGGATAATCAGAGCTCTCAGAGAAAGCTCCAAAAGTGTCATCTGTTGTCTTCCCAGTAGAGCCTGCCAGATGGCTTTGGAAGAGAAAGTGAGATTGGTGACTTTACACAGCTCTGTGCCTCTCTGTCTCTTTCTCTTTCCATCTCTGTCTCTTTCTTTCCTTCTGTCCACATAGGATATCATATGTGGATGCACTGCCCAAAGGAATGCAATTTTTTTTGATTGCTGAAAACTCCCAAAATACATTGGGGTTTACCAATTAGATTTCTTTCTTTTTAAGGATCCTGCCTTAAATCTAAATCACTCTGCCTCTCAATGACTGGCCAGCAAGAAGTTCCAGGCCAAGCTCCATTTGGTCATAATTTAGGCCCTGATTGCCTCTGAGTAAATGTAAATAGGAATTGTTTCTGGCTTTACCCAGAAAACCTGAGGGTCTTCCCCTCTTAGATTATTTTTCTTTTTTTTTTTTTTTTTAATTAGGTCAAAGAGGCCATTCTCTGCTACAATTCTTACCTAGTCTTAATCACTGAATGGGCATTGCTTTAGTTAAAAACCTTAATTTAAAAATGTCAAGTTCTCCCACTGCATCTGAGACTATCTCCAGTCATCCTGATCTATATCCAACTACTGGTCTCAGATGGCTCTGGAGGAGAAAGTGAGGGAGGTGACTTTGCACACACAACACTGACTTAAATCCAATTCACGTTCATGTCATGTCATCACCTCTCTGATGTAATGATCTTCTTTCAGAATGAAGGACAAACAATAATTGGGTTATAAAGAGACATTTATACTTCAGAAATCCTGAGGGATAAGGGAGATGCTAATTACTGATGGAAGCATCATGTATGAGAATAGTTACTGACCTTCAGTCAGAATATCTGGGAATGAGAACTCATTCTGTAGCTAACAGGACTGATTCGGAGAATTTAAACTCTTTCAACTTCAGTGTCTCATTTGTAAAATGAGAATAATAATGTTTCTATCAACAGACATCCAGAAACATTGTAAGGAAAGTTCTTTCTCAATTGAAAAGCACTATATAAATATAGGTTAATAAAAATAAAAAATAATATTACCATGAACATTCTTATTATATGAATCAGATATGACATGATGTAATGAAAGGAGAACTGGTCTTAAAGCCAGGAAGATTTGGATTCAATTTGGCCTCAGATATAAACTCATTGTGTGACTCTTTGCAAGTTGAGAACCTTGCAAAGTTTCTCATTCCCTGAGTAAATCTCTTAAGACTATAAATTAAAGAGAAAGTGCTAACATACACTGCTAGAGAATTTCCCTATCTAGTAGTCTTCCCTGATCACAGGTACAGATAAGGAATTCTTAATTTGAAATCTATATACCCAGAAGGACAATATGGATAGTTCTCAAAGGGATCATGAACTTGGAGAGAGGGGAAAAATCATTTTAATTTTCACTAATCTCAAAGATACAGAGTATTTCTCTCTATTACACATGTAATCCACAAAGTATGAATCTGAAGTCCATGAAACAAAAAAGGTGAAGACTCCCTAGTCTAGATCTTACACCAATATTCATTCATATTCATATTCTCTCTCTCTCTCTCTCTCTCTCTCTCTCTCTCTCTCTCTCTCTATATATATATATATATATATATATATATATACATATATATATATACTTAAATCCTGTTACAGATTGAAATATTTATATTTTACACATAGTAGATATACAATAAATATTTTTTATTCCAGCAGTTGCCCTTAAACCTCTTATTTTGAAGAAGATGGAAAATATGAATTACTCTTGGAATAGGATGGCTATTGCAATGACTCAGGAAAGTAATTAGGAGGTAAAAGTATATTGGTGAGATCAGTTGATTCAAGACAATTTTCAGATGAAGAAATTAAAGCCATCTATAATCATATGAAAAAAATGCTCTAAGTCACTACTGATTGGAAAAATGCAAATTAAAACCACTCTGAGGCACTTCTTACATCTCAAATTGGCTAAAGTGACAGGAAAGAATAATGATAAATGTTGGAGGGAATAGGGGAAAACGGGAACACTAATACATTGTTGGTGGAGTTGTGAAATGATCCAACCATTCTAGAGAGAAATTAGGAAATGTGCCTAAAGGACTATAAAACTGTGTATACTCTTTGATCCAGCAGTAATCCTACTGAGTCTACCTCCAAAAAAAAAATCATAAAAGAGGAAAAAGGACCTACATACACAAAAATGTTTGTAGCAGTTCTTTTTGTGGTAGCAAAGAATTGGAAAATGAGTAGAGAGTCATCAATTGAGGAATGGTTGAATAAGTTATGATATATGAAAGTAGTGGTATATTATTTTTCTATTAAAAAGACGAATGGACTGATTTTAGAAGATTTACACAAACTGATGCTGAATAAAACAAACAGAATCAGGCAACATTGTACACAGCAATAGCAAGATTGTGTGATGATCTAGTATGACAGACTTGATTCTTCTCAGTGGTTCAGTGATCCAACGCAATCCCAATAAACTTTGAATGGAAAATGCCATCCACATCCAGAGAGAGAAATATGGAGACTGAATTGAAATCAACACATAACATGTTCATTTTTTTTTCTTTTTCTTTGTTTTTTTTTTTTTTTTCTCATGGTTTTTCCCTTTTGTTCTGACTTTTCTCTCTCAATATGATTCATAAGGAAATATGTTCTATAAAAGAATGTACATGTGTAACCAAAATAAAATGTTGTTTTTTATATGTAACTGGGGAAAATAAAAATTACAAAAAAAAAAAAAAAAAAAGATCAGCTGGTTCTAAGAGAAAAATATGAATCACTCTGGATGCTTCTCCTTCCTCCACCCTTTCCTTTCCAACATCCTCTTTAAGCCACAGGTTTCCTTCTTGGGAAATCTCTTCCCCTCTAAGGATATTCTCTCCAAGATGATTTGAACTGCTTTTAAACTTCTCAAAGCACTGTTGTAACTCTGGTCACATGCTCTTGGGAGAGTATTCAAACTGATAGCTTAGTTTCCTTATCTATAAGATGAGAGGGTAAGGCTGGATAGAGGCCCTTAACCTATTTTATTTCACGTACTCCACTAGAGAGACTTTTGTAGCCCTTCTCAGAATCACATTTTTAAATACACAAAATAAAATATACAAGATCACGTAGAAAACCAATTTTAGTGAAACAAAATGAATTATATTTTTGAAAGTACAGACCTCAGTTGAATAATCACTGGTAGAGATATTTTCCAGTTTTATTTTGTTATGAGTCCCTGAGAGTTTAATTAAACATAATAACAATAGTGGAGATGCTGGGGTGAATCAGGAACATATGATATGACTGAAAATACAACCTGATCTCCAATTGTAATGACTCTCTTCCTCAGTCCAGCTTAGAGCTGATTCCAAGCAAGGCCTTAGTCAAAATGTTTGGATTTTCTCAGGGCAACTTTGCTTCCTTATCTCAAACTCTTTTTTAAGTTAAACCAAAATCTTACCTCTCGATGTCTCAACTGGAAGCTTCTTCCTTCATAATAACAATTGTATGTTTTTAGCAGAGATAAGAGTTCTGATCTGCAGGGGTGAAAAACATAAATTTAGACTTGTGCCATGAAGAATGCAATACTGGCCTAAAAATCAGGAAACTAGTCATAAATAATTTGCTGTATAGGGATGGAGAAGTTAACATTTTCTATGTCATAGAAGAAATTTGTAAAATGAGGCTACCAAGATTAGCCTTGCTGCTTCATGGGATCAAATGGGATAACAGATCTAAATGCTTTGAGAAAGTCCTAAACATTATATAAACACAAGATAATTCAACAGGACAGTCTTGAGAACTGGAAACAACTGCTATCATCACCTAAATTCTATCCACACACTATCCAGCTTACATTATTAATATATTTTTCCCCAGTAAAGAGGACTCTGGGCGCATCCATGTATACATACACTCTACTGATGGGTAAAAAAGAATTAACAATAGTAGGATGGAATGGTAGGATTGGGAAAGAAGAGTTCACTAAAATCAGAGAGAGCAGTTTAGTGAAGCAAAGCATTCATCACATGATTTTTCAGTTCTTCAGTGGCAATCACAGTGGCTTTCTTAGAGTAGACTGGTGTAATTGGTATGGTGTTTATATACTTAAGAAGCTCAGGATCAGAAAGGATCTTCAGTGGGTTCTAGTTACCCCCTTCCTCACTTTATAATATAGGGAAACTGAACAGTAAGAGTTTAAGTGACTGGCCCTGGGTCACAGAATTAGCAAACAGCAGAGATGAAATGTAAACTGAACTTTTCTTGCTTCCAATCTATTATCTAACCCTCCCTCACTTATAGACAATTCCTAAAATTAGCCAATGATAGAAGATACAACTTGAATCATCCTCTTCCCAATGAATGGAATAAAGCAATTAGAAAAAAGGAGAACCAAGGAAGTCCTGTTTCATTACCCTTCCCCAGAGGAAAAAAGAAGCACCTACTTCAGAATTGATTTATTGCCACTGATGAGCACATGTGAATTGGGCAGGAGCTCTTCGTCCATCCTGATCAGCAGCTCTGTGGGGGCCTGTGAGCCAATCTGCCAAGAAATCAAAACATAAGTTCAAGGTTGTGGTATTCAGGTGGACCAATGGTTATCTGTCACAATCATTCAAAAATTATATTACCTTCCATCTCTCGTGCATATTGTATATGAGCAATTGTTTGCATAGTGTCTGCTCCATTAGAATGAGAGCTTCTGGAGAGCAGGTTTTTGCATTTTGTTACATCCTAAATAACTTAGAACAGTGCCTGACATACAGTAAGTACTTAATAAATGTTTGTTGAGTTATTATTGCTGTTCAGAATTTCTCAACTGGAAAAAAAGGTAGGAAATCATCTAGTTCAGCCTCCTACTCCATGAAAAAGCAAGTGATTGTCCTTTATGAAGGAAACAAACATCAAATAGATTAATCAATAAGCACTTATTAAACACTTACTGTATGCTAGGCAGTATAGATACAAAGACAAAAATTAAACAGTTTCTGCCCTCAAGGAGCTTACAGTATAAACAACATGTATACATGGAACTAAATATAAAACAAAGACAAAGTAAATACAAGTTAATATTTTCTAAGTAAGTAGAAGCTGGGGGAAAGACAGAAGTATTAATAAAAAAAGAATGCATGTAAGAGATGACATTTGAACTGAGTTTTAACAAAGCTAGGAATTCTTGAAGGCAAAGGTAAAGAAGAGGGTATCAAGTACGGAGGGTACAATTTAACCAACAAAAACAAAATGACAAAAATCTATTGATAACTATACATTACAGAACATAAAACATTACTGTCAGAGGAAGCTTAGAGATCACCTGGTTCCCTTTTCCCTGCAAGTCAGACACTAACACTACACAATAGAACCATATTTGTACTTCACCAGAATTACCAAAACCTAGTCATGCTTCACTCATTCTCCAACCCTCTTACCAACTATCTTGCTAGTCAAAGTATTCCCACCCCACCCCAAATTCAGGTACCATGACTGAATCAACTCTAATATTGCTCCTCTAACTGTATAAATAGATTCCAAAAAATGGAACCATTCACCATACTGGTACTTTTCAAATCAAAGTGATTTTGATCTTAGCTCTTAGATCACTACTCCCATATGTATCATAACAGAGAGAATATAGATACATATTATATAGTTTACATAATATATTAGAATACATATAAAATATTCCCTTCTATAATAGTACATATAGTATATAATTTAATATATACATATATGTTTATAGATATGGCTGGTTGGTTGTTGTCCTTAGTTCTTGAAGAGGACCAAAAATGACATCACTCTGTTAGAGTTGCATTGCAGTGTAACCAACTGACTGATCAGACCAATATGAGCTCAGACTGCTCTGCCACGATTGGACAGAAATAGTCCCTATAAACATTTGGGGGGCTTCTCTAACTTTGTATATCCTATGTTTCTCCTGAGCTAATTTGATTCTGCCTTGCTCAGAGAACCCAGCACCTTCTCTGATGAGGGCACGCCATGCTGGGCAGTCCTGTGCTAGTGTCTACCATGTCATACAATCAGTTCTAAAGTACGAGAGACCTGTATCACTTTTTCTATCTTATGAATACTTGCCATATGTGAGTTCTCCATAAAACAATCTTTTTGATAAGCTTCCATTTGGCATTCAAACAATGTGACCAGCCCAATGGAGCTGTGCTCTCTGCAGAAGAGTTGGAATGCTTGGCAGTTTAGTTTGAGAAAGAACCTCAGTGTCTGATATCTTCTCTTGCCAGGTGATCTTAGACAGTTCAAATAGAGGTGATTCTATTCCCTGGCATGGCACTGGTACACCGTCCAGATTTCACAGACATATAACAGTGAGGTCAGAGTAATGGCTCTGTAGACCTTCAGTTTGATAGTCTAATATCTCTCCTCTCACACACTCTTTTTGGAACCTCCCTAATACTGAGCTAGCTCTGGCAATGTGTATGTCATTCTCATATTGTCAATGTATACATCCCTGGAAAGTGAACCAAGAAAACACAGGTACTCCATCAGCCTGAACCACATCATCTGTTACAGTAAATGGTGAAATTCTGAATGCTGTGTATATGCATAAAGACAGGTACCAGAGGGGAAAGGAGAGGAAAAAGGGAAGGAGGGAGGGAGAGGGACAGAGAGAACAAGACTAAAGAAAGGCAGGGGAAGAAGGGAAGAGGAGAGAGAGAGAGAGAGAGAGAGAGAGAGAGAGAGAGAGAGAGAGAGAGAGAGAGAGAGAGAGAGAGAATGAGAGAGAGAGAGAGAAAATGAGAGAGAGAGAGAGAATGAGAGAGAAGGAGGGAGAGAAAGAAAGAAAAGGGGCGGGGGGAGAAGATTCTTCACTTGAATATAAGATCCCAGAGAGCAGAGATACCCTTTCCTTTGTTTAATTGTATCCCATATTTAGTACAGTTCTTGGCTTCATTCATTCAATCATATCTTCACATTCATCTTAATGCCCACCTTCAACATTTTCCACACAGAATGGAATCATGATCACTGGTCTCTCCAGGATCAGTCCTCACTTTTATTTGGCTTCTCCAATCCTGAATTGTCCTATATGAGTTTGGTTTATGTAGAAAAGCTATGGCTCTTTATAAATTTTGTAAGCAGACTTTCAGAGATTATTCTTCTTTCAGGATAATGGAAAAGCCTTTCATGGAACTGGGTATTCTTTTTATCCTCTCCTCTCTTGAAATGAAGGATGGAGTGATAATCAGTTAGCTAAAGGACTGATACAGAACTCTAGGCATAATCTCAACAGAAAGCCTACAAAATCAGAAGACCTACTGGGTGTCTAAGAGTCAACTGAGCCTGAACTTGTAGAATAAAAAACTATGTAGATCAAAGATTCAGACTGGGCAAATCCTAAATTGGCAGAGTAATAATGGGTGCCAATAACAGCATTTGAAAACAGACCATGAAAATGAAGGCCTATATACTGACATTTAGTCTATGAGAAACTAATAAACACTTTCATGAAAATCTAAACACATTGTGTCTCTACATTCCCCTGACCTATAAGTCTAATATTAGTCCTGACAAAAGAAAAAAATGGATTAACCTGACAAGACAACTTGTCCTTGATCAAACTTCCTGTTTGATTCCCTTTATAAATGTTTACAAACCAGCACTCTAATATTAGGTTCTAGAATTTGGGCAGTAATCAAAATCCATCAATCTAAAGTTTGAAGACATCATCCTTCTTTACCTTCTCCTTTTTTTTTTTTTTTTTTTCAATTGGAACATACACTGGCCCTGAAGTCAGGAGGATCTGAGTTCAAATCTAGCCTGAGACGCTTAATACTTTGTAGCTGTGTGATCCTCAATAAGTCACTTAACCCCAATTGCTTCAGGAAAAAAAAAAAAGGAACATAACAATTGGTTTAAAGATGACGAATTGCTTAGTTTACATTAATAGCAGCCACCCTCTGGAGACCTGAAACTGAGAGGAATGAACATTGGAAGAGTGGGCCCACAGGGGAAATTTTTACAAAATTACAGATTTTTGGGCTGTAAAGTACCTTGGAGATTACCCAGTCCAACTCTGCCCCATGATTTCATAAAGGAGGAAAGGAAATTCTAGAGGTTAAGTAGTAATACAGGAGAGCTAAGTACTGACACAACCGCAACCCACATCTCCTGCGCTCTTTTCATAGTATCATGTTCAGGGCCTGCATATATATATATATACTGACCTACTGCCCTTGTAATCCACCAATATGATCAAATTTTGTTCTTGTTTTTCCAGAAAAAAAAAAAAAAAACCCTGTTATCTAATGCTACTTCTCCCAGACTTGTTCATAAGGACTCAAAAACTTTTCAACACCAGGTATTTTTATTTATCCTCATTCAATTTCATCATATTAATAATAGCAGCAATTATAGTTCAAATTTATGTTAAGTTAAAGTTTGAAATGTGATTTATAAATCACCACATTTTACCCTCCCAATAACTCTGTGGGGTAGATAGTATTATTATCCATATTTTACAGATGGGGAAATTGAGGTAGAGACATTATGTCCAGGACCATACAACTAAGTGTCAGGGAAAGAAGCTCAGGTTTTTATTATGTTCTGATATTTCAAGATTTTATTTTTGAATCCTAACTATCAGCCAGTGCTAGTTATGTCTCTTACCCTGTCACCATCTGTAAATTTAAGATGCATGGCATCTATGCCTTTATCTAAGTCACTGATAATAATGTTAAAATATTATTAAGGTCAAATTCAGATCCCTTGGCACTCCACTGAAGATCTTCCAAATTGACCCAGAGTCATTAATGACTACTTTAGGGATTCGCCCTTCATATAAACCCAAAACCTAATTGTACCATCATCTAGCCTGCGATTTCTTAAACTTTTCCCACTTGCAGCTCCTATTCATCTGAGAAATTTTTATGCAACCTCAAGTACATAGGCATATAAAATAAGTCGACAATCAAACATTTACTGATAATAATTCATAATTTCTTGGCCCCTACATTCAGTTATGAGATCCTACATGGGGTCACAAACCACAATTTAAGAAGTTGGGATCTAACCAACCTCTCTCCATGTTGTCCTAAAAAACATGGTAAGATGCTGGATAAGACATTCTTATAAAATCCAAGCGAACAATCAAATATAAAAGGGGTCACTGCTGGCCACATAATGATTAAAAAAAACCCAAATTTGCATTATCTATACTTTATTGTATTTTTACTTATTTTTTAAAACATTTTCCAATTACACTTAAGCTAGTTTACTAGAATAACACCTCTTATGTTTAACAGTTCTTATCTCCAGCATTTAAATCCCAGGCCTATCAGCTTAGTAGTCAAAAAGCCAACAAGCATCTATTTAACACAAAGCAAATTCTTCTCAGGAAATGGAAGTTGAGAAAGAGAAAATGAAATCAGTTTGATATGACTATTCCCCTCAAAATGGACTTTACATAGAATACCTGGATTCCGATCCCAGCCTGGCTACTTACTAGCTAAATAAATGACTCTGAGTCTCAGTTTTCCTTATCTGCAAAAGGGGAATAGCATTATCCCAACTGATACCTAACCAAACCATGAGTGTATATGAATACAATGGGTTATTATTGTTCTGTAAGAAAGGGAGTCATGAATGCCAATTCACATAAACTGATGTGGACTGAATTGAGTAGAATCTCAAAAAAACATAAACATAATGACTACAAGACAAAACTAAAAGCTTTTATTCAAAAGAATAAGGTTTTTAGGAGGAGATAAGGAAAGATACTTCATTCCTTCCATTGGAAAACTGGGATGGGGTTAATGAGGAAGGAGAATAAATTATGGAGGTAGAATGCTGCATCTATTGTCAATCCCAGTAATTTCTTAGCTGATTTTGAACAGCTCTTCCCAACTATGTTGCAAAGAAAGTATATATTTGAAAATTGGTATGACTTTTTTCTAAGCTTCAATAAAACTTTTTAGAAACAAAATAATTTTTAAAAAGTACCTGTGCTTTTTATAGCTATTAACCTAGCTATCAAGTTGTTTGAGAATTTAATAACAAAACTTGTGAGATCATTTTGTAAATCTTAAAGCCCTAAATATTATAATTATTGCTACTGCCTTCATACGAATAGAGGAATCACATTACAATCCTTAGAATGAGGAAAATGAATCTAGAAACAGTGAAAAAAATAACTGGGACTGGAAGGCAGTTTGGATGTCACTGAAGTGACTTTCCTAAAGCACAAGTCCAACTCTTACTCCTCTATTTAATAAACTCCTGAGGCTCCCCATAAATCCAGGATCAAACATAAAATGTTCTGTTTAACATTCAAAGCATTTCACAATCTAGTCCACTAATACCTTTTTAATCTTCTTTATACCTTACTCCCCTTTATATCTTCAGCCAGTGTCACTGGCCTCCAGCCTCTTCCTGAAACAAGATCCCCCATCTCTCCAATCCAGGTATTTTCTCTGGCTATCTCCCAAGTATTGAATGATCTCCCTTCTTATCTCTATCTATAGCTTCTCTGGCTTCTTTTAAGTCCCAACTAAAATCCCTTTTTTTTCCTGGAAACTTTCCCTAACCGCTCTTAATTCTAGTGCCTTCCCTCTGTTGATCATTTTCTATTGATATTTATTTGTTTGCATGTTGTCTTCTCCATTAGAGTGTGAGCTCCATGAAGCCAAAGACTGCCTTTTGTCTCTTTTTGTATCCCCAGGACTTAGTACAATGTCTGGCATATAATAAGTGACTCATACGTGTTCATTGACTAGAACCTGGGAAAATGGTTAGGTTAAACAATAGGTAACATTTAAATCACTCTTTAAAGTTGACAAAGCATATATAACCTTGCTGTTTGCTCTGTGAAACAAGTTTGGAAATGAGAAGCGACTTGACTAAAACCATATTATTAGTAAACTTAAGAGGCAAGATTTGAACCCTGGGCTCAACACATCCATCTAAGTCACTTTCCAGTACAGGTTATTATAGAAGATGCTATGCTATGCTATGCATCTATCTATCTATCTATCTATCTATCACTATTTGTCTCCTCTACTGCAATAACCTGTAGTGAAATACATACATACATACACAGACATCTCCCCTTCAGAGACAGACAGAGAGGGAGGGGGGAAGAATGAGGGAGAGAAAGAAGAGACAGAGACAGAAACAGAGACACAGAGAAAGAGGAGGGAAGGAGGGAGAGAGAGGGGAGAGAAAGAGGGAGAAAGAGAGGAGGGAGAGAGGAAGGGAAAGAGGGAGAAGTAGACACAGAGACACAGGGAGACAAAGAGACAGAAACAGAGAGAGATAGAGATAAAGAGAGATGGAGAGAAACAGAGACAAATACAGACACAGGGACACAGAGAGACACATAGAGACATACAAATTTGCATGTGTATAAAATAAGGGTAGAAACTACAGTGATAACAGAGAGGAGAAAAAGTCTAAGGAGAAAAAATACCAGCACTTGGTTATTAATTAGAAAAGAAGAAAGAGAAAAGAATTAGAGATGACTTTGAAATCTAAAGTGCAGCCAACTGACTGAATCCATTAATAGAAAGTGAGAAGTCTTTAGAAGGACCTGTATTCACTCAGCTTTGGCCGTGTTCACTTTAAGACAAAGAAATGAAAATGATCAGATGACAGAAATGTGGATTCACAACTCAGAAAGAATTAGGGGTTAGAAATAAAGATTTGGAAGTCATCTGCATAGAAATGACCTTTAGGGGCTGATGAAGGTCAGATTATTAAGAAAGAAGGGAAAGGGACCAAGGACAGAGCTTGGGGGAATATCCATGTTTAAAAGGAAGGGAGCACTTATTAAGAGCAGTCAATGGGGAGGAGAACAAAGAGAGAAGAGTTGGGAAAGTTAAGTGAAAAGAGAATATTAAGTGAAATGAGTTATTTATTAAGCACCAAAAGCTACAGACTTATCATGGAGAAAGGATAACCAGAAAATACTTTTGGATTTGAGGATTAAGAAGTTAACAGTGACTTTGAAGAGCAGTTTCAATAGAATGACAGAAATTAAAGTAATATTACAGCAAGTTGAAGGAAATGATAAACACAGGAGTAGGGAGGGGTAAACTATGTCTACCAAGAACACCCTTTGACACAGCTCAGTTTCAGACCTTCACTTCCTCAAGGCAAGTCCCTAGAGGAAGAAGACTCCATGGTATTCAAAAATTCAAACACAGTCTTATTTTTTTTCCAGTTATAAAGATTTTGAAAGAGTTTCAGTTCCTGTGCTTACGTAGTTAGGTCCCTTTCAGATTAAGCTTTTGGTTAGGGAGGGAAAAAAAAAAGTTTGCTATACCATTTTCTCTCTATAAACATTTCCTCAATACCTTTGAATCTTTTAAGATTGATTTAAGTCCAGTAGAGGAGAGAGTAAGATAGTTATAGTAAAAGACAGATTGTTCAAAAAGAGTGCATTTCCTACTCAATTGTGGGTATAAGAAGGGAATCTGAACCAAATTATGTAGTTAATACTAACTGAACCTCAAGTTCCCCACTAAAAAAGGAGCTTTGTTCTTGATCGAAGACTTTACTTTAATGGGGTTGACTCAAGGAATCTGAGCCTCATTGGTGGCTTCTTAAAGGCAGACCAGGAAAGTCATTTGCTGTTCCTGATACAAAGTATTCTCTTTCTGCTTTTGATTTTGGGAATTCTACCTTTAAGGCTCAGCAACTACATATATGTTTTATATTTATTTTATATAACACCATATATAATTATGTTAATGTAATATCTATCACATACTGATATTATATGTAAGGCATATGTGCTGGTTGACCAATTGAAAACTGCAAATAGGTCACCGATTGCAGGTGAGTGACAGAGCTAAGATTGACTCCAGTGCCTGACTCCCAAGTATTTCTGCTATACCCTTCTATACACTAAGTTTCATGCATTCCCTTATACCCAAAGCCTTTATAGCACATTATTTTGCATTTGGTACAGTGCCTAGCATACTGTAAGTGCTTAATATGTGCTTATTGAAATTATTTGATTCTAACATTTTTAAATTAGAGGAAAGTGCCTTTTTAAAAATATGTTGATATATGTTAAATCCAATACATGTATCCATATATATAGTTATCTTGCTGCACAAGAAAAATCGGATCGAGAAGGAAAAAAAAAACTGGGAAAGAAAACAAAATGCAAGCAAACAACAACAGAAAGAGTGAGAATTTTATGTTGTGGTCTACACTCAATTCCCATGGTCCTCTCTTTGGGTGTAAATGGCTCTCTTCAGCACTGAACAACTGGAACTGGAACATCTCAATGTTGAAGAGAGCCACATCCATCAGAATTGATCATTGTATAGTCTTTTTGTTGTTGTGTATAACGATCTCCTGGTTCTGCTCATTTCAGGAATCTGTCTTTTTGAGGAAGAACCAAGAATGAAATGGAGACTTTTAATTTCCAAAATTAAAGGGAATGAAGGGTTATCCCAGTAGTGTCTAACATGGAACAAGTTCATGGAATTTAGAGCTAGACATTATCTAGATTCTAGTTTAAATCTCCAATTTTATAGGCAGAAGGGTGCCCTGGGACTAAAGGAAGCTAATTGCTATAATAGAGTGTTACATGGATAAAGAGGCTGAAGTCCAGAAAAGTGACTTACCCAATGTTAAACAGCAATAAATCGTAGAACTGGTATTTGGAGCCAGGAGAGCTGAGCTAGAATTCTGATTCTGTCACCGATCAGCTTAATGACTGGAGGCTTATGATTTCACTTCTCAACATCAGTTCCTTCACCTGAAAAAAGAAAAGCATGAATATTGTGATTACCAGCAAGTCCCAGAATCCTGCCACCTCTATGATTCCCGCCCATCACATTTGTTTAGATTTCCCAACTTCTCTGCAGGTTCTGCTTTCTATTTCAAGCCTGTCGATCAGCCTTTCCTCTCAGTCTCACAAGTATCCGAGCAGTGAAAATGTGCTTGAAGTGCTCTTCCTGAAACCTCTTCCATCTCTGCCTTTAGTTCTGGGGAAATGTAAATGGGGGGAGCAAGAAACATGCACTGGAATGGTATCTCTAAAGCTTAAGATCTGGGTGGCCATGAGTAGACTCAAAGACTCCTACTCTTAGCTTCCCTATCTAGTATAGGGAAATATTCCTATGCAGTATCTCCCTCACAGGACTATTGTGACAGAATTGTTGTGAAGATCAAATGAGATACTAAGTAAACACCAATTAAGTGGCTACTATATGCCAGACACTGCATTAAAATTTGGGGATACAAATGTAGAAAAAAAGAAAAGTCCCTGACTTCAAAGAGTTTATAATCTAATCTAATTCAAGAGAAGCTAAAAAGGCACACAGAGAAATCCAAAGCAGCATAAAGAAATGAAGAGATGCTAGTTTGGGCATTAAGTGGAGATTTAGAGAGTTCTCCAATCGTATAGGTTTTAAGGGGAAAAAAGGTACTGGTGAGGTGTATGTACAAAGGCTAATGGGATATTGGGGGGTGCAGGATAATGGGGTAGCATGATGGGGAAATCCTAAGGAATGTAACTAAGTGGGAAACAATCATGCATGTAAATAAGCATCTAAAGTGCTTAGAGAGATACTGAGAAAATGTCTGCTAGCTTTTACCATCTATAGCTGATCCTTCATCCAGAGAACAGAGGGTTTTTTTTAGGTACTTTATCTACAAAGGACATATGAAGGAAGATGCTATTTGAATCCAGAGGAAAAAAATTTGATAAATAGAAGTACATATAGAAATATTTTATGTGTGTGTATATGTGTATATGTGAAATTGAAGCCCAGAAGTTGAGGGATATACTTACCTCATAAGAAAAAGGAATGGGGGTGGGGCACAATAGATAGTGCAGTGGATAGAACATTCTTAGGATCTGAGTTCAAATACACCCTGAGATACTTATTAGCTATATGATCCTGAGAAAGTCACTTAACCTTACCTACATTAAAAAAAAAAAAAAAAAAGGAAGGAAGAAGGAAGAAAGGAAGGAAAGAAAAGAAGGAGGGAGGAAGGGAGGGAGGAAGGAAGAGAGGGAAGGAGAAGAGAGAGAGGGAGAGAAGAAGGGAAAAAAGGAGGGAAGGAGGGAAGGAGAGAAGAAGGGAGGGAGGGAAGGAGGAGGGAAACAGAGCAAAGGATATAAATGCAAGTTTTCTACAATTAGTCTTTTTCCTCTATATACTAAATTATGAATTTAGGCAAGGCAATTCTCTTGGCCTATTATTTACCCTGAAAAATAATGAATTCAAAGTTCCTTTTCCTATCCAGGTTCTGGGATTTTTATTCCTCCTCTTTTTTAAGTCAAAAAATTTTAAGCATGTCTGTGAGTTAAATAAATGCATTCTAAATAGCGTTTCCATGACAGCTACTGTATGAATAGTTCATCATTGTCTCCACATTTAGAAGAAATGACTTTTAACTTCTGCAAACTTGCCAACTTTCTGCCCAACACATTTGCACAGCCCAACAGATGTTACAACTAACCATTCTAACCTTGATGCAATCCAATCATTACTGGAGAGTTCAGTCCAATGGGATTTCACCCATTCCTACACCTTCCAAATGAATGGCCAGGAAAGACTGGGAAGCTGAAACCAGCATTTGGCTCGAGGTAGGAGCTTTCATACAATTAGTAACCTGCAAGCTCAAAGGAAGGGCAGGGAGCAAAACAAGAAAGAAAAGGAGTCTCTTGAGAGGCGAAACAGGTCAGTGCCACTGAAATGAGAGTTTGGCTTCAATTCAAACTACTGTTCAGTTAATCTCTCCCTCCCTCTGCCAAAGGGCCATTTGCTTCAGTCTTTCTCCAAAGGGCATCTAAAAAACAGAGAACCTCATTTAGTAGCTGAAACAGCAGCCATATCCTTGTAGAAAGATATGTTAATAGACAGGCAGTGTGCCAAGGGAGAGAATGCTAAGCTTGGAGATGGAAAAGCTCAGTTCCCATCCCTGACACTTATTTGCTAGATCAGAAAGCTGAGCTCCTGGAGGTAGTCTAAACCTATTTCTCCTGCTTATAGTGGCTAGGTGGTACAGAGGAATATTGGATAGACAAATAGTCCTAGTGGGAAATAAAAATAACTGAGGATCCTCAGAATTGAGAACGAGCTGAATGACCAGATTTTGAGTCTGATTCTCTTAATAGGATATAATTATAGCTAGTGTGACACAGTTATTTAAACTTTTTCCACTCATAATCCTTTTCTTCCCAAGAAATTTTATAGGTGAGTATATGAAACAGATAAATAATCCTTTACTAATAATAAATCATAATTTCATGATCCTATAATCAGTTATGAGACTCCTAATGGAGTCGAGACCCACCGTTTAAGAAGCTGGGACATAGAGGATGGATTTGATTTACCTGGCTCCCAAGTCTAGCAAAAATCCACTGTCCTATCTATCTGAATAGTCCTTTTCTTTAAACCCTCACAACATTGTTTTTTAGCATTTCCTGCTCCAAAGTTTTCCTTGTAGGATGGTTTTTGTGTGTGCCTCTGATCTCCCTAACAGATTGTTCTTTGAAAAAGTGAAAAAGGGACTGTTTTTTAATTCACTTTTGTGTCCTAGGACTAGGTATATATCGAAAACCCAATAAATGCTTGTTGAATTAATCCTTTCTTATGTGGAAGCACAATAAAAACATCTCTTCTTTTTCAGTTGAATAATATTTTTTTGAAATAATGAATCCAATAATACAGTTACCTACAAGGAAGAAATTTAATCAGGACTTAATTTTTTTTAGGAAATAATAACCTCTGATAAAATTCTTCCTCTCAGGTCAAAACCTCTTTCTTTTAATAAATGTTTGTTAAATTGAATTTTAGGAAGGTGAGTAAAAGGTCAAGAAGAAAGACCAGGTCCAGAAAATGGAAATGGATAAGCAAGTTTAAAGGGGAATATCTCCGGTATAGGGTATGATCTTGGCCTTCCCCATCCCCTTAAAGGATGACAGGGCCCACTTAAGGCACTAATTTTGATCAGAAGAAATTTACATTAGGGGGAGGAAGGAAGTCCCTTTGATTACTCTGGAAGGGGTCAAAGAGGGATACATTGTTTTTCTCCAGGGAATATTCAGGAAAGATTAAGTGACTATTATTTCATTACTAGGAGTAATGTGTTTTATCATATTATAACATTTTTCTGGTTCAGTATTCTTGGATAAAAAGTAACTTTAAAACTCATCTGTACCCAGGGAAAGGACAGTGGGAACTGAATGTGTACCACGATGTAGTATTTCTCACTCTTTTTATTGTTGTTTGCTTGCATTTTGTTTTCTTTCTCATTTTTTTCTTTTGGATTTGATTTTTCTTGTGCAAAATGATATTTGTAGAAATATGTATAGAGGAATTGCACATGTTCAACATATACTGGATCACTTGCCAACTGGGGGAAAGGAGGAAGGGAGGGAAAAAAAAAATTTGTAGGGGTGAATGTCAAAAATTATCCATGTATATATTTTGAAAATAAAAAGCTATAATTTTTTAAAAAGTAACTCCAAAGAGGCAACTAAATGATACAGTGGACAGAGCACTGGCGCTGGAGTCAGAAGGAATTGACTTCAAATATATCCTCAGATAAATGGTCAAAGGATATGAACAATTTTCAGATGATGAAATTGAAACTATTACCATTCATATGAAAGAGTGTTCCAAATCATTATTGATCAGAGAAATGCAAATTAAGACAACTCTGAGATACCACTACACACCTATCAGATTGGCTAAGATGACAGGAAAAAATAATGATGAATGTTGGAGGGGATGCGGAAAAACTGGGACACTGATGCATTGTGGTGGAGTTGTGAACGAATCCAACCATTCTGGAGAGCAATCTGGAATTATGCCCAAAAAGTTATCAAATTGTGCATACCCTTTGATCCAGCAATGTTTCTATTGGGCTTATATCCCAAAGAAATACTAAAGAAGGGAAAGGGACCTGTATGTGTCAAAATGTTTGTGGCAGCCCTGTTTGTAGTGGCTAGAAACTGGAAATTGAATGGATGCCCATCAATTGGAGAATGGCTGGGTAAATTGTGGTATATGAATGTTATGGAATATTATTGTTCTGTAAGAAATGACCAGCAGGATGAATACAGAGAGGCTTGGAGAGACTTACATGAACTGATGCTAAGTGAAATGAGCAGAACCAGGAAATCATTGTACACTTTGACAACTTTGATATTGTATGAGGACGTATTCTGATGGAAGTGGATTTCTTTGACAAAGAGACCTAACTCAGTTTCAATTGATAAATGATGGACAGAAGCAGCTACACCCAAAGAAAGAACACTGGGAAACGAATGTGAACTATTTGCATTTTTGTTTTTCTTTCCGAGTTGTTTTTACCTTCTGAATCCAATTCTCCTTGTGCAACAAGAGAACTGTTTGGTTCTGCAAACATATATTGTATCTAGGATATACTGCAACATATCTAACATATATAGGACTGCTTGCCATCTAGGGGAGGGGGTGGAGGGAGGGAGGGGAAAAATCGGAACAGAAGCGAGTGCAAGGGATAATGTTGTAAAAAAAAAAAAAAATTACCCTGGCATGGATTCTGTCAATATAAAGTTATTATAAAATAAAATAAAATATTAAAAAAATATATATATATATCCTCAGACACAGTACTTCATAATTGTGTAACCCTGGACAAGTTACTTAATTTCAATTGCCTCACAAATAATAATAATAAAAGTAACTTCAAAATGTCTTGTGTTAGGGATATATCCAAAAGCATTCATGGCCTCTACTAATTTAAGCCTTTTTCTCCAGGGAGTACAATAGTTGACTTTAGAATAATGCTCAATGAGTACATTGTTTATGATAGAACTGTGACCAAAACAGAGAAATAACAGTATTTTTTTTTCTTCAACACTTGTCTTGACAATCTCTAGCATGTGCAGACACTCATTATGAAAGGAAGACACTGGCTATTTCAAATTTTGCTTTGGAATGTCCACTTGGGACCACACAAACACTTGTAACTTGCCTTCTTGTCAATAATGCTGTTTGTGAGAGGCAGAAAGGAGAGCTCCCATGACAGAATAGCCTTTGCCACTATAAATGCTGGCTACCCTTGAAAAGCCTTAATTGTGGGCATCTCCCCAGCTGCCCACCTGCCTAATCACATCATATACCCTTAGTCCTAAACTCTTGCAGCAGCTGAACACAAATGTGCCAAGTTAATTTCAGGATGAGAAAACAACAGTCCTGCCCCAAAGTACACAATCTGTGAACTATTTCTCATGATAACTGAGGCATAAGGGCACCTAATAAGAAGTAGCCTAGTGTAGTGGATAGACAGCTTCAAAATTGGAAGACCTGTGTTCAATCAAGCAACAACCTTTAATAAGCACCTATTATATGCCAAGCACTGTGTTAAGCACTTGAGTAATCCCTGAGCACTTAACCTCTCAGTGCCCAGACATGGGAAGGACTTTAGCTGTGCTTTTGTAAACAGACATCCTGGGCTCAAATTCTGTCTTTATCCCTTATCTTCTCAATCTTGGCAAACAGTTTTGCAATAGAGAGAATGCCAGATCTGGAATCAAGAAGTGTCCACTCCCTGACTTCAATCTAGTTTTTCAGACACTTACTAGCTGGGTGACCCTGGTCAAGTCACTTGACCCTATTTGCCTCCATTTCCTCATCTGTAAAATATGCTGGAGAAGGAAATGTGGTCACATAAAGTCAGAGAACAGAAAAATGACTCAACAACAATTAACTTTACAGGGTCTCAGTTTCCTTAACTGTGTAATCAAAGTTCTCCTGTATGGCCTTTAACTTTCTTTCCCATTCTAAATCTATGATGTAAATGGTGCTATTTTGTGGTCTGTATGATATTTAGTCTCTCAGGTTATACAGTAGTCATTTTTTAAAAATTACTTTTATGACAGGACTAGAATATAATAATTGATATTTTGATAAAGATATGCAAGTACATTGTGAAAATTAAAAAGTAAAATAATAATTCCATGCTTCTTTTGTTTGCCATAGAAGATAGGAGGATGGATTGGAAATCAAGTAGACTTGGGTTCAAATTCTTGCTATTACAGGAGTTATATGGTTCTAAGCAAGTTCTTAAACTTCATTTCTTACTTTCTTCATCTCTAACAGGGTGATAACAGGGATGACTTGTAATTATGGCCACCCTCAATATGTTGAAACTCTCCACAGTGTATTTGTAGTTCTTCTTAGTTTGAACTCTAGGGAACATGATACTTCTCCCAGATAAACTAATAGAACTTAAAATACACAGATACACACACACACACACAACTTAAAATATATACACATACCCTAAGGCAGAAGCAGATGGAACATGGGGCTTAGAGTCAGAAAAACTCATCTTCCTGAGTTCACATTTGACCTCAGATATTTATTAACTGGGCAAGTGACCCTGGGCAAGTCAATGAACCTATTTCCCTCAGTTTCCTCAACTGTAAAATGAGCTACAGAAGGAAATGGAAAACCTGTCCAATATCTTTGGCAAGAAAACCAGGTCAGGTCAAGAATCAGGTCAGGAAAAAATCAAACATGACTAAAATGACTCAACAATAACCAACTGAGCTTTGAAGACTTAGCATTTTCCCAACTCCTTCAGGTTCTTCTTTGTTCTTATTAAAGGACAAGGAGATAAAGCATTACTACCAAAACTTTCCTTTATAGAGGGTAGGCATCTAACTCTCCACCTATATTTCCAGATCCACTTAGTTATAACTCCATGGAACATAATCCCTAATATGCCAGATACTTGCTGAAATCAAACTTACTGCAGCTTCCTTTTGTATGAGCTCCATTAGATTGCAAGCTCCTGAAGAGCAGGGACCTTTCTTCCTTCCTTCCCTACCTTCCTCCTCCTCCTCCTTCTTCCTTCTTTCTTTCCTTCCCTCTCACCCTCCCTTTTATTTCTTCCTTCCTCCTTTCCTTCTTTCTTTCTTCCCTCCCTCCCTTTCTTCCTTCCTTCCTTCCTTCCTCTTGTATTCCTAGAACTTAAAATAGTTCCTAGAACATAAGAGCTGCTTAATAAATATTTATTCAATTGAATTGAATTGAATAGTCATCTTTCCCCATTGGATTGTGAGCTTGTAGGAGGTAGGTAGGTAGGAAGGAAGGAGCTCACAGGAGGAAATAGTTGCTTGTATTTGTATCATTAGTGCTTTATACAGTATTCAGTATGTAGTGTTGCTATTGTTTAGTCATTTAGTGATTTCTGATTCTTTGTAATCCTGTGGACTGTGTGGTGCATAAGGCTTTCTTGCCAGAGATCATGGTGTGGTTTGCATATCTTTCTTCAATGCATCAAGGGAAATAGAGGTTAAATAGCTTACCCAGGGTCATATAGCTAGTGAATGTCTGAGACCGAATTTGAACTTACATCTTCTTGTCTCCAGACCTAGCTCTATCCTCTGAGCCACCTAGCTACTTCCTTCATTATATAGTAAGTGCTTGATAAATATTTTATCCATTCATCCACGCATCTTCATCCATCTATCCATCTGTCCATCCATCCCTCTATCCATGAATCCATTAATCCTCGAGTACCTACTTCATAAAATTGTTCTGAGGAACAAATGAGAGTGTCCCAGAGAAAAAAAGATGATCATGAATATCCAATCTAGTTAAAAGAGGATGAGACCAGAAAAGTCTATATGATTTAGCAGTTGAAAGATTTGTGGTGGCCTAAGACAGAATAGCTTAGAGTGCTGTAGTCAAATCTTAATTTTAAGAGATGGAGAAGTGAGCGGGTAGGGAGACAGTAAAAGCAGGAACAGACAAGCTATTTCTGGGAGCCAGACTTTGAGGGGAAGAGATATAGGTCAGCTTGTTCAGATCAATTACTCCAGACACAATAGTTGCTGAAAAACTATTACTAGTCTTAAAAAAGGCTCCAGCAAAAAACAGGACGTGAGAATAAAACTGAACAATGCAAAAACAGTTTCAGCTGATCCCATTAGCATTTCCTTCTGAATCTTAAGCTCTTCTTCCCCTCCTTCCCTGAATTTAACAGCCAGATTCTAGGGACCATCCTCTCCTCCCTCTAAGGGGATGGGCTAGATCTCTATCTGCACAGTGGTTTAGAAAGTCCTGCCTTTATCTACTGAGTGATCGAATTAGGTTCTCAATAGTTAAGTCAATAGGAACATGAGAGAAGTTGAGAGGGGGGAAAGAAGCAGCACAGGGGCCTCTGGAGGGGAAAGTTAGCAGTGAAACAACAATCAATAAGCATTTTGTTGTGACTCTTTGTGACCCAAATTGGGATTATCTTGGCAAAGATATTGGAGTGGTCTGTCATTTCCTAACGCAGCTCATTTTACAGATGAGGAGACTGAGGATTAAGTGACTTGCCACAGTGTCTAAGGCCACATGGGAACTCAGATATTCCTGATTACAGTATTAAGAATGCATTATATGTCAGACACTGTGCTAAGTGCTGGGGATACAAAGAAAGTCAAAAGACAATCTTTGCTTTTGAGGAGCTTGGGCTATTGGGGGAACACATAAGAAAAATAACTATTTATAAATAATATATATATGAGAAAAATTAAAATAATCAATATAGGAAGGTATTAGCATTAAAAGGAATCAGGGATAGGACTTTAACTGGAACTTGAAGGGAGCCAGGGATCCGGAGAGCATTCACAGCCAGGGCAAATGCCCACAGGTGGGAGATGAAGGGTTTTGTTACAAAAACAGCAAGGAGGTCAGTGTTACTTATGGGGTAGCTTTGGGGAGAGTCAGAAGACTGAAAAGATGGGAGAGGGGACCAGTTGTGAATAGCTCTGAGTGCCAAGTATAAGATTTTATATTTGATTTTAGAAATGATGAGAAACTACTGAACTGGTGGTGACAAATTAGTCAAATTAGTGACAAGTGACAAATCAGTGACAAATTAAGACTAATTTGACAGCCAGGATGATTGAGTGGAAAAAAAAAAAAAACTTGATGGAGAGAGATCAACTGCATAAGCATTTATTAAGTACCAGTCAATGAACAAAACTGGGAATACATAATCCCTGACCTCAAGGAATTTATTATAACAGCTAGATAGTATATTATATCTCACTTTAATTGTGTTTCAGTATTTCAAATCCCATTTCAGATAGTTACAAGCTGTATGGTTTTAAACAAGTCATTGAACTTCTGACTGTCCCAATTTCCTCAACTGTGAAATGGGGATCATAACAACATCCATGTCATAGGATTCTGGTGAAGATCAAATGACATTTGAAAAGTACGTATCATGGCACCTAGAACACAGTAGGTGTTTAATAAATGTTTATATTCTCTCCTGCCCCCACTCTCCCTTATTATTTCAACTGTCCTTCCCATTATGGAACATAGAAGATTGGTAACTGTTTCTCTAAGGAGCGGGTTTCCTGCTATGTTATGTTATCTTTACCTATTCCAAGGTACACGGACAAGGGACTATTTTTCTGGCTTGAATTTGTATCTCCAGTGCACAGTGCCTGATATATATATATATGATATATATATATATATATATATATATATTATATATATATACATACATACATATATATATATATACACACATACATACATACATATATATATACTTAATAAATGCTTTTTCATCCTTTTTAAGATTGTAGATATAGAACAAGAAGATACTTTAGGAGTTATCCTGGATTAATAAATCACAAGGCTTGGGGGGCTGGGTTGTAGGTATGTGTTTGTGTGTGTATGTATATATACACACACACATATACATACACATCTCTATATGCATGTGTATGTATTTATGCAAGTTTTAGGACACATGTTATCTGCTAGTCTGTTAGTTTGATACAAGGTGGACTCTGCTGGTCTGTCTTGTTATCAGTGATCAAGAACTGAGGTAAAAGAAAGCACACAATATGGATTAGAAGTGCTATTTGTTTACAAAGAAACAGAGACATTCTAAAATTGAATTCCTGGTGTTAAAATGGAATTCCTGGTCTTGAAAATGGAAAAGTGGAATGCTTCCCCACCCCCAACACATCTCCCATTACTCCCCCCTTCATACACTGTGCTTCTGACAAACAAAACTAGTCACTGTTCTGGGTCTTGCTCTTTCTGATCTTCTTTTCTTTCGGATTCCTTCTTTTCTTTAGAAACCCATCTCAGTTGCGACTACTTTACAAAGACTTCCCTGATAAGGGAATAAGCCTTCCCTTCTTGATGTCTCAGCCTTCTCTTTTTGACCTATGTACTTCATTGTGTTCTAATATATTGTTGTCTAATGTGTGCATATTTATGAAATAGCATGGAACCAGGTCCGGATTTGAAATAAAAGGACCTGAGCTTGTATTCTAGCTTTATTGCTTACTCCCTGGGAATGGTCAAGTCATTTTATTTTTTAGGGTCTCAGTTTCCTTTTTTATAAAAGGATGAAGGGGGGCTAGGTGATGCCTAAGGCCCCGTCTAGTTGTGAATTTACATTTCTACAACTCATTTCAGAGATAGTATGATTCTTTAAAAATGGATACTCCTTGAGAGCAGGAAATCTTTCTTTGTTTTTCATATTTTTATCTATGGTACCCAGGAGAATGTCTTTGTTTTTAATAAGTGCTTCCTGAATTGTTGAGTTGCATGGAATTAAAGTGAGTGGGGGCTTGGGGAGCAACAACTCCCATAACTAGATTCGCCTCTGGGTGTGAGCAGAGTAGGAAGAGCGGGAGAATCAATAAGAAATTTTAAGTCTAAGGCTGGAGACAAAAGCAGGAGCAGAGTAATCTACAGAATGAATGTTCTCAGGCTACATCATAGACATGAGTTACCCATGGCCAAAAAAGCAAAGTGACACTTAAGGTTCTCTAATACTAAGCTAGGAAGCACCTGAGCATTGTGGCATCCTGTATATGTGAACTGGAACTGGAAATTAGGAGACATGTATGCTAGACTCACTTCTCATTGTAAGTCCCCTCTTCAGGTCTCAATTTCCCAATCTATAAATCGAAAGGCATAATCTTTTAACATTCATTTTAACATTTTAACATTTAACATTTAACATTTGATGAGGCATTCCTTCAGAAAAAAATCTTGGAGAGATGCCAAAGGATTTTCTCCAGTTTTGAAATAAATGCAGTGGGGTGAATAGGAGACACGCTTATTATTTATTAACAGTCAACAACTGTGTCAGGATTGTGATAGGGCATCAAAACTTAAAAGGAGAACTGAGAGAATGACAAGTTCCTCCAACAAAAGTAGAAATATCTGCTCTCATAAAGCTCACTAAATCAAATCCAAATAGATTTTTTCCCCCAGGTCCTTATCACTTACCCCTTAATATTTCAAAACTAACTTCTCCCTACTCTAAAACTTGCCAGTTCTGTAACCATAGATAGGCAAGTCACCTTTCTGAGTCTCAGACACTTCTAGGGAAGTAAGGTCATTGTGGGACTTCTGACAGATATCAAGAGACAAGAAGAGAAAATTCTAATTCCTGCAGGATCTAATGTCAACTCCTACCAACTCCAATCATCACAATAAGGATTGGAACCTGGTGAGCCTGATGAGGTTGGTAAATGAGATGGTGCTGGGATCCTCAACTATCATTTAGGGAGAAGTTGAATTTTAGTTATCAAAATAAATTCAATAAGAACTTACTAAATATTTACTATGTGCCAGATCCTACACCAGGTGTTAGAAATACATTAAAACAGTGCCTGTTCTCAAAGAGCTTACAATCTAATAAAGGGAAAGAAGCCACAAATAGAAATAATTAGAAAGCACAATAAGGAATTTGAAGTCAGAAGGAACCTTTAACATCGTTCAGTCTACAGCCAAAGTGAATCATCTGTACAATATCCAGACAATCCAAGGATATCTAGGGAAGGGTAACATAGGCACTTCCTATCTCACAAAGCAGCCTTTTCCATTTCTTTTTAAAATAACTCTGATGCTTGGGATATATTTTTCCTAATAAAAATAAAAATCTGCCTCACTCTAGCTTCCACTTATTGGTCCTAATTCTACCATCATGGTCTGCTCTGAATATATTTAGTCTTTATTCCACAAGATATCCTTTCAAGTATTTGAAGATTACTCTCATGTCATTAGTAAATTTCTTCTCTCACACTAAACATCCCCCATTCCTTCAGTCATAGTAGAGGTCATTGTTTGGGTCCTGATTGACTCATAGGGAATGCAAACAGCAGTCATTTCTGTTTTGGCCAGAAATCCTGAGAGTCTTCTCTTCCCTTACTTATTTATTTATTTAGATTTTCATTTATTTATTTATTTTGATTAGGTGAAAGAGGCCATTCTTTGCCTCAACTTTTACTTAGCCTTAATCACTAAATGGATATGGCCTCAGTCAAACTGAAACCTGTTGAAGACTTTAGCTTTAAAAAGGCCCAGATCTTTCAATGCATCCAAGACCATCTCCAGTCTTCCTAATCTATATCCGGCCACTGGACCCAGATGGACCCAGGGGAAAGTGAGGCAGTGACCTTGTACAGCCTTCCCTCATTTCAATACAATTCACTTGCATGTAATGGCATCACGTTCCAGATGTCACAGTCCTCCTCCAGAATGAAGAACAAACAACAATCACAATCAGATCCAACCTCCATTCTTTTCTCTTCCCTCAAACAGCCACCACCATCATATAGGTACTCATTACCTCTAGCCTATAAACAGATGGTCATGCTGAATCCATATTCTTCCTCTTCCATATTTTAAAGCATAAGTACAACCATGTCACTCCTTAAGAAATGCCCCTTCCTTTAAGAAATGTCACTTCGCTTAAGAAATATCTGTGGGTCTCTATTGCCTCACAAACTCTTCTGTTGAGCAATTAAACCTTTTGCAAGCTATTTCCAATACATTTTCTTTCCCAGGCTAATTAAACATTACTTATTACTTTGCCTGATGTACTTTTTGTTCCAGACAAAAAGCTCTTCCCCATTGGTGATCTATTTCTGGCCTCTGTACATTTGAACAGGCTGTCCTGGGGTCTATCTATTCAAAGAATGGAATTTAATTGAATGGGTCTAGGATGGGAAAAAAACCTAAACTCATTCAAAGCTCACATCAAATGTCACCTCCTTAGAGAGCTCTGTCCTGATCTTCCCCTTGCTGCTGCTTCCTCATCAACAGAAATCGCTCTGCATATATTTTGCATTTAATGAGAACTAGTATTTAAGTAGTACTTGGAAACTTGCAAAATTTGATACTCACATCCTAGATAGTAAGAAGTTACTATATTAATTTTATTTTAGAGATGAGCAAAGTGAAATAACTTGTCTAGAGATCAAAGAGTAAGTAAGTATCTAGGGTTGGCTTGGAGTTGTTTTTTTATGACTTCAAGTCAGGCACTTGATCCATTAAGCCATGTAGCAGCCTGGGATGACACCCAAAGTTCATTTCAGTTCTAAAAATTTGTGATTTTTTTTCTCCTACGTTTTGCTCTTTACATTTTCCTACATTTAGCTCTTTCATCACTACTTACATAATAAGGCTGTCTTATTTCAATAGACTTGTGATGGAAAGAGTCATCTGCATCCAGAAAAGACTATGGGGACAGAATGTGGATCACAACATAATATTTTCACCTTTTTGTTGTTGTTTGCTTGCTTTTTTTTCTTCCTCATTTTTTTTCCTTTTTGATTTGATTTTTTTTTTTTTTTTGGTGCAGCATGATAATTGTGGAAGTATGTTTAGAAGAAAAATAATAAGGTTGTCTTGAGGACCTCTGAAGGGGATCCCTTGAAGGAGGTACACTCTTTCAGATAAATTTTAGCTCGTGAATATGACTGAAAAATATGATACCCAAAAAATGTTCCAGATGTAGTCTTCTAAGCAGGCAAGAATACAATTGTTCTGAATGTTATTTTTTCCTTAATGTAGCCTAAGATTAATTTCACTTTTTTATTTTTGCAACTACATCAGAATTCAGATTCGTTGAACTCCCAGTCTCTTAAACCTAGTTGTTTTTCCTCCAGAATGCACAGATCTGACCATATCAATTATCTGGTCTAAAAGATCCCACTGTCTCTGGGATAATGACTACAAGTGAAATGCTGAGCTAAGATGCTTGGCTGTATTGCTCGAGGCCTTTCTCTCTCCTCCCCCATTCTATACTTAGGAATTTTTATTCTCTTTTTGGAAACTAAATGCAGGATTTTACATTTATGCTTATTAAATCTGTATTTTGTTAGATGCAGCCCATCCATCATTCCTGCTTACCAACATCTTTCTAGAGCCTAATTATGTGATCCAACGACCTGTCCCAGAGGGTTATCTGTCATCAGTTGGATGAGGGAACCATCAATATCAACATATACAAATACTAATCAATACAAAGGGGTGGGTGTATATGTGTGTAAAATTAATCTCTTCCTTATACTGGACCCAGATGGACCAGGGGAAAGTGAGGCAGTGACCTTGTACAACCTTCCTTCATTTCAACACAATTCACTTGCATGTAATGGCATCACATTCCAGATGTCATAGTCTTCCTCCAGAAGTACACCTAGTATCACAGATTTATTCCATTAGTGATTTAGTCCAATTCTTGCATCTTGAAGAGAAAAGAGCAGAGCAAAGAAATAAGGATTCTGACATATAGTCATAGAGTGAATTTTAGAGTCAAAAAAATTGAATCCAGGTTCTTTTAAACCAAATTCAACTTTTTGTTGTTGTTGCTATTGTTTGCTGTTTGTTGATTTTAATTTCTACTGTAGTTTCCTGCCTCCTGTTGTTCACTTATTTGTCATCTCTGTATCTTCATGACCTTATTTGGGGTTTTCTTGGCAAAGATACTGGAGTCTATTTCCTTCTCCAGCTAATAAGAAAATTGAGGCAAACAGTAACCCTGGATTGAGGCCAGATTTGAGATCAGGGAGATGAGTCTTTCTAGCTCTTAGGTCAATGATCTATCCACTGTGCTATCTGGCTGCCCTCATACTAGGATTCAAATGAAACTCAATCTGACATAAGAATATTTTAACATATTTAAACACTAGCTGCCATTTATGTAAGTCTAAGGACCTTGATTTCACTGGTTTAGAACAGAACTATTTGCCAAACTCAAATAGAAAGTAATCCCTGCTGGATCCCTGGTGATGTGGAAAAGCATCAACAAACATTATCTGTTTTGTACCTCAGAATTAGTTTTGTGTTCCCAACTACATTGTAATCTGGTTCAGGCTTCAGGCTGTTGTGAGTTTGACACCTCTCTTACCACCAACTGTAGGAAGTTAAGGACTTGTCCAGGGTCACACAGGGAGCATTATGTCATAAGCAGAACTGAACCAATTCACTCATTCTTATTCCTTTATTTTTTTAAATTTTAATAGTATTTTATTTTCCCAAATACATGAAAAGGCAGTTTGACATTCATCTTTGCAAAACCTTTTGTTCCAAATTTTTGTTCTTCTTCCCACCCCAACAGTAAGCAATCTGATATAGATTAAATATGTGCAATTCTTCTAAATATATTTCCATATTCATCATGCTGCACAAGAAAAATCAGATCAAAAAGGAAAAAAAATGAGAAAGAAAAAACAAGCAAGCAAGCAAACAACAACAAAAGTAAAAATACTATGCTTTGATCTACATTCAGTGTCATTCCTCTGGTGCAGATGGCACTTTCCATCCCAAGTCTATTGGAATTGCCTTGTTATTCATTTATTTCTTATTACTTGGGGTTTAGAGCTGCCATCAGTGAAGCATGCCTAGAATAAAAAGGTAGTGTTTGAAATGGACCTTCAAAGGGAGAGAAAGAAAGACACAGAAACAGAGACAGAGATAGAGGCAAAGATGGAAAGACAGAGAGAGTCACAGAACAACAGAAAGAAAGGGGAGAAGATAGGAATTGAAGGCAGAAAAGTACAAGTAAAACACATAGAAAACAAATTCTTACATTATAGACTTAGCACTGGAAGGATCTTTAGACAGCATGGCAGTCCAACATCTTTTCTCTTCCTGTTTTACATGGGGAGAGAAGCCCATAAAATGGAAATGACTTATTACAACTACTACAGAGATCCACAAGTAATACAACTAGGAGCTGGACCGATATTCTCTGATTTCAAATCTAGCCAAGCAAATCTGCTTAGAGCAAAACAGGGCACTAATAAGAGTAAGATAAGATATGACTAGAAACTCAGGTTAGAGCATGATTTCTTAACGTGAGATCTGCAGAACACAGAGAGATTTCAGGGGATCCACAATTTGAATGGGGAAATTTTACACATTTATTTCTACTAAGCTCTAAATGAAATTTAGCATTGCCTTCAATTATGAATATAAGCAAGAAAACATTATTTTGAAGTATCTACAGGCTTCAGCAAATTGCCAAAGAAAATCCTGACACAAAAAAGGTGAGGAAGTCTTAGACTTAGCCAAGATAGTAGAATTTGCCAAAGATTTTAGATTCCAGGTTTTGAGGAGAAACCTTCCTTCTTTTGCTTTCTCCCCTCTCTAATCTATCCTATACTATCCTATGCATAGCCACCAAATTAATTTTTTCTAAAGTACAAGGCTGACCATGTGGCTCACTTGCTCAAAAACCTTCACTGACTCCCTATTATGTGATGAATATGTGTCCTCAATCTGATATTTAAGACCCTTCATAATCAGGTACCAAGTTACCTTTCCAGATTAATTCCTTATCATTGCTTATCATACACTTGAAATGGAAGGCAAGCAAGTCTGCTAGCAGCTGTTCCCCAAGCTCCCATCTCTTTTCATTCTCCTTTCCTCTGCCTCTTAGAATCTGGACCTTCTTTTAAACTACAGCTGTTTCCTTCTGCCAAACTATGTTCTGATGCCCCCTCTCAGTTGTTTGTATTTTCTCATCCCCCAAATGACCTTGCATTTCCCTGCATAACTTACAAATCTCTTCCCCTCTCCCTTTGCCATTTAGGCTCCTTAAAGTCAGAGACTATTTCTTTGTATTCTCAGTGCCTCATACAAAGCAGGAAGGTTGTTTTTAATTAATTAATTTTTTTCCCAATCACATTGATTTTTAGCATTCATTTAAAAATTTTTGAGTTCCAAGTTCCCTCCTTTCTCTTTTCCTTCCCCCCTTCTTGAGAAGGCAGGCAATTTGATCTAAATTACACACATGCAATCATATAAAACATATTTCCATATTAGCAATATTACAAAAGAAAACACAGACCTACCTATTGTCCCTAAAAAGAAAAAGAAAGCAAGCCAAAAAAAAAAAAAGTATGCTTTGATTTGGCTCCATCAGTGCTTTTTCTGGAGATGAAATGTTTTTTTTTAAAACATAATTCCTTTGTAATTGTTCTAGATCACTGTATTGTTGAGGATAACTAAATAATTCACAGTTAATCATGAAACAATATTGTTCTTACTGTCTACAATATTCTTCTGATTCTGCTCACTTCACTTTGCTTCAGTTCATATATATCTTCCCCAATTTTTCTGAAACCATTCTATTCATCAATTCTTATATGACAATAGAATTTCATCACAACTATATATTACAACTTGTTCAGCTCCAACAATGGGCATTCCTTCAATTTCCTAATTTTTTTGGCCACCATAAAAAGAGCTGCTATTATTGTGTCGTACACATACAAACTTTCTTTTTCTTTATTCTCTCTGGAATACAGACCCAATAGTAGGTATTGCTGGATCACAGGGTATACAGTTTTATAGCCTTTTGAGCACAGTTCTAAACTGCTCTCTAGAATGGTTAGATTAATTCATAATTCCACCAATATTACATAAGCGTCTCCATTTTTTTCCACCTCTCCCCAGAATTTGTTCTTTTCCTTTTCTGTCATATTAGCCAACCTCAGAGTTATTTTAATTTGTATTTCTCTAATCAATGCATTTTTACATAACTATAGACATCTTTGAATTCTTCTGAAAACTGCCTGTTCATATCCTTTGATCATTTATCAATTGGGTAATGACTTGAATTTTTATAAATTTGAACTCACTTTTCTGAATACTTGAGGAATGAAGCCTTAATCAGAGAAACTTGCTGTAAAATTTTCCCTCAGTTTCCTGCTTTCTTTATGATCAAAGCAGAAGTTAATAAAAGTTTATTGAATTTTGTTAAATAGTGAAAGAACCTGAATTTGTCAGATGAACTTGAGTTAGAATCCTAGATTTACCTGCCTGACCTTAAGGAAATTACTGCTGCCTGGGCTTCAGTTTCCTCATTTGTACAACAGGAGCAATACAACTTTCTTTGACCTAGCTTACAGATATTGTCTATGCCAAATTATATCACATGAAGGCATATTTAAAACTGTACTGCATATAAATAAGTTTTTATTATATGAAGATTGGATCCATTTGTGGCATTAGAAAAGCTAATCTGGTAGTAATGTATATAATGGATAAAATGGGGAAATTATATTTGAGTATTGAAGAATGAATATTGCAAAAGTCTAGTAGAGAGGTACCAAGGTTCTGAGCTAACAAAATCGGAGGCATTGCAAGATAGTTCAGAAACGCTACAAAGTAAAATTGCTACCATTTGATAGATCAACTAGAAGCAGGAAGAGAAATAATAAAAGAGGAGTCTGAGGTTTCAAGTGTGAGTGGCAGAATGCTGGCACCATTAATAGATTATGAGGAAGTAAGGAAGAGGAACAAGTTTTGGGGAAAAGATGATTTCAGTTTGAGATATTTTGAGTTAGATTCTGGCAGAGAAATGGAGATATTGTCAGAAATGTGTCTTTGCAACTCATGAGGGATTGGAGAAGGAAATAGAGATTTGGGCATGATCCAAAGAGGTCACATTTAAATCCGTGACAGCAGATGAGCCTTGCAAAGGAGTAAGTTTAGGGACAGGTGGTAAAGAATAAGAAGAAAGAAGAGAATTAGATTTCTAGAACAGGATTCTGGGAAAGGAGGAAGAAGAGAAGGCATTGATGGAGACAGAGAAAAAAGAAGGAATAGTTTTTTGGTTTTTTTTTTTTAAAGCTAGGCAAACCAACCATTCATAGAATGAAGGAGGTAGTAGACAGCTTCATGAGTGATTCAGAGTTGTCAAGAAAAAACACTGAGAAAAGACCAGTGAATTTGGTGATCAACGAGGTGAAAACAATAGAATGGTGGAGTCTGGAGCCTGAGTATGGTTGTTGGTGGTGAGAAAAGTGAAGCTAATGATTGAACCCAACATTCTTGAAATTTGGCAGTGAAAAGGTGAAATGAGATGAACCACAAGTTAAGGGAAATATTTTTTTTTTAACTGAGGGGAATTTTGCATATATCTTTAAGCAGAAGGGAAGGAATAAGAGTAAAATGATCAATAGGCAAGAAAAAGAAGAAAAAATTAAGAGAGCATAATCCCAAAGGATAAGTGAAAGAAAAGAACTTTGGGGCACAGATGGAAAAAAAGGCAAAGGTGAAACCATAGAAAGGTTTTGAAAAATGGATTAATAATAACAATAGCACTTATACCACTTTGAGATCTGCCAGGCATTTATAAATATAATCTCATTTTATCCTAACAATAACCCTAGAAGGTGGATGCAAACACTATCTTAACTTAGGAAACTGAGACAGAAGTGAAGTGATTTCTTTCCCCCAGAGATTACTATCCAAATATAACACAAAGCTGCACAGCCAGTTTGTTACATTAATCCATCACTATAGGAATTCACATACAACCTCTAGCCTTTGCAATGTGCTCTGCAGGTGAACTTTTATGTTCTTCTCCCACAATTACAGTGTCAGTTCATTGACAGAAGACACTATTTCATCTTTTCTACTTGTTATCATCAGTGCTTGGTACACAGAGAGCACTTAAGAAACATTTTCTCATTCATTCTTCCTGTTTCTTTCTCTCTCTCTCTCTCTCTCTCTCTCTCTCTCTCTCTCTCTCTCTCTCTCTCTCTCCTCTCTCTCTCTCTCTCTCTCTCTCTCCCCCTTCCTCCCTCCCTCCTTCTCTCCTTTCCTCCCCTTCTCCTCCCTCCCTCTTTCTCCCTCTCCTTCCCTCCCTCCCCCCTTTTCCCTTTTCCTCCCTTTCTCTCTCCCCTCCCCTCTCTCTAGCATTAACAAATGTTTACTATGTAGCAATCACAGTGAGGATACAAACACAAAAACAAACTAGCCCCAGCTTTACATTCCTTGAGGGGAAACGATGTGTCTACATATGAGAAAATGCAAAACATATACTAAATAAATATAGGGTCCCTGAGTGGGGGGGAAGTCCTAGCCACTGGCTTCATACTCTATTTTGGCTATGGGCAGTTCATAGACAATGAGTTGGGTCAAAAAATCAAATAAGAGGAGAAAATCAGGCTCCTGGACAATTGGGGAATTGTCAAGCACTTTCAATCATTGTAAATTATTTCCTATTACAATGATCCATCTATGTCTCCCCCAATGACACTCTCTTGATGATGCTACAGAACTAGATATTCTTTTTTAAATTTATTTTTATTTTGTGTTCCAAATTCTCTATTCCCCACCGACCAAGAAAAGAAGAAATGTCACTATTCTTTATTATGATCAAACTGCTTCATGAGGGGAATTCTTATTATACAATCATAATAAGCGGTGTTTAAACTTATTGAGAATAAGGAACTGGTTATATATATCTTCATTCCCCCCTCCCTTCCATGCCAGCTTCACACACACAGTGTACGAAATTATGTTGAAAAAGAACTAGAATTCAAATCCTTGGCTATTAAATGTCCACAAATCTAAAACAATCCACACCAGCTGCTTTCCTGAGTAAACACAACAAAATTATATTAATCATCCAATCTCAATGTTCATTTCACCTCCTAAAATCTAAGCTTAGTTTTCTTTGCTGATTTTTAAATCATCCTACTGTATTTATCAGTCAATAAAACTTAATACAACAGACCTTTGAAAGTCACCTAATATTCAATGAAACACAGGGCTAGGCACTAAATACACAAAGGTAAAACCAAAGCAGTTCTAATTTCAAAAAAATTATTTATTTGTCCTTTGACAACAGTGAATTATATTCATGTCATTAAGAACAAACACAAAAGACACTAAAGATCAACTGGTCCCTCAAATACTGTTCAACAGTCAACTGTATTCGATAAAGCAAATGATTCCAGCCTGAACTCCATAACCTATAGAATAATATTCTGGAGATGACAGCAGAGGAGGGGCCAGGAGAGTCGGGAGATCTGCTTCTCACGGGAACTTCTGTATTCATTAGCAACAGCTACAATAAACGTGTTTGTGTGTTAACGACCGGCATATAGTTAATAGTTTACTAAAAATGAAACAAAGTGGCTTCCACATGGATAAGGGTTGATGGAGTTTGAGAGGTTTTCCTCTCACCTTCACCTCTCTACCACCTAGGTTTGCTTATCTTTAGCGGGGGAGGAAGGGGGAAGCATCTCGGGAAGTTGTTGGCGATAAATGGGATGACAGGGTGTTCCATGTCCAAGCTTTGACCAGAAATCCAATAAATCACTCAGTTCCAGGTTCAAAAGACTGAGGAAGCCTTTTCTCCAAAACCTGGTCCTTCCCCAACAAAAAGGTGGGGCAAGGCAGGACGCCCAGGTGAGCCAAGTGTACAATCCACGTGCAATTCCCCGGGGGGCGTGGGTTACATATGTGTTAGGTCTTTCTTTTGCCCCGCCCAAGGGTCACCTGGACTCCCCTCCCCCGTACCGGCACACTAGGGGAAACTCAGTAGTAGGGTAGCCGGGGAGTCCCGGCACTAGGGGGGCACCTGTCTCCCCCGGAAGGTTTTCCTTACCACCATCACCCCTCCAAGAAAAGGCAGCGTCTGCGCTGTAGCGATAAATTCATAGTCTAAAGGGGCAATGGAGAAGATGGAGGTTGGGGTGGATGTCAAAGAGGGAAGGGGATTAAGAGCAAGGGGAAAGAGTCCTTCTGGGGCGGTGGGACGCAGAGATGAGTGCTGGGTACTACGGGGTGTGGAGCAGAGAAGCAGGCAGGGCAACAGCTGCCTAGAGAAGTGCAAAGGCGCGGTGTCGCCCGGGATCAATAAGTGTCCTCCATCCCCTGGGCAGGACACGCTAGCCCAGGAGATGATGCCTCCTCCCTCCCTCCGTTCCTGGGAGTCGAAAGAAGGGAGAGGGCAAGTGTTCGCTCTCCTGGTCCGAGTGAAGAGGAAGGGTGGGAAGGAACCTACATCACTCACCCACTCGCGACTCCCCAGGCCAGCTCGCGCACGTCCACCCGGGAGCTCCCTCCTCACCCTGCGCGTGGCCGGCTCCGCTCCGAGCAGCAGCCCCCGCCACAGTCCCCCGCCTCTCGGCTCCCTTCACATCCCCGCCCCTGCTCAGGCATCTGCCAATCACCGCGGGCCCGGCACCACCCAGCCCCACCTCCCCCAACTCCCCACGGCGTGGTGGGCGTGGCCAAGAAAAGAGTGTCAGAGAACTGGAGGCAGGGCTGCAGCCGCAAGAACTGTATACAGTAGGCACTGGGCGAAGGTGCCGATGTAGCGCACGAATCCAAAGGCAACCGGGGCGAAGCAAGGTGGTCCCATGGAAAGGGTGCATTCAGGAGTTGGCATTGGAAGACGTGGGTTCGAATGCGGCCTTTGTCTTTTATTATCTATATGATGATCTGATGCAAATCACACGCCCTCTCCAGACCTCAGTTTTCTCGTCAATGAAATGAAAGGGTAGAACTCATTGGCCTCTCAGTTCTGTCATATTAACCCTCCAAGTCCCTGTTTTTAGTAAAAAAAAAAAAAAAAAAAAAAAAAAAAAAGCTTCCCTATTAGTAAAAGACCCCACTTATTAAGTTATTGGTACCTCTCGGGTTTATTGTGAAGATTAAATGAGGCAAAATATATAAGGAGCATTGGACATTTCAGGGATTGTGTAAACATTAGTTACTGTGGATAATACTATTGATCAATGTTTAGCATCCTCAGTGGGCCATTGCTGTAGTGAAAAGAGCTCTACATAGAGAGAGCAGATAATAGCTTTGCTAGTAATTAGCTGTTTGGCTTCAGATGAGTCCGTTTGGCTCTTTGGACCTTATTTTTCTCCTGGGTAAATTAAGGGGTTAGATATCATTAAATCCTACCCTGAAGCTGGAAGGGACATTAGTGGTCCTCCAAGTCTAAGCATATAATTTTACAGAGGAGGAAGCTGCCCAAAAAAGTAATTTGCCCAAGTTATAAGCAGAAAAGCTGGGATACATCTCTATAGCATAATTAAAATTTACATGTATTTCCTTGGATTCAACTTAAATGCTCTATTATCTAATTTCATTTCATTATTACTATTATACTATATTTGACCTAGTAAATGATAGTCCCTATCTTCATGAGAATTCACTGTCTAGTGGTCAAAATAGGTGCAAGATATTTCATCTCCTTTCTCTGAATTTTCACTGACTACTTCCTATTCTCACTTATCATCATCATCATTATTTTCATCATTCTCATCATCATCACAAATATTTAGTACCAAGCAGTCTGAAGTAAATAGCAATCATTCTCAGGATCATATAAGTAGGAAGTGTTTGAGACTACATTTGAACCCCGATCTTTCTGAATTGCCGCCAAGTCTCTATACATTGAGTCTCTTGATTTTCAAGGTTTCCTTTCCAGCTTAAATCTCACCTTTCACAGAATTTTTTTTTTCTGATTTTCCTCAATTTCACAGCTTTCCTTCTGTTGATTACCTCTAGTCAGTCAATAAACATTAAGCACTTATTACATGTAAGACAATATGCTAAATGCTGGAGTTACAAATAAGAAAAGCATAGTTCCAGCCAAGAGGTTTACAATCTGGTAGAAGAAGACAAGGTGCTAAAGGAAGCTGAAAGGAGGGGAAATCACCACTTGTGGATGGGGATAAAATGTCCTATAGTCCAAACCAAGCAGAACAATTGATGAAAAATAAAGCTAATTGGGAAAGTCTGAACCGTATTATAAAAGGAGATCAAATTATCCTGCATATAGCTTATCTGGACATAGATGTTTGCATGTTGTCTCTCCGAGGTAAACAACTGACATTATGACTATTTGAACTTCTTGAGGCCAAGGATTATATTTTGTCTTTCTATTTTTAGCTTAATATAGTGAATGGCAAGCAGTAAATGCTTAATAAATGTTTATTAACTAAATTAAAATTCTCAGTCTTCTATTTGCCTCCCAGTCACATACCCTTGAACATTTATTATCTTTCAGAATCAGTTTCTTCTTTTAAAAGTAATATGGTTCAACATATATTGGACTACCTGCCATCTAGGGAGGGGGTGGGGAAAGGAGGGGATAATTTGGAACAGAAAGCTTTGCAAGGGTCAGTGTTGAAAAATTACCCATGCATATGTTTTTTTTTTTTTTTTTTTTTTTTTTTTTTTGCTGAGGCAATTGGGGTTAAGTGACTTGCCCAGGGTCACACAGCTAGACAGTGTTTACTTTGCATATGTTTTGTAAATAAAAAGCTTTAGTAAAAATTAAAAAAAAAATAATATGATACAGTAGGAAAAATGCTGGTCTTAGATTTATGAAGACTTGGATTCCAATCCTGGTAGACATTTGAGCCCATTTGCCTTTTTTCAATCACATCTTTCATGAACCCCAGTTTTCTCATATAGAAATGAATCTGCGTGAGAGGGAGGGAGGAGAAGAGAATGGGTCACAATATTTATGAGATCTTTATCATAAAGCTTTTGTCAGGAAAAGTGCTTAGTAAATTTTCAAATATTCTATAAAATATAGCTTGTTATTATTAGAGAATAGGGTGGAGAAAATAGTGCTGGATGCTGAGAGAAAAATTGGTATGTACATCCTGTAATTAGCATATAATGAAATAGCCATGAACAATGAGTTCTTACTGAGTATGACAAAGTGGACAGAATTTTAGTTTGGAGTTAGGACAGTCTGAGTTGAAATCCAGCCTCAAACACTTACTAGCTGTATGGTCCTAGGTAAGAAACTTAACCTCTATTTAACTCAGTTTCTTCATTTGTAAAATGGGCATAATAAAAGCATCTACCTCTGAGAGTTATTGTGAGAATAAAATGAGATATTTTAAAGCACCTTGCAAACCTTAAAGCTCTGTATAAATTCTGGTTATATGCATTCATTTTATTTACCACCATTGGAAATGGCAACTTTAGGTTGTTATATAACTTTTTCAATAGAAGAAATCTTACAAAACCTTAACATTAAATGAGCTTTCAGAAAAATTATGCATTCTCTAATTTCATTGCTATGATTTCAGTTTTTAAAAAGTCAGGACATAATGTATTTCCTTCGTTGCCCCAATAGAATATCAGCTCTTCCAGACAAGAACTATGTCATGTTTCATTTTTGTACTTACTCAATGGATGAATAGATAAATGAGGTCCAAGGTCTTGCATGTAGCAAGTAATTAATAAATTATAGTTAAATAAATGATCATGGACTCTATTAAAAAATACAAAATGAAAATGGATGAGGCTTTTGTGATCTCAGCCATAAAAAGACTTTTAATACATCAGCTTTTATATATCCATTACCTCCTTTAAGAGCCTTCTTGCTAGACAAGGTCATAACAAGTTTAACTTGATGTTCCTAGCATGCATATTTGTTGGATTAGAGTATCATCACAGTTTTCTAGCCCATAGTTTCCAAAGTGAGCTGTGAGAATATGTAGCCTATTCAAATCTTCAAGAGAGATTTTTAAAAATTCAGAAATTCAAAGATTAGACTATTTTTGGAATTGGGGGTTAAGCAAAATCTGAATACCCATACAAGATCTTTTTCAAGTACATTCCTGAATTTCCTTTTCCTGACTCCTTGTGAACATTGTATCTTTAGGTGGGCCTTGAAGAAAACAACTCATTAATCCCCTTACAATTGGTCTACATACTAAAAAAGTTACAATAGTTGTAAAGGTTTCCAAAATTCTTGGGAAAGGAGACCATTTTTTAAGTGTGGAAATGAATATGATAGGAAATAGGGAATAGAGATGCTATAAAATGGAGTTACCTTTTATTGATGAGTGAGTAACATAAAAGAACTTATGGGTCATATAATATCACATCTGCTTGTTGGTTACCTATAGTAAGATCCTGATTGGTGTAAACGAATATCATGAAGTAGTCACATATACTTGAAATCATACTAGTTGAGTTTATAATTATATAAAATAATGGTCATTGGTTCCATCCCAAAGAAAATGAGAATTTGAATTTGTAGTGTGAATAAACTTGAGGAAGGATCATAGATTGAGACCTGAAAAAGAAAATCAAGGGCATCTAGACCAGCTAATCAAAGGATTAATTATTTGGTCTTAATTAGAGGATTTATTATTAGATACTAATTAGAATCTAATCTTATGACTATATAATATAATCACACAAAAAAATTATCTGTTGACCCCTTACTTCTAGAATAATGATAAAAAGGCTGATTTTTTTTTTTAAATGAAGGATTTTTTATTATGTGTCTTTGAGATTAAATGTGTACCACAAAGAGGTAGAAAACTGTAAAGAGAGTGTTCAGGCAGCATTTTATAGAAGTAGCAGTATATAGTAAATATGTAGACTTTGGAGCAAGGAACTGCTTTGAGTTCTTTTTTTGACACAAACTACCTGCGTGACACTAGACAATTGGAATAACTCTAGAAGCACCCTGCTTTCCAGGTTTATTGTATGGTCAAATAAGAAAATATTTGTAAAGCATTTGGAACAGTTTCCAGAACATAGGTGCTTAATAAATCCTTCCTTCCTTCTTTCCTTCCTTCCTTCCTTCTTTCCTTCCTTCCTTCCTTCTTTCCTTCCTTCCTTCCTTCTTTGCTTCCTCAATTCCTTACTCTCTAAAACTAAGTTACAGAGAAGGGTTTATCTTCATTGATAAAAGAATATTTCTTTACAAGGAATTCTTTGCACCAATGAGATCATGGATCTGTTCCCTGTTCCCATTATATACATCAAAAATAGTATTATTTTATTGTCATTTCTAAAAAAAAGTTTTAGACTTAAGCTCTTAAAAGGCAGAATTAGTCCCATTTTTATAGTAATATATACTCAGAGTCGAGTAGAGTGCCTGGTGAATAGTAAGAGGTCTTAAGGGAAAAAAAGCTTATTGATTGATTCTGAATAATTGTTTTGTTTTAAGTTTGTTTACTTGCCAATAGCTGTCAATAGGTACTTTTGTCAATGCCTTCAAAAACTATATTAAGAACTAATATTTATATGTATGAGTACATTTGGAGGCTTTCAACAACCTGTGAAATAGGTTTCATGGATATTATTCCCATTTTACAGGCAAAGAAATTGAAATTTAGGATGATAAGATGAGTTGCCCTTGGCCACATTGTTGCTTACATAGTTTACATAATTTTTAGTATACTAAAAACAGATAATTATCCCTGGGATACTTTAATTTGGGAAATAGATTGGGGTTATTCATCAAGAAAAACAATTTTTTAAGAAAATGACTTTAATACGAGGTTGTTGGCTCCATTTAGACACTTTGCATTAGCAAGATTTCTGGCTAATTCAAAGAACTTCATTGCATGCTTCAATATACTTTTAGAGGAATGATATTATCTTTATGTCCTCTTAAAATACAGAAGTTGTTCATGTGATTTAATAATAAGATTTTAGGTTATTTATCAAAAATTCTAATGTAGCCTGCTTTCTTATATGGAAAGTTTTCCATCTGGTTTGCATATTAATGGCCTTTGGGTGAATATGCACAGTTCCCAAACCTGTTCCAGAGATATATCATGTTATCATTTTTCCCCATAAGCACATCAGTTTCAATGATCTATAGCACGTAAGAACCTTCACTTTTCAATATACTCTTTCTCCTCTAGGTTCATGCTTGGGAAGAGAAAGATTTTTTTGTCATCCATCCAGAGGAAGAGGAATTTCCCTTGACTGTGGGGTTTCCTTGGAGGAAGGCAGCTGGCTTTGCAAAAGGATGTAGCCATGATGTAATGAAGCTGAAAATAATCACAGAAGCTACTGTCTGGGAAAACTGCTCTATTGAAACATCTCTGGCCAGCCTGGGGAAGCTCCAGGCTCTTACACCTGAGGCATGAATGTCAAAGTCAAAACATCTATTTGGAAGAGAAAATCCAAAGACTTATTTTTATAATTGATTGTCCTAAAATTGATATCTTGCAATAAAGTAAATCTCTCTCTCTCTCCCTCTCATTCATAAACATTAAGACAAATGCATATTCCAATTCAGTTGAAAAATATTGAAGGCCTTTAAGCAGAGCTATCACATAGGTAGTCTGCCACAGTGAATAAAGTGCTAGATTTGGAATCTCAAATTTGCTATTTTAAGTCCAGTTCTATTTCATACAACTATTACTGGGTATACTTGGCCATTGATATTAACCTTTTTAGGTCTCAGTTTTCTTTGCTGTAACATTATGGCACTGAGCTAGATGATCCCTGAGTTCTTTTCAGGCCTAAAGTATTATAGTAGTAGATTTGTATACTGAGCATAGATTAATAAAAGATAGAATATTAGAGTTCTAATTTGTATTTGTATACTGAGCATAGATGAATAAAAGATTGAATGTAAAATAGATGAAGGTTAAGAAAAAGTAAAAACAATGCCAAATTATCCCATTCTAAATGGCTGCTTGGATGAATGACAGAAATGGTAAAGCTAGAAGAAGGAATAGACTTAAGAGGGAAAAAAAGTAATATTTCTTCTCTTAGGCTATACATTCCTCTTGAATATTTTTTTCAATTATCAAACATTTATTTTTTTCTTCTGTTACCTTCTGGTACACTATTTTGTTTTGTTTTATTTTTTTTTTTAAAGAGAAAAAAAGCACCCTCTTCAAAAATATACACAGTCAAACAAATCCTCATACTGGTAGTGTCCAAAGAGGTGTGTCATTCTTTATTTTAACCTGCTATGTCTTTATCCAGAGGTGGGCAGAATTTTTCTGGAATCATACTCGATCATTCGGTTGATTAGTGTTCTTAAATTGTTTAAAGTTGTTTGTTTTATAGTGTTAGTGTTATTGCATAATTGTTCTTCTAATTCTGCTTATTCCCCTTTGTGTCAATCCATACAAGTTTTCTTAGGTTTCTCTGAACCTATCCCTGTTATCATTTCTTACAGCACAATAATATTTCATTATATTCATATGCCATAATTTGTTCAGCCTTTTGCCAATTGATGGATATACTTTAATTTTGAATTTTTGCCACCAATAAATATTTATGCATAAATATTTTTCTGCTTGCAAATATGAGACCATTTGCTCTTTCTTTGGTTTCCTGGGTTATATAGACTATAATTATAAAAAGCAGGACCATCTATACAGGTCTTAAAACAGGGTAGGCATTTAGCATGTAAAAGCCATCTTAGATTCAGCTGATATCTCAGATAATTTTCAAGGCCTGATGAAGTGATAATTCTCTTCATAGTGAGATGGATGGTAGGAAGATATTATCATGCCCCATTTTGTATCTGGAAAAAAAATGAAACCATCTAAAGTCAAAAGGAAGTACGCTATATCACGAGCAAGCTTGATGTACAATCAGGATTGATAATAGCATTTAGATAGCACTTGGAGGTTTGTAAACAGCTTTATAGGCATGATTTCAGTGGCTCCTCACAACAGTCCTATGGGGTAGTTATTAATATTATTATTCCATTTTTATAGATAATAAAACTGAGGCAAATTTAGATTAAATGAATTGCCCAGAGTCATACAAGTAGTATGTAAGGCAGGGTCTGAACTTAATTCTTCCTTACTCCAGATTTAGGTCTCTAAACTACCTAGATACCTATTATAATAATAGTAACTAATATTTATATAGTTCATTATGGTTTGCAGAGTACTTTGATGTGCTATTTCATCAATCTTCCCAATCTTATGAAGTAAGAGCTAATATTATTCCCAATTTTTAGATGAGGAAACTAGGATAGGTAAAAATTAAGTGACTTGCCCAAGGTCATGTAATTATTTGGATTTAAATTCAGGTCTTCTTAACCCTAAAGTCAGTGCTTTATTAGCTGAACTATCTAGCTAATTAATTAATTGAATATTATATTAGATTAAATCAGATTAGATAAGAACTGAGTTCTTTTAATCACCAATTCTCTAGTTTAACAGCTCAAATACATATGATCTCTTTATGTATTTAAAAAGGCTTCTTGACCAAGTGAAGATAGACTGATAGTCCTACTAAGTCCAATTAGTTCAAGAGATTTCAAAAGTCAGAGAAGAGATGTTGGAATCAAATGTGGTCAGATTTTGGAATTATCTTTTGAATGACAATAAAGTGTTAGGAAATGTTTCATAATAACCGTTAGACTCAACAAGGCTTACAGGAGTTCTAAGCAAAAGGATCAGAACTAGTTTCTGTTAATGCAGTATTTTCTATTCTAGGAAACTTGGAAAAAATTGAAAAGATGAAAATCCTGGATGCTTACACAGCTTGAAAACTGCAATATCACTTAGAGGAGTAGCAAAGTGTAGAAAAACAGAAGTCCTGAATTCAAATCCTCCTCAAATAATTCTCATGTTGACGAGGGGGAAATGACGAGGGGGGAACCATGAAACTCTCTCTCTGAAAACTCCTTCAAGGAGAAAGTCTTCTTTAATCCTGGCCTCTGTAAAGGACCCCACCCAAGGGAAACAGCTTAATTCTGTTATCCTGAGAGATGGGCACCACCCCCATTGAAAACACTCACTACTGATTAAGCTTCCCATTGAGGTGAAGATCAGCCCAGAGACACTCATTCAATTTCAAGATTTTCTCTTCTGATTCCAGCCCAGACTGCACCCAGGCCCCAAGAATTGCCCCAGCTTCTACCATAAAATGAGCCAAGGGGCTTAATCCTTGCAGAGGACCTTTTTCATGCCATGTATAGCAGCAACCCTCCACCCGCTGAAATGATATTCTCTTTCAGTGTTACACTCTCTTTATTTTTCTCACCTATTTCCTTAACAAGACTTTATACCTCTCTGTTGGGATTTCTCTGCTAGAAACTTTACTTCTCTGCCGGGATCTTGCCACCAAGGAATTCAGTGTTTCTATTCATGCATAGCAAAGGCTGGTTTCCCAATGTCGATAATAAACTTCTTTTGCCAGTCTAGCTTTTCGGGTTTGTAAATTCCTTTATGAAGGACCTCTTTGCCACCAGAAAGGGTTCCCACAACTCCTTACCCTGCGCCAAATCCTAGAGCAATCTGAGGGGGAGGAGGGGGGAACTTCTTCATTTGGTTCCCCAAACCCTAAACCTGCTACTAACCTCATCATTTAACTTCCTGATCACCAGGAACCCTAACCTCATCACTGTGATCCTGGAGAAGACTTTTAAACTCTGCCTGCTTTAGTTTTCTCATCTATTATTAAACACTTACCTCACAGGGTTGTTGAGAGGATCACCAGAGTTAATATTTGTGAAGTGTTTTGAAAATTTTAAAGCATTATGTCAGCATTATCATGTTATGATTAACTTGCACTTTAGGCCATTGAGGTTGCATTTATACTAACAAAATTTAGAAAAACTGAAACAAATAAAGGTCTGTGAAAGATCAAGAACTAGGGGCCTATTTTATCCAAAACTGCATGTCTATACCAAAAAGCCAGTCAATTAGCATTTATTTTAAATGCCTACTATGTGTTAGGTATTGTGCTAAAAAGGTGGACATTCAAAAAAAAGACAAAACTTGCTTTCAAGGAAACAATTGGATCTTGTGAATCCCTTCAGAAGCATGTTTCAAGGAGGTAGATTCAGTCTTTCAGGAGATCACTTTCAGAAGCCTGGGGTAGGAGAAAGAAAGTGTAGGTAAAGGGAAGATGTAGGTTAGTAGTTAATTTAGATTTATTCATTTATTGAGAGAAGGGATAGTTAGCTGAGAGGCCTTAGGAAGTGGTCTAAGGAATGCTGGGACAGTTGAGTGGAGAATTGGATGGACCTGGAGCCAGGAACACCTGAGTTCAAACTAGACCTCTGATACTAGCTGGGTGATCCCTGGGTAAGTCACTTGACCCTCTTTGCCTCCAGTTCCTCATCTGTAAAATGAACTAGAGAAGAAAATGTTAAGCCCCTCCAGTATCTTTGCTAAGAAACCCCAAATGGGGTCATGAAGAATTGGACAAATCTGAAAAGTATCTGAACAATAAGAACTAAAGAACGCTGAAGTAGAAGATAAGAAATGTTTGGTTTGAATCTCACCTTGGGCCACTTCCTATAGCAGCTGTGACTGTGGGCAAATGACTTAATCTCAGAGCCCCACCATTCTTCCTTAGCTGTAAAATGCAGATACTAACAACAGTGGCACTTATTTCATAGTGTATTAGTGAGACTCAAATGAAATAGTATTTATTGAAGCTGGAGGAGAAAATGACAAACTGATGTAATAAAACTATTCTAGGAGAGACAGCAATAATTTTAAGGTCTCCTGACCTTAGGGGGCTTCTGTCCTAACAATTTGTCTGTGATTCTAAATGTTCTCACTTTGAAATATGTGATCTGAGGCCTTCTGATCTAAGAATGCTATTGTTCTGTCAATGATTATAAAAGTCCTCTAGCCTAGGGATATAATAATATTTAGAGTAATCCTACAAATATCACTGTCTGTTGGTCAGTGATAACTAAATTCTTGAGAACACGCCTTGGTTCTACCTCTAGGTCATAAAATTAGCATATCAATCACACGAACTGTATAAATGTGTCTCCTTGCTTCAGGTTCCTGTTAAAATCTGTGGACTTTAGTCTGCTTCAAGTGTTACAATTACAATAAATTTTGCCCTTTGACTTGAATATGAGTTCAAGCCTGCAAATTATTTTGAAATACCTTGCAACACTGGTCTATGACCCCAACTTTTTGGGTTGGCTTCCCAACCTCAGCATTTGGTGGCCCAGTATGGGGAGAGTCTGGTCTCCCCTTACCTTGACAAGGTAACCCCCATTTTTTCTCCCTAAATCCTATCACTGAGACACCCCAAGTCACTAGGAGAAGTCTTGTCTGGGTTGTCATGAGCTCCACGTTCAGCAAATTTTCCTTAAATGCCCAGACTTGGAAATTCTTACAATTTTTAGCAACGTTCCTAGGGAACCTTTGTCACCTTTTCATTTTTGGGATGTCAGAAAAGATGAAGTGCTGTAGGTACCTTCTGCTCCTTTGGGAAAGCAATCCAGAAGGTATTAAGGGACTCTCCACTCCACTCCCCTGAATCCTGAGTGCATTCAGTTGTGAGGATTGCTAACAAGATCAATATAGCTCAAGTCCCTCTGTTTGTGAACTTTTCTCATCTCAGAACAGATTAAGAAAAGAGAATGCTAAGGAATTCTAGGGAAACTCAAATTCTGCCTCACCTATAGAAACAGGATAAGCCGTGCTGGACACCCCTCATAACCTTGACCAAACACCTCCCCAACCCAGTTCTGGGAGAGTAGGGTTAGGACCAATGGTCAGCATTTCCTGAGCACTGGCACCTGAAACTACCATCAAAGGGAGATCCTGGCACATCACCCCAACCTTCAGTAGGTTCTGTCTAGCAACTGCCTGGGAAGAATCCGGACAACCCTGGCAGTACCCCACATGGCAGTGTGAGGTGAGAAAGCCAGTCAGTCTCTGCATTTGGTAAGACAACTATTCTCTGTTTCAACTGTGGGTATGTGTTAGCTGTGTAATCTATGACAAATTATTTTATCTCTGCCCAGTTTTCTAATTTGTAAAGAGAAATAATAATTGTTGTGAAGATCACATGATTGCAAACGTGCTTAGCCTAAAACATGCTATATGCATGTTAACTGCTTTATTGGCTATAATTGCTTTATATTTGATAATTTTATGGGTATTTTTTAAAAGTGATCAACAAATAAATACTTTCTATGTGTGTGTAAAGTAATTTGGAAATTTGTTTGAGATTTGACAGTAAAATCAATTTTAAAGGAACTCTAATTAGAGCCCTAAAGGGATATGTAAATTGTAATCTATTTGCACTGATAGTTTTAACAGAAGAGTTTGGGAACTTTGGGAAAACAGAAACTCAGTTTGCTACTACTTTGAAAACTTTGGCTTCAAACAGCCTGCTTTTGAGTTATCTAGAGTCAGACTTTTGAGGACCCTGTCAGTGAAAACTGGCACCTTAACTCTTTTCCTAGTTCACAAAAGAAAAATGATTTTCTGGGCATGTCAAACAAAACTAAGGATGAGCTATCCTGTCATGTATGTGCTCTTAGGCTGAAACCTAAAGGGCCTGTTCTGATGCTATTATAATCATGATCCTGAAAGCTAAACTAATCTCTTGCCCGGCCTGAGCACTATGTGAAGCCTTTTACACTGTACACTGATGGAAGGCAGGGCCAGGTCCTAGGGGTCTCGACTTGACTAGGGTCACTGGAACCCTATCCCAGACCCCTTGCTTACTTCTCAAAGAAACTTGGTGTTTTAGGGGTGACCCTCCTGCCTTACAGCTAGCTACCACAACCTTTCTTATAATTGAGGAAGCCTCTAAGCTCACCCTAGGCCAACCATTGGAGTTCTAACTCCCCATCAGGTTCAGAACATTTTGGAAACCAAATTTCATCAGTGGCTTGCTAGTGGGAGGCTCTCCTGCTAGATGCCCCCAACCTGACTCTCCGGATGTACACACCCTTAATTCTGCCATCCTGCTCCCTGACAACACTCAATCAGGTGACTTTATTCACAATTGTGAGGAAGCTTTAGATTCTGTCTACTCCAGTCGACCTAATTTGAGGGAAATTCCTTTTGAGAACCCAGATGATGAATGGTTTATAGATGGGTTGAGTTTTCTTGAAAATGGGTAAAGGAAAGCACGTTATTCTGTAGTGACCCTCAATAGCACCTTAGAGGCTAAGCCACTGTCCCCTGGGACTTCTGCCCCAAAAGCTGAACTAATTGCCCTTACTAGGGCTTTGGAACTGGGGAAAGCAATGAGAATGAACATCTATACAGACTCCAAATTATGCTTTTCATATTTTGCATTCTCATGGGGCTATAGGAAAAGAAAGGGAATTTTTGACAGGAAAGAATTCTCCTATTAAATATGCAAGGGAAATTCTACAATTATTGCAAGCTGTCCACAAATCTAGAGAGGTTTCTGTTACGTTTTGTAAAGAACATCAGAAAGGGATTTACTTCAGGTCAAGGAGAACAAACTTGCAGATTCAGCAGTCCATGCTACTTAGTCCATTTGAGCCTTACCAAAAAGAGCCTTTAATTTCCCAGCTCCCTGATGCTTACACACCTTCATGTAGCTCTCAGGAACAGGCCCTTTGCTAAAAAAAAAAAAAAAAAAAAAAAAAAAAAAAAGGGGATATACCCTTTTCCCCTTTGGGTGGTTTCAAACACCCTCAGGCCATCTTCTAATCCCAGAGACAAATCAGTAGGGAACTTCTTTTTGGCCTCTAAAAAGAAGTTCCCTACTGACAAGCTACCCACTTGGGAAAAATGCTCTCCAATCCCTTGTGAAACCTATCTTCAGTGATCACAAGCTAGGAGAAACTATTAAAAAGATCTGTCAGATCTGCCCAGGTTATGCCCAAGTAAATTCTGAAAGGGCTGTCAACCCTGCCTTCCTATCCTGAAGCCCGTCTGGAGGAAGGATATATCCAGAGAACTAACAGATAGATTTTACACATAGACCTCCTCCCAGGGGGCTTCAAACTGCTTTTGCTTTTTGTTGCACCTTTATTAATTGGGTAAAAGTCTTCCTTTGTAAGACTGAAAAGGCTAAGAGGTTTTTGCTAAAAGAGATCAAGCCTACTTAAGATTAACGAATTACACCCTTAAGCTAGATCTTTTAAAACTGTTCCAGGAGACTTGAGAGAATTGGGCGAAGAATCTCCCATTAGGGAGGACCATAAAAGGTCATTCTGACTACTCCAACTTCAGTTAAACTTGAAGGTTTCCCCCAACTGGACTCATGTTTCTGGAATTAAAAGTATTCCTCCTATTACTTCTTCTCCCTCAGACATTCCTGAATATTTCTGTGAACCCATATAGGACTTGAAACTACTCTTCCACAGGTCCCCTGGAAATACTGGAAACATACTGGGCAGAGAAGGGTGAAATTGCCTGTGTCCTTTTCTCCCTCATTCAAGCTTTCTTTCTTTCTTGTTTTTTTTCCAGAAAGGTTCCAGAGTGTACCTTTAACAACACTCCAAGGATGAGAACTTTGCTCCTAGTATTTTCTCTCCTGGTGTCACTCTGTGGGTCCCCACAATTAGTCTTTAGTCAGGCTAGGGAACCCTGTGGGCAGTGGGGGCATTCAGAGTTGTTGGGTGGCCATCAGCATCCTCAAGGCAGCCAACATATGCAACCTGATACATTATTTGCAAAGGTCCCATTCCCAAATGTCACCATCTCCATCCTGGATGCCATCCCACTTGTTCAAGCTACCTCCCCGCAGGGGAATCACTTTAACCTGACTACCTCCTGTTTTCTTGCTGGAAAGGATCTCTTATCCAATTAATAATTGTAGGATATCATTCCAAAATTATTCTGGCAAATTCACTCATAATGCTTCTTCACCACCTATCTTAAAGTTTCTTCATAACCTCCTGAGAACTAGCATTTTTATTGGTAAATTTGTTTCCTTCAGACTCCAATCTATGAACTTCCAACTATTTGCTCACCCTGAATATCATTGGCTAATTAATTCTGACACTCAGCATCCTCTGAATACTGCTGCTGCCATCTCCAAGTCAGGTGCCTCCCTCTCAGTCTGGACCCAATTAGGCAGGGACAGTTCTATACCTCTTATCAGCATGAAGCAGCTCCAGAAAATGAGCTCTCTATTTTTTTTGTCCCAAATGAATTTGGGGTACAAATTGCTTGAGAGAGGAAATGATGTAATATAACTTCTAGGGGAGAGAGCAATAATGTTAGGTCCCTGATATTAAGGGGCTTCTGTTCTAATAATCTTTCAGTGATTCTAAATCATCTGGCTTTGGAATCTGTGATCCTGAAGGCTTCTAATCTAAGAATGTTATTGTTCTGACTATGATTATAAAAGTCCTCTGGCCAGGAATATAATAATATTTCTTCCCTTAGACTTATCTTCCCTAAGATATATTAGTGATTTTGAGACTATTGTTCTAACAATCTGTCTGTCGGTGATTTCAAGTTTTCTGGCCTTAGAATAATCCTATAAACATTACTGTCTGTTGGTCAATGATAACCAAATTTTTGAGACCAAATACTTAGTTCCACCTCTAGGCCATAAAATTAGCATATCAATGATATGAACTGGATAAATGTGTTTCCTTGCTTCTATTTCTTTGCTAAAATCTGTGGACTCTAGCCTGTTTCAATTGGCATTACAATTACAATAAACGTTCCCCCTTGACTTGGATATGGGTTCAAGTCTACAAATTCTTTTGAGACACTGGTCTATGACCCCCAAAGTTTTAAGGTCCTTTCCCGACCTCAGCAAAACCATTCCAGTATCTTTGTCAAGAAACTCCAAATGGGGTCAGGAAGAGTTGGACACAATTGAAAAATGATTCAATAATAAAATAAAGTTGAAGTGGTTTGCTGACCTTAAAATATAACGAAAATAGTAATTAGTGTACAGGGATCATCAAAGGGATTCTTGGTTTGTGTTACTGAGGCACCTCCCATGGAATTGACCTTGCTCTCTGACTTCCTTGGAAAATATTTCAATCCAGCAAATTAAGAGTTATATTTTATATTTTATGTTTGTTTGTTTGTTTGTTTTTTAATTTATGAGTCCCTACATTTACTGAAGTGGGAGAAGTCTGCTAGTTGTGACCTGCTACTTTTCACTAGTCACAAAACTTGGGGAAGCAATCTTCCTAGGACCTAATACTTGGCTAGTTAGAAAGATCCTTTACCCCATGCAGTCAGTGGGAATTAAAAACAACATAGGGAATTGGAGAGAAAAAATCTTTAACAGGTGTGGATGGATTAGTGTGCTTACAATGGACCTTAAGCAATGCTTTCTAGCTACTGGTGCTACAAGTTCTCTGGTGCCCTGGAGTTCAAAAGTCAGTGCCTCTGGATCTCTTCCACTGGAATATGAATGTAAGCACTGTTTCTGCTGACTTACTCTGGGAAGGATATCAATTATGAGCTGGTTTTGATGAGCTTAGGTTCAGGGAACCAAAATGATGAGATTAGGGTTCCTGATGGTCAGGGAATTAAAAGATAAAGCTAGTGGCAGGTTTGGGGTTCGAGGAACCAAATGAAAAAGTTTGGTTCCCCTAAATCCCTTGGGATTTGGCGCAAAGTCGGAAATTGTGGGAACCTGTGAAGTCCGGATTAGCTTCCTGGAGGCCTCAGAATCAGCTGGAGTCGGGATAAGCAAAAGTCCTTGGTCTTTTGGGAGAGAAGTGAGGGGGATGGACAAAACTGCCACAAACTCTCTATCAACCTCCCCTCTCGTTGTCCTTCTCCAAAGTGACTCTGATTTGTCTTACTCCACCCCCTAATCCCTCCTACAATTATGTGTATACACCAAAAGATTGAGCCAACACAGAATAATGAGAAGGGCTATTTTTCCAAGCATATGCTAATATAGTATCGTCCAATAGATAATTAGCCTTAAGTACTCAGTTGTCTGATTCCAGTGCACTTAGTTTCAACCCTTCACATCTCCTGTTTTCTTTTGTTTTAGAACACAGGTGGTCACACCATCCCTGACTTCTCAGGGAGGTGAGAACCCCAAAAAGGAGGTGATCACACCCCCCCTGACTTCTCAGGAAGAGAGGTGACAAACACCAAAGGGAGGTGGGGAGTCAAGCCAGATATTGTTAGTGGGTTTCTGGGCTGAAGGGTCTTACTAGAAACAGGTATGCACAAACCCATCAGCATGGGAGGTATTACACAAGCACATAGCAATAAAGCACAGGCTTTTAGTGATGACTCTCCCCACAGATGGTGCTGGCTCAATGTGGTGTAATAAACATGAATTGTACATGCAAGTAGTGATGTAAAAAACAATATAAATCAACATAGTGTTGTAAAAGATTTCCAGAAGTCCTAGAAGGAGGGTATGTAAACAACAATCATACATACACCTCCTTCAGCAGCCAAGAAATAGTCTAAAACCAATCTATTGTCCAATGCTTCATATGTCAGTGAATCCAATGATCCCTGCAAGTTTTTGAAGTCCTGCAACAGTCTTTTTATGTGTTAGGGAATCCAATGATTCCTGCAGATTTTGAAGTCCTGCAACAGTCTTATCATTTCTCAGAAAATCCAGTGATTCCTGAGAGTTTTCAAATCATACAACAGTCTTATCATGTCTCAGAGAATCCAATGATTCCTGAGGGTTTTGAGGTCCTACAACAATCTTTTCATCTCTCAGGAATTCCAATGATTCCTGAAGGCTTTAAAGTCCAACAATTTTTGATGTCCATGAGTCAAATGCCATAACTGCCATGCTCTTTCAGTGGTGGGCACAGTCAGTGACGGAACCACCCAATGTTTTTTGGGTCTTCTCCTTCATTTCAAGGGTCTGCTCCATCTCTCTTCAATGGACAAGGCGAATACGGCTGGTTGGCACCCATCTGATTCCTTCTCCACTTGTAGAGATGTAAGCAAACCCTCTCCCCCAAGCAGTTAATCTATCTGGTCCCTTCCATTCACCACTTTCTGGATCTTTTCATACCCCTGGCGATTATCTAAAGATAGTGGAGCTGCTCGCACTGGACATTGCTCTTCCAGTGGATTATAAAACCTGTCTGCTGGAACCCGTGCATCTTTGTCAAAAATGAAGAAGTTAATAGTATAAACAGCTACATTTAGAAGTTCTCTAGGGTTACCCGTGGTTTCTCCTTTCTTTTGTTTTTGGAGGAGCATCTTAATGTCTCTGTTTCTCCTCTCTGCTATTGCCTGACCCTGAAGATTAAAAGTTATGCCACTGGTGTGTAAAATCTTATACTGTGTACAAAAGTGTGCAAATGTTTGGAAGTATATGCAGGCCCTTTGCCTGTTTTTATTGCACACCCATAATTGCAAATGCTTGTATAAGGAATTCAGTGACCACTCAGGCTGTTTCTTTTGCTGCTGGTATTGCAAAAGTGAATCCTGTATAAGTGTCTACCACAACATGGATAAAAGACAGATGACCAAAAGATTTATAATGGGTCATATCCATTTGCCAAATTTCATTGGGTCTCAAACAATGAGGGTTCTTCCTTGGAGGGAGCATAGGAGTGTGGAAAGAAAGGCAAGCTGTACAGGTTTTTACTATGCTTCTAGCTTCCTCTCTTGTTATTCCAAATTGTAAAAGTAAAACTCGAGCAGCCTGATGATATTTAGAATGAGATTCTTGGACTTCCTGAAATAAAGGAATATTGGCCAACATGGTTAGAAGGTTATCTGCCTTTGAATTACCATCAAAAATAGGACCTGGAAGTCTACTATGAGAGTGGACATGCAAGATATAAAACTTACCTGGATGCTTTCTCACTTGCTCTTGAAGTTCCTTGAAGAGCTAATACATATTGGAAGCTACAAATTTTATTTGGGCTGTGGCAATTCTTTGTACCACACCTACTGAATAGACTGAATCAGATATTATATTTATATCTCCTGGATAACAAGTAAGAGCTAGAAGGATTGCATGCAATTCATTCTGCTGAGTGGCCTGAAAAGGAGTTCTGACTACTCTCTTTATAGTTAAGTCATGAGAGTATAGAGCACAAATATTATGTTTGGATGCATCTATAAAGATAGTTGGTCCTTTTAAAGTAAAGTTGGACTTTAGAAACCTTTTCTTCAAGAATCCATAGCCAACTATTTAATAGTCTGGTTATCTTTAATGGAGACCCATGTGTAAAATTGGCCAATTGTATTATATTGTATATATAGAATGTTTTTTTGGAAAGTGAATCAGGACCATTATCATTATAATATTCACATAGTTGATCTCTTACTAGTTTCCAATTATCTGCCTCTATTTCTTCTTCCTTGAAGAATTAAGGGGATGTACATTCTAATGTATCCACTAGTCCATCAATCTGCTCCCAAGCCACTGTCTTTATCAGTCTGAGTATGCTTCCTGTAGATCTCCTTTGGGGTGGAGTTGGGGGTAGAAGAGAATCTTTTCCTAATATCTGCCCCATTTCAGCTAGAAAATGAGAGTTACTAGTTTAGCTCTTAACAAAGTAAGTTCCCTGTTTGTCTATTAAAATACTCACCCTATTTCCTGGTCACCGGGGACTTTTTCAGTGAAATTAGGATCCTTGGTTCACATGTTGGGCACCAAACTGTAAAGTCCAGGTTAGCTTCCTAGAGGCCTCAGAATCAGCCGGAGTCAGGATATCAAAAGTCCTTGATCTTTAGGGGGAGAAATAAAAGAGATGGACAAAACTGTCACAAGCTCTCCACCAACCTTCCTTCTCGTCATCCTCCTCCAAAGTGACTCTGGCTAGTCTTACTCCACCCCCTAATCCTTCCTACGATTATCTGAATACACCAAAAAACTGAGCCAGCAGAGAATAGTGGAAAAGGCCATTTTCCAAGCATATGTTAATAGAGTATTGTCCAATAGATAATAATTTGGTAAGTGCTCGTTTGTCTGATTCCAGTGCACCTATTCAGAGTTTCAGCCCTTTACAGGAACCCCCTTCTGGAAGTGCAGATGTCCTCCATAAAGGAGAAAAGCTAGACTGATAACAATGATTTTATTATTCACATTAGGAAGTCAGCCTTTGTTAAGTATGAATAGAAAGCCTGAATTCCTTAGTGGCAAGGTCCTAACAGGGGAGTAAAGTAGTGGAAGAGTCCTGGCAGAGAAGTAAAGTTTCTAGTAAAGAAATCCTGACAGAGAGGTATAAAGTCTCATTAGGGAAATAGGTGAGGATAAAGAGAAGGTAACACTGAAAGAGAATACCATTCCAGTGGGCAGAGGTTTCCTTGGCATGGCATTTCCTTGGCATGTCAGTTCCTCTTTGAGGAGTGAGTTTAAAATTGGCTATAAGCCAAGGCCTGCTCATGGGGTTAGTGGGTGGAGTTTGAGCTGGAATTGTATAGAACTGAATGAATCTCTTTAATTCAATGGGACTCAGTTGTGAGTGCTGAGTTCCTGTCTCTCAGACTCTTTTACAGAGACTAGGATTCAAGGAGAACCTGTCCTTCAAGGAGTTTTACTATTTTGGGGCTCCCCTAGTCAGTTTCTCAGCTGTGATGAGAGCTGGCTGTGTTGAATTATCCATAAATAACTTCACTCCCTGGTGACCAAGCTTATCTCATAGCTGGGAAGAATCTAAGACTTGATTTTTAAATATGGGATAGTTTTGATTCGCTGGATACTAATGGGTATCTTCAGGGATGCTACAGCTGCTGCTGCTATTGTTGTTGTTGATGATGATGATAGTTTTGTGCTATTGTAGAAAACACACACTAGGATATAGAACAGTGTCTGACATATAATAAGTGCTTAGAAAGGATTATTGACTCATTGACTGGACAGGATTCAAATCACAAACCTGCCACTTAAATTAAGAGTTCATTATTACTGACTTGTGATTAGAATGTAAACCTGGACTCCACCAAACAATGAAAGAAAAGGCCAGCCTGGGGTAGTAGGGTTATGGGGGGTGGGAGAGGCATTCTATCTTTAGACTATTTAATCTGGTGTTTTAATAGTTTATGCTTTGCACTTTCTTCACTAACAAACACCTGGTCAGATGGGAGATACCCTTTCTTGGAGCTACCTTTTTGCTTTTTCTTACTCAGAGTTTCTGATTGTTTTCATGCATTATACTATCCCACACAGTTTGGGGGCTCATTCTGGGATATTTCCTGTTCATGAGGGGTGTTACTGTACAGAATTCTTGGCCAGGTGCCCTTCGGAGTTTTCTGGTAGTCCTTGGACTTGACTCAGTACTCCAATAAAGTAAACCTCAGAAGAGAAACACTCGGAGAAAGCAAAAACAGAAGTGAGCTAGCAAAGGTAGAGGATTAATTCACCCCAGGCCATAAACCAGCTGACAAAAGTTTGAAATCAGTCATATAACCCAGATAAAGCCAAAAACTAGTGAGGAGAGGAGAAACTGCCACAAATTGGTCAGGGGAGGAGAGACTCTGCTAAAAATTGGTAAGGTATCTTGGTGACTTCGATTGAGTTTGGGGTAATTTAGGCAGTTGAGGCTCCCATTTCTCTTTGATATAGGAAAAAATCCTATGTGGTTTGAGCCCATAAGGATTCTCCTATTTCCCTTTGGTAAGATCAGGTGAGACCTCCATTAAAGAGGCTAAACATACTGTGAATCATGGGAAAGGAACAATCTAAAGTAACTGGCTCTAAGAAGCTGTACAGTATACCTGAAGATAGCTCTGTGGATAATAGACTTGAGATCTGGGAGAAAGTATCAAAAGGGGAATAACAAAAAGAAAGTGATGAAATACTATAGTTTGGTTTGGGCAGGCACCCCACTCAGAGGAGATGTTTCTGGCCAAAGTACAGATCTTCCAAGGTCTGGGTGTGCCAAAATTTGAATCAGTCTGTAAATTCAAAGGAGTCTATTAATTCTGAGGAGAGTGAATATGCAGCCTTCTGGGGGAACCTGTTTTGAAGGTGAAGGGGGAGGGGAATTGTTCCCTTTAATATTATCACTCTGAGATTGTGTATCCTTTGATCAGGATCTCCCAGGCTCCAAGGAGTCCAGACAGAGCCCAAACCTTTCAGGATAAAACAATCAACTCTCCTAGAAATTCTAAATTCTCATTCAACTGAGGAATCCTGATCTGAGCTGTCCCAGCACTCCACCTAATCTGATCTGCTTGGTCTCTCCCAGCCCCCACTAAAGATACCCAATATAACAGCTTCCCTCCACCAAGGTCTTTGCAGATGGACCTAGGTAGCTCACTCAGCTACCAGGGCCTTCCATCCACTGAGAAAGCATTCTCACTGCAAAACTCCATTTCCCAATAGATCTTCCACTATAGAAGTCAGTCTCTTGGTAAACTGATTTCTATCCAACATTTTACAACTCATAATTCGGGAATGAATGATTTTTTTCACTCTAAACCTGCAGCCAAATTAAAGGGTATTCTTAACAACTCTTATTGCCACTAACCTCTAGATCACCAGGAATTGAGATCACTCAAACCGCATCAAAGGAAGAGGGAGAGGAGCCAGAGAAATTCTATCCTTGGGACCCTCTCTCAGTACTGCCTCCTCCTTATGCCCCCCCAAGCCAGCCACCAACTCCTAAAGCTTCAGAACTCCCCTTCTTGATTCCACCCCAGGGAGGAGCTGAAGAAGAGGAGTTCAATTGATTTAAAACATTAACTATTTCCTCTCCTTCTTGCCAGTTTCAGAGGGAATTTACGCAAATATTAAAGGATCAACAAAACTTTCCACTCTCCACATACATTAGCTTGTTAACTTGTTTCAATTGTGGTTTAGGAGAGCATATGAAGAAGGTCTGCCCACAGGGGAAGAGGAAACAAAAGATCTGCCCCCTCATGGAAAAGAAGTGTTGTCAGGAGCTCATTCAAAGAACCCACCCAGAGCCCTTGATAAATTAAAGGGTGGGATGAAAGAGGAATTGGTTTTCTGGATAGATATCAGGGCTAGCTACTAAATCCTCTGTAACTCAATTGCCCTGGGGATCCAGATTGTCCAAAGAAACTGTTCATTTCAGGTGTAAAAGGAGAGAATTGTATTGTACCTCTTACTGAGGTTAATCTGTTAGGAAGAGATTTAATTACCAAATTGTCAATCCAATTGATATCATAGGGGACTCAGATTATACCAGTTAGAAGAATGTCGTTATTGAGAAAGGAGAAAGAAAATAAGTTTGGGCTCTGTTCCATAATAGGGACCAAGTAAATATAATCTCCATAAAAATTAGATTGAAGGACCCAAATATGGTGGTTAAAGTCAGACAATACCCCTTTCCTTTGGAGGGAAAAAGAGGACTACAATCAGAAATCCAAGGATTAGTAAAGAACTCTGCATATCTCCCTTTAACACCCTAGTACTACCAGTTAAGAAGGGAGACATCTTATGGGTTAGTGCAGGATTTGAGGGAAATTGATAAAATAATCCTCTTTTCTCATCTAGTAATACTATATCCATATAAAACAATAAGAAAGATTTTAGAAACTTATAAGTAGTTTAGTGTTGACTTAAAAGAAGTCCTCTGGACTTGTCCACTGGATCCTGAATGCAGTGATATTTTTGCCTTTGAATGGGAAGGCCCCAATACTGGAAGAAAACAATAGTATAAGCTATATCTTCTACCGCAGGAATATACTGAATCTCCTAATGTTTGGACAAGTACTAGAAACTGTTTTGGGAAAATTTAGAGCTTCCCCAGATTTTGCTATATGTTGCAAAAAAAGGAGATTCCTGAAGCCTCCATTGATTTGCTAAACGACCTAGGGAGGAAAGGACTCAGAGTCTCAAAAAGATACTTGGGGCACCTAATTAATGAGGGAAATAAACATGCTTTCAATCAAGCCCTGAAATTTTTGGAAAAGAAGAAAGGAAATATTGATACTAAGTATACGTAGGGAGTGTTGCATTTATTTGGAAAATTTGGGAAGAAAGGTGTATGGTCAATAATAAGGGTAAGGAATTAGCCCACTCTGCTCTTGAAAAACCTCACTGCCTGAGACCATTGCCATTGTGCATGTGAATGGACATCAGCCTGGTCAGTCCTTTGTGGCTAGAAGAAACAGTCTGGTAGATGAGGAGGCAAGGAATGAGGAACCTGAATGGGCTGACTCCCTTCTGGTCTTGATTTCTACCTCCCCTCCCCCCATTTCCCCCAAGTCTAGCCATTCCACCTTTGTAAGAAGAAGAGAGTTGGGACCCAGGAAGACTATAATGGTAAATGGTACCTCCCTGATGATGGGGAAGTGCTGAATAAGGCAATTGTGAGGCAGATTTTACTATAAGGCAATCATTGGGATGTCCAAAACTTGTATAATACAGTTTAACCCTGTATCTCCTGGCCTGTATACTCTTACATACTACCTATTGGACGGTTACCTTATTTCTTGAAGAACAAATAAGTCTGCCCTGTTCCAGAAACCATCAGGAGAAAGGCCCTAGGAATCAGACCTTTTCAGATGGACTTTATTGAGCTGCCTTTGATGGATTGTCTCAGATCAGATACTTGATTGTCACAATAGACCATCTGAGGTCATGGGTAGAGACCTTCCCAGTGATCTAAACTACTGCTCAGACTGTTAGTCAGATCTTAATGAAATAAATTATTCCCATATATGGGATATTGGAGAGGATTTAGTCTCTAACAAAGGCCTTGGGTTTACCTGGAAATTTCATATCCCTTGGTATTCTCCTTCCTTGGGTAAGGTGGACAGAATGAACTAGGAGATCAAGAGGCAACTCACTAAATTAGCCTTAGAATGCCTTCCTCTGGCCTTTCTCAGAATTGGAACCAAAGCCTGGAGGGAGGGAGATTGGATTATCTGTTTATGAACTCCAATTTGGACATCCCTATCTGAAAAGAGGAGAGGGAAACTGGGACTCCATATTTGACAATAGAGGCACATTTCTCAGTAATTATGTGTATTCTCTGGTAAAAACATTTGACTATGTTGCAGAATAAAAGGCTGATTGATCAGACTCCACCACTAGGGTTTTCTGTACAAACATTTCAGCCTGGGTACAAATGGGGAAAGAGGAAAAATTCACTCCCTCCTGGAAAGGACCACATCTGCTAATGTTAGACACAGCACTTGGACTAAGGGACCAGTTACCATTCCTGCGGAGTACACTGTGGATTCCAACTGTGTGGGATGGGGTTCTAGACCCCTTTGCCCAAATTGACTACTCAGAAGCATCTTCAGATACAAACTGGAAACATTTATTTGGTCCTTGCAAGGAGAGTTCCAAACACACCAGCTGAGCATAGAATCTTTCAGCTTCCAGCTCTCAGTATTGACTGGCCTGGCGAGCTGGAAATATTGAATTGATCAAATAGCAAAAGACTTGGGTTCATTGAATGGATTGAAAAGGAAGTAACCATTGACCAATGGTCAGCACTGCTGTCTACTTTCTGTGGGACACTAAACTTCCTAAAGTTTAGACATAGGGTTTTACTTCTTTTGCCCTATAGCCCTCTGAGAATAGGGATCTTATGACTTCCTGAAATTTAGCCCTAGAAATTTAACCCACTCCATCTCATAGACTTTTTGAGAAATCTTCACCTGGTCCCATTTAAAACCATTCTGGTGACTTATCATTGGATGGATACTTGAACCTTGAGAATATGTGTAGGAAGTTTGTGTTTTAGCATTTCCATTGTTGCCTACTCTAGTAATAGACATTTTTATTCTAATTGGTGGGCACATAAATGGTTGGGGAGATAAATGGCTTCCATGTGAGTAGGTGGTACAGAACCCCAGTTTGTAAAGATTGAGCAACTTGGATGGAGTGTTGAGAGAGAAAAAGGACAAACCAGGTTCAGAGAGATTGAAGACTGAGAACAAGGTCCTTGAGGAAATGTATCAAGAATGGTGTGAGAGGTCTTAAAAGGTTAATAAATAAAAAGTAGAGGGATTGTGATAAATTAACTGAGTGAAGATGCTCTCATGGGAATATAGCCTTAAACTGTACTTTAATTGTGACTTTATAATAATAATATGGAGCTATAGCTAAAAGTTGCAGGCACTGTCCCTTCCTATTTTTTCACTCTCCCTTAATTAGCCTTTAAGTACATCTTTTAGACGGTGATGACTTTGAATTCTATATCTGCTTGTATATCACTTCTCTAGGGAAACTTAAATTAAGAGTTTATTATTATCCAATTGTATTCTTTTGTTTAGATTTCTGTGATTAGAACATAAGCTTGGACTCCAGCTGGAAAAAAGACCAGTTTTGGGAGGAGAGGAGCTTTGGGGATTTCTACCTTTAGGATATGTCATCTTGTATTTAGAAGTTATGCTTTGAACTTTGCTGACAAACACCTTGTCAGATGGAAGAAGCCCTTTCTCTCCAGATCTTAATAAATCCCCTTTTTGATTTTTCTTACTCTGATTGTTTTTGTGAAAGATACTGTTTCACACAATATTGAAATTGTTATACACAAGTAGAGTTCAAATTTTTCAAATTACATTAACAAGAATCTATTAAGTACCGATTTGCCAAGAGCTGCTACAAACTAAAGATAAAAAGAAAAGCAAATCAAGAGAGAAAATTTCAATAAATTTAACAATTTTTTTATTAAAGCTTTTCATTGACAAAACTATGCATGGATAATTTTTCAACAATGATCCTTGCAAAACCTTGTGTTCCAAATTTTCCCCTCCTTCCCCCCACCCCTTCTCCTAGATGGTAAGTAATCCTCTCTCTCTCTCTCTCTCTCTCTCTCTCTCTCTCTATACATATATATATATATATATATAATATATATATATATATATATATACACACACACACACACACACACACACACATATATATATATAATATATATCATATATATCATATAATATATATATTAAACATGTTTAAAGGATATGTGTAAATTTAACAATGTTATAACAATATTTTCATCCTAATTTAGCTAGGAATAATATGAAACTCCTCTGGATATTCTCATTTTAGCTCCATAGAAATTAAAATAAAAAAAAAATAAAAAAAATTACAATAAGAAAGCAATTCCAAGATACAACTAGGGAGAAACAAAATTATATATACCTCAAAAAGAAAATGTCTTCCCTATTATAAAGAGAAAAATGGAAACAAAATATATTTTCCTGACTGGGAAGAGAAACTCTCTGAAACAAAAATGACCACAGCCAAATATGTCTTAAACTTTCAAAGTCAAAGAAATTTCCTGCCACTTATTTTGCTGCCTGAGGCAATCATCATTTGAATTCCAAATGGACATGTCAGGGCACCAGCTTCTCCATAATTCTGCTGCTTTCCAGTCCTTTTCTTCTGTCTAGGTCTCTCTCTCTCTCTCTCTCTCTCTCTCTCTCTCTCTGAAGATAGCCTAAATTTGAATGTGTCTTGTCTCAAGGCTGCAAGAACATCTCTCTCCTAAGCTCCTGTCAACTCTGCCCTCATCAAGCAAAGCTGCTTCAAGTTATTAATCTTTCTACTAATGAGAAGAATCCTTTACAAATATACAATAGTTGAACTCTGCATTACATTATAAAAATCCAAAGCTATTATAAATATTGGCTTCTCTTTGTCAAAAAGTAAACTAACCTACCAAGGAAACATATAGTGAAATCTTAATGTGCCAAATCAGAACATTCTCTCTAGAGAACCATACATCTCTCCTGTGTGAGACCATATCATCCATAGAAACAATCAGAGACTGAGTTAAAAAAAAGAAAAAAAAAGCAAAAAGGGATTTATTATGATCTCGGGAGAAAGGGCATCTCCCATCTTACAAGGTGTTGTCAGTGAAGGAAGTATAAAGTATAGATTACTAAAAAAATCAGATTAAATAGCTTAAACACAGAAGGCCCCAATCCTCCAGAGGGAGTCCAGGCTTACATTCTAATTGCAGTAATCTAACCCAGAAACAAAAGAATATAAGTCAATAATAATAAATTCTTAATTTAAGTTTCCTTAGAGAACTGATATACAAGCAGATATAGAATTTAAAGCTGCCATCTTTTTTAAAAGAAGTACTTAAATGCTAATTTAGAAGTGGTAGAAAACAGGAGGGGACAACACCTGCAACTTCTAGCCATAGCTCTATTTATTATTATAAAGTGTCAAGTTACAATTATACTTTAAGGTTATAGTCCCATGACAGTGTCTTCATTCAGTTAATTCCACACAGTCCTGTTGCCTTTATTTATTTTTTGAAGAGTCCTGATACATTTCCTCAACCAGCTTGTTCTCAGTCTCCAATCCCTTTAGACATGTCCCTTTTCTCACTGGGGTCCATCCTTGTCTAATTGGACCTCCTTTATCCCTAACTACTATCTGGGGCCACCTATCACCCCAATCACTTGTATTCCCAGTAATTAGAGTAAAAATGTCTATCACTAAAGTCAGCAACACAGAAATGCTAAAAGAAAAAGACAGATCATGTATCCATCAAGTGGAAAGTCATTGAGATGATTGGAATCCACAGTCTACTCTTTGGGAATGGTAATTGATTCCTTAGTCTGAGTGTGGCAAGTCCAGCCCTTCTCCTTGTTCCTCACAAGCTGTGTCTGACATCAGCAAGACTTAGAAAGATTCTTTCTAGGAGGGAGGAAAATTTTTCTTTCCTGTCCGTACCCCAGACGAAGTTTGTGTACAGGAAATCCTACTGGTGGACTCTGAGCAATCAGCCCTTTATTCTGCAACACAGTCAAATGTTTTACCAGAGAACACACATAATAACTGAGAAATTTGCCTCTACTGTCAAATATGGGGTCCCAGTTTCCTTCTCCTCTTCCCAGATAAGGATGTTCAAAGAGGAGTTCATAAATGGATAATCTAATATCCTTCCAGGATTTTATTCTAATTCTGAGAAAGGCCAGAGGAAGCATTCTAAGGCTAATTTAGTGAGTTGCCTCTTGATCTCCTGGCTCATTCTGTCTTATCTGAGAAAGGAGAGTGCCAAGGGGTATGAAACTCCCAGGTAATACTCAGGGCCTTTGCCAGGGACTAGAAAACCTTAGAGGTAAAATGAGCTTCTGGTCCAAGTTTATCTTCTCTGCTATCCCATATATGGGAATAATTTGTTTCAATAAGATCTAAAAGTCTGAGCAGTAGTTTTGATGTTGGAAAGGGATCCCAAAAGGTTGGGGGTTGCAGAATGGTCTTTCGAGGTGTCTCAAAAGAATTTGCAGACTTGAACCCATATCCAAGTCAGGGGGCAAAGTTTATTGTAATTATAACAGCAGTTGAAGCAGGCTAAAGTTCACAGATTTTGGCAAGGAACCTGAAGCAAGGAGACACATTTATGCAGTTCATATTATTGATATGCTAATTTTATGGTCTAGAGGTGGAACCAAGGAGTGGTCTCAAGAATTTGGTTATCATTGACCCACAGAGAGTAATGTCTCTAGTACTATTCTAAAGCCAGAAGATTTGAAATCACTAACAGACAGATTGTTAGAACAATAGTCTCAGAATTACTAATATATCTTCCCTAAAGTCTAAGGGAAGAAATATTATTATATTCCTAGACCAGAGGACTTTTATAATCATTGACAGAACAATAGCATTCTTAAATCAGAGGGCCTCAGGATCACAGATTCCAAAGCTAGAAGTTGTAGAATCACTGACAGATTGTTAGAACAGAAGCCCCTAAGATCAGAGAACCTTAAAATGATTGCTATCTTCCCTGGAAGCTATATTACACCGTTTCCTCTCTCAAGCAATTTGCTGCCCAAATTCATTTGGGACAAAGGGACAGAGTTCTTATCTTCTGGAGCTACTTCATGCTGATAAGGGGTATAGAACTGTCCCTGCCTAATTGGGTCCAGACTGAGGGGGTGGCACCTGACTTGGAGATGGCAGTAGCAGTATTCAGAGGGTGCTGAGTGTCAGAATCAGTTAGCCAATGATATTCAGGATGAGCAAATAGTTGGAAGTTCATAGCTTGGAGTCTGGAGGAAACAGATCTACCACTAGAAATGTTAGTTCTCAGGAGGTTATGAAGAAGCTTCAAGGAAGGTGGTGAAGAAGCATTATGAGTGAATTTGCCAGAATAATTTTGGAATGGATATCCTACAATTATTAAGTGGGTAAGAGATACTTTCCAGCAAGAAAACAGGAGGTAGTCAGTTTATAATATAGAATAATATTTCTTCCCTTAGGCTTTAGGGAAGATATAGTAGTTATCTTAAGATTATTGTTCTAACAATCTGATTGTCAATGATTTTAAGAATTCTAGTCTTAAAATAGTCCTACAAACATTACTGTCTGTTGGTCAGTGATAACCAAATTTTTGAGACCACTCCTTGGTTCTGCCTCTAGGTGATAAAATTAGCATATCAATGATATGAACTGCATAAACATGTCTCCTTGCTTCAGGTTTCTTGCTAAAATCTGTGGACTTTAGCCTACTTCAATTGGCATTACAATTACAATAAACTTCACCTCTTGACTACCTCCTATTTTCTTGCTGGAAAGAATCTATTACCCACATAATAATTGTAGGGTATCCATGTAGGATATAGGTTCAAGCCTGCAAATTCTTTTGCGACACAGTGATCTGTGACCCCCAACCTTTTGGGGTTCCTTCCCAACCTCAACATTTGATGGCCCATACAGAGAGTGTCTGGCCACTCCTGCCTTGATTTCCCTCTTTGACACAATAAGCCCCCCCCAATTTTTTTTTTTTTTACTCTATCCTATAGTTGGGACACCCCAAGCTCCTGGGAGAAGGCTTGTCTGGCTCATCATGCGCTCTATGATCAGCAAATTTTCCTTGACTGGGGACCCAGGCTTGGAAATTCTTGTAATTTTCAGCAAAGTTCCTAGAAAAATTTTATCATCTTTTCACTTCTCTGGGATGCCAATCTTTCTTATTATTTTATATGGATATGGCACTACTGGATGAGAAAGGAGGACTATTTTATCAAATTCCCTGAAATCCTGCACCAGCCTATAGGATTTGTCTCCCTTCTTAACTGGTAATATTGGAGTATTAAAGGGAGATATGTAGAGTTCTGATAATCCATCTTTACTAATTCTTGGATTATTGGTTGTAGTTCTCTTTTTCCTTCCAAAGGAATGGGGTATTTTCTGACCCTAATCACCATATTTGGGTCCTTCAATCTAATTTTTATGGGGATTATATTTGCTTGGTCTCTATTATGGGGCCAAACCCAAACCTCAGGATTGATTCTATTTTTTTTTTCCTCCTTTCTCAATAACAACATTCTTCTAATTGGTATAATCTGATTTCCTTATGGTATCAAATGGATTGACAATTTGGTAATTAAATCTCTTCCTAACAGATTAGCTTTAGTAAAACCAATTTTCTCTTTACACCTGAAATGGAGCGTTTCTTTGGACAATCTGGATCCCCAGGGCAATTGAGTTACAGAGGATCTAGTAGCTAGCCCTGGTATCTATCCAGAAAACCAATTCCTCTTTCATCCCACCCTTTAATTTATCAAGAAGGACTCTGGGTGGGTTCTTTCAATGAGCCCCTGACAACACTTCTCCTTTTCCATGGGGGAGTAGACCTTTTGTTCCCTCTTCCCCTGTGGGCAGTCCCTCTTCATATGCCCTTCTAATTCACAATTGAAACAAGTTAACAAGCTAATCTTTGTGGAGAGTGGAAAATTTTGTTGATCCTCTAATATTTGCTTATGTTCCCTCTGAAGAAGGCCAGGAGGAGAGGAAATAGTTAATGATTTTAAATCAATTGAGCTCCTTTTCTTCAGCTCCTCCCTAGGGTGGAATCAAAGAGGGGAGTTCTGAAGCTCACCTGATCTTACCAATTCCTGTTGGTGGCTGGCTGGGGGGCATAGGGAGGAGGCAGTACTGAGAGGGGAGTCCCAAGGATAGAATTTTTCTGGCTCCTCTCCCTCCTCCTTCAAAACAGATTGTTCCAGAAGGCATATTCACTCTCCTCAGAATTAATAGACTCCTTTGAATTTACATACTGATTCAATTTTTGGCACTCCCAGACCTTGGAAGATCTGTACTTTGGCCAGAAACATCTCTTCTGAGTGGGGTGCCTGCCCAAATCAAACAACAGTATTTCATCATTTTCTTTTTGTCATTCCCTGTTTGATACTTACTCCCAGTTCTCAAGTCTATTATCCACAGGGCTATCTTCAGGTATACTATACAGCTCCTTAGAGCCAGCTACTTTAGATTGCTCCTTTCCCATGATTCACAGTATCTTATCCTCTCGAGGATTCACCTGACCTTACCAAAGAGAAATAGGAGAATCCTTATGGACTTGAACCATCTAGGATTTTCTCCAATATCAAAAGGAAATGGGAGCCTCAACTGCCTAAATTCTCCCAATCTCAATCCCAGTCACTCAGATATTTTACCAGTTCTTGGCAGAGACTCCTCCCTTCACCAATTTTAGGCTTTACTTGGGTCACAGGATTGCTTTCAAATTTTTCTCAGCTGGCTTATCTCCTTGGGTGAATTAATCCTTTACCTTTGCTAGCCCACTTCTCTTTTTGCTTTCTTCAAGAGTTTCTCTTCTGGGGTTTATCTGATTGGAGCAGGAGTTCTTGGGCCAAGTCCAAGGACCTCTAGAGAATTCTCTGGATGGCATCTCCCCAAGAATTCTGTACAGGAGATACCCCTCAAGGACAGGAACTATCTCATAACGCATCCCAAAACTGTGGGGGACAAACCACAAAAAAATCAGACCCTCAGAATAAGAAAAGCAAAAAGAAGTTTATTATATTCTACCAAGAAAGGGTATCTCCCATTTGACAAAGTGTTTGTCAGTAAAGAAAGTGCAAAGCATAAATTGTAAAACACCAAATTAAATAGCCAAAATGCAGAAGCCCCTGAACCAATCCCCCCTCCCCACTCCCACTGGCCTTTTTTCCCATTGCTAGGAGGATTTAGAATGAGGATTAGACTCTTAGTCTTCACTCAGTTAATTCCTCACAATATTTTGATACATGAGAAAGTCACTGGCACTGTGTTCATGATTTGAAATTGCCTGTTGCTGTGCTATGGTGTTGTTTAAGCACAGCATATTAATCCAATGTAGCAGTGTTGCTACAATGCGGTACATGTATTGTTTGCATTAATATTTATATATTAATATTGGTACACATGAATAAATCTAAAAATATGAAAAGGAATGAATGAATCATTTATTAAGTACTTACTATTGGCAAAGCACTGTTCCCTACAAATAGAAAAGCAAAACTATCTTTGCTCTTGAGTTTTAAGTCTCGGGAGGAGAAAACATATATGGAAGCCTTCAGATGCAATTCAGACAATAAGCAGCATTTATACAGAACTTTAAGCTTTGCAAAGTGTTTTACAAATACTGAATTTTATCTTCATAACTACCCTATGAGGGACATGCTATTATATCCATTTTACAGATGAGGAAATTGAGGCTGGTAGAGGATAAGTGGCTTGTCATACAACTAATAAGGACCTGAGGTCAGATTTGAACACTTCTTCCTGCTTCCAGGTTCAGTGCTCTAAGTCAGATAGCAAAGTTCTATGATCCTTAGGGAGCTGTGAAGGAGATGGTAATGCTCTTTTTAAAAGCCATTTCCACTGATAAATCATATTAGTTCCCATTTGATGGGGCCAGGAACTTTGTTGGCAAGAATTTTCCATTCTTTGTCATTGGTAGCTGGGGTCATAGCACCTTGGAAAGGCAATTGTCAGGCTCCATCTCCACAGGGTTAGATTCCTGTGGTCCCAGATGAATATTGATAAGGATCTGAGGCAGCTAAATGGTCTTGTCTTATATTAAAACATGAAAGGTTCTGTAAAGGTATTCTAATATTGGGAGCAGAGGATATTTGAAGAATATTGGGTAGAAATGTGAAAGAGTTGGGAGAGTGTACAATTAAAGTCACTAACATTAACGCCAAAGGGATTATTTGACAGTATGACAGCTAATCATATCTGAGAGTTTTGACCAATGAGTTATGCCTGAGGGATTGGTGGTTGGGAATTATTTTTGGGAATTTTGTACTAGGCTAGTCTCTGAGAAAGTATTGCTTAAAGAGGTAGGAGGAAGTTCTACAAAGAAAATAAATAACAAATCCAGAAATGACACTTGATTTGTGACTAATTGGCATTTTCTCTGGACATGACTCTTATGTCTTAAGAAAACAACACTGAAACTGAGATTGGGTAGGCAGGAGTGGAACTGAGAGCTTTGAAGGCATCTGAATCAGACTAAGTAATGAGATTGACAGAGAGTCTGGAGAGTAACAACCCCAGCAGGAAGCATTCTACTCCTTTTCTCTTAAGTAAGCCTAAAGTAGGATGGTTTTTGGGTTTTTTTTTTTTTTTTTTTGGCTATCAAACCACACCATTGTCTTATATGACCTTGAAACCCACCCAAACTCACAGCTCTTTTTAAAGGCAAATTGCTATTTATACAGGTTTTCCCTTTTTGTATTTGTGAAGTTTGCCTTTGGAATCCAAGTGCAAGTTGTCATTATGATAGAATGAGCCATGTTTGGAATCAGATAATTTGAATTGACCCCAGTTATCCTACTATTATCTTGGTTAAGTCACTTAACCTTTCTAAACATCATTTTCCTCATCTATAAAATAAAGGAGTTGGTCTATTTGATGTCCCCAAAAGCTTAAGATCAATGACCCTCTGGACTTACATTTATCCCTATTGCTTTTGAAATGTTTAGATTTGTTCCAATGTCCTAGCCCCTAGTAGTCTTTTTGGACTCTGATTTTGTCTTCCAGAATGTTGGCTATCCCTCCTAATTTATTCAAAAGTTTGACAAGTTTGCCATCTAGATTTATATCAAAATCATTGATAAAAATTCTAAACTGTATAGGATGGAGCAGCGTTTCCTGAAACATTCTAATAGAGACTTTTTCCAAGATGATATCAGCTCAGTAATGGCTACTCTTTGGGTATGGATATTCAATCAGCTTCATTAAACTGTTCTATTTAAATAGCCCACATGTCTCCACTTTACCTAAAGAAATAGAATGGGGGACTTTGTCCATTGCCATCCTGAGATCAAGGTATAAATGACAATAATGTTTCCCTGATCTACCAGTCTAATAACTCTGCTGGAAAAAGAAATGAACAAGGGCTGAAATGAGCTGTTCTGGATGAAGCATGCTGATTTTCTGATCATTCTTTCCTCTTCTAGATGTTCACATATCATCTCTTTAATAATATCATTCTTGAATATTTTCCAGGAACCAATCAAACTTGATAACCTATATAGATTGTAGACTCCATTTTCTTTTTTCTTCCCATTTGAAACTTAAGAATCTGGTTTTTTTTTTTTCTTTTTCTTTTTCTAGTCCTGTAATGCTCTTCCATTTTCCATAATCTTTTAAAGATCAGTAACAATAGTTCATTAGTCACATCCTTCCATCCTTTCCACCAATCTAGGGAATTGAGGGAAAATGATATAAATGCTTCTTCTTTCATACCATTTTCTTTGATGCTTAACTCATGTGGGCATGGTCATTTGAATTTATTAATTTTATTTGGGCCTTTTATTTGGCTCCTTTATTATAACTTTTCTTATCTTTCATATTTTGTCCTTTCTGTAAAATGGTGGTCTAAATCCCAGCTTCTTAAACTGATTTGTAACTCATATAGGGTTTCATAATTGAATGTGGGGGTTATGAAATTATGATTTATTAGTAGTAAATGTTTTGATTTGTATATCTATGTCTTGGGTGAAGAGGGGTCGTGAGTAGAAAAAAATTAGAAAAAAATCTAGAGGACCTTCCAGATCTAAATCTAAGATTCTATGAAATTGTATATTCTGTTCTATTCTGATTCATGATTCAAATCCTGCCCTGTGTCCTCAAATTTAATTAGGTGACAGCTCCTACATCACTGAAAATGTGACTAGCCAGTTTGAGAATTGCTGAGGAGTTAGTTCTTGAATGTTTTCTTATTCTTGGTAATGATAGTAAATGATATTTTCTATAAGTAAAGTATCATGGAAAAAATAGGAGATCTTACCAACCCTGAACCAGTAGAGAGCAAGTCCTTAGGGGACTGCTGCTGTCTTACTCTCCTGGTTAGCACTGGGGAGGAGCATAGGTTTCAGATTAAGTTTTCAACCCCCCTTGTCTGTAAATAGAGTCTTTGCTACAAAATCTGTGAGATCTACATGATCAAGTGAATTGAGTATTAGACTTTGTGTCAGAAAAGACCTGAGTTCAAAATCTATCATCAGAAACCTACTAGTTGTGAACAAGTCAATTAATTTTTATATACCTGTTTCTTCTACCATAAAACAAAGATAATATTAATATCGACTTCCCAGGATTGTTGTGAGAATCAAATAAGATAATATTTACAAAGTGGTTGGCACAATGCCTGGCTCATAGCAAGCACAAATAAATGTTCCTTTTCCTCTCCCTTCCTAGATCTTCTGCCTCCCAAGGCAGGAATTCAGTGCCAAAAGACAGATTCATCATCCTGTAAGGAAACAAAAAGATGTAGGTAAAATTTTTTCTCAGAGGAAGATTGGACTGTAAGCAGAATGGAGTAATCTTGAATGACAGGATAGCATTGACCTTGTTCTTTGTCATTTTGACGATTTAACATAGAAGAACTGTGACCATTAGCTAGAGAGACTCTTATGATGACATGAACATCCATCAAAACACAGTCATAAAACAACCCTTAATCTTATTACTCTCACCATCATGGAAGGAGGACTTGGGGTGGTTATACAGATAACTACTTCTTGTATGAAATAGCAATAAACAGCTGTACAGATGGGCCCGATACCACAAAAATACTTTTTTGGAGCAATGAGAAAAATGGTCTGATGTCATTCCTAGCAACTGAAAAGCCACACCTTGAAAAATGCTGCCAAAATGAAAAGGAAGAAACTTGTTTAATCCTGAAAATATAAATGATTAAGGAACCTAAGTTCCAAAATACATAAAGGACATATCCCCATGAGAAAAGTTTCAAATATATTTTTTTTTTTGCTTGACTCTCCTCATTCTTTAGGTTGCCTCTTCTATCTGATGAAATTTTTGTCTCATATTTGATTTTCTGTTTTCTAATTCTCTTATTTTTATAGAGAGATGGAGGGAAAAAAAGAAAATGGAGAACAAAAGAGAGAGGATTAGGAAGATTTGTAGTAGAAAGGAGACTTAGAGTGGGGGCAAATGAGCCTTCTTCCATATTGTGAAGGGTCATCAGAAGTAAGTCAATATAAATTGTTCATTAATATTCCAGAAGACAATCTTATGGGTAGTCCTGAAAAAAATCATTCTCATTTTTTGAATCCAGTTGCAAGTCTTCAGTGTGGAAAATGATTAGTGGATTTTGAATCAGACAATATGGATTTGAATGTAGTTTTCAAAAAAAGCATGATGGTTTTATTCCTATTTATTGATTCTAAATCTATAGTATTTATTGGAAAGGAGATATATCTATGGCTTGGGATAGACCATTGAGGTCATAAGATCATTGATAATAGGTTTTAAGCAGAAGGGGCTCTGAAGTCTAAATCCTGCCTTTCACAGATTAAGAAACTGAAGCCCAGGGGGTTGTGACTTGTCCACAGTCACGCAGATAATATGCTTCAGAAGCAGCATTCTTTGACTCCAAATCCAGCATACTTTGCATTATACCCTGCTATCCTCTATCTCTGAACTTAGATTTTTACATTTTTGTTGTTGTGTTATATAGTTTGCAATGGCATCATTCACATTTCCCAATGTTATCTTTTCCCAATCCCAACTACAAACCCATTTCCTATCATTGTTCCTTTACTGACAGAGAGGTGGCTTGGTATAGTAGAGTGGTGGCCTCAAAGACTAGAAGACCTGGCTTCTGATATACATTCTGGGCAAATCACTGGATCACTTTGTGTCCCCGGCAGATCACTATAATTTAGAGAGGAAATGGGAAGGAAGGGGAGAAGAGAGAGAGAGAGAGAGAGAGAGAGAGGAAAAAAGGGAGGGACACACTCTCTCTCTCTCTCTCTCTCTCTCTCTCTCTCTCACACACACACATATACACAAAGAGAGAGAGAGAGAGAGAGAGGAAGAGAGAGACAAAGAGTCAGAGAAATCGAGAGACAATGATACATACACAGAGAGAGAGATAAAGACAAGACAGAGGGAAAGACAGATAGACACACGTACACACAAATATAAACCCAGAATCTTGCGACAAAAATTCCCCAAATCTCTCATTGAAAAATTAAAAAAAAAAAAAAACAGAAAAGAATATGTTTTTCTTTAAATTCATTATCTGATATTCAAGGAGCCAGCTTTGACAGCTCAGAGGTTGGCACTGGGGGAAAGCATTGGGTTTTGAGTCAGAAGTCCCATTTGTATTCTTGGTCTGGGCTTCCTAGCTGGATAAGCCACAGAAGGCAGGCATTTATTATGGTGTTTATTAAATCTTACTATGTTCTAGGCATCATGCTAAGCACAAAGAATACAAACATATTCCTGAAGGAGATTATATACCGTCTGTAAGGTGGTGCAGTATAAAGAATATTGGATTTGGAGTTAGGAAGACCTCAATAGCTTACTGGCTATGTGACTCTGAATGAGTCACTTTACTATTGCCTATCTCAGTTTCCTCATCTGTAAAATGGGGATAATCATAGCATCCACCCCCGAGGTTTGTTTGGAGGATCTAATGACATAATCTTTGTAGTGACTTGAGTCCATCTCCCAAATGGACCTCACTTTCAGAAAATAAGATGGTTGGAATAATTAATATTTCCAAGGTCCCTTTTCCTATCAAATCCTATGATTCTGTTATTATTATTTTTGGACAGGACATATAATTTCATCAGTTTAATAAATTCTTGATGAGAAAATTGGTGCCAGATTCCTACCACTGAAAGTTTGAAGGAGGTGCCTAGGTCCTTGAGAAGAGAACTGGTTTTCCCAGGGTCATAGAACCAGTATGCACCACATCTGAACCTAAATGACCTTTACTCTGAGACCATTTTTCTACTTGCCATGCAGCCTCTCAGAACCAGGTCCTTTAATTCACTCATAGAATACTAGAAATGCAACTTAGTCAGCCCATTGAAATTAGTTACATGTTTTAACAAGCAGCTCTGGAAAAAAAAAAAGTGTACACACACACTTTTAAGTTTAATGAGAAAAATTAACATTTTCTTCATCATTTTCTTAAGGCTAGAGATAATCAACAAGATTTGTGGCATTTGTTGCATCAAGTCCAGATCTGCTGCTTTCATTGATTTCAAAGATGTAAATGTTTCTACTAAACGTTTAACAATTGGCTCCCAAATAGCTTCAGAACACTCCCAGTTCAGGAATCATGCCCTCCAAGCTTCCCTTTTGACAAATGAGGAAAATGTGACCTCTAGAGGTAAAATGATTTGCTGAAGACAATAGATTTGGGATTTGGTAGACTTAAATTAAAGCTTCCAGCTCTTTGTTCTCAATATGCTGCTATTTCTACCACAAAACAGTTTTAACCCTTCTCATTTTGAAAAGCGTTGGCATAAAGATCAGACTAACAAAACAATTAATTTAAACACTGCTTTTATTGTTTGATTTTAAAAAATTCTTTAAATTTATGTTTCCCATCCTTCTGAACAATCAACTGGGAAGATGTCAGAGGCCAGCTGTGAGGGGTCACATGAGCCCTCTATCACTTAGGAAATTCCTGTTTACTTCTTCTGAACTGGGCCCTTCTCCCTTCAAATACCTTAGCATGAGGGAGATAATCATCCAGGCTTTCTGGTCCTCTGTTGATTTAAATACTTTTCCAACAGCTGGAGGGTCAGGATGAAGAGTTAATGACCAGAGAGTTGTATTAGTTTGGAGGAAGGAAACTGCAATTAAGATTATATTCACAGAAGCTCAGAGGTCTTCAGCTGGCTGGGTGTGGTTGTGTATGTGGGGGAGTGGTACTGCCACAGATTTTCTTTTCACATTTGAATACACACAGAGAATTTATTTGAGAAATGCAACATTGGGAAATAATGCCTTTTAAAGAATGAAATACATTATACGCAGTTTAGAAGATTGTGACTTTGTGGAAAAGGTGACTTGGAATCATGAGATTTTAGTTTGAATTCCTACTTAACCTCCCTGTCTCAGTTTACTTCCCCTTAAAATGGAAGTGGTAATGATCTGTATAGTATTTTACTCTTAGAAAGTGCTTCTGATTGTCTTAATGTGGAAATTGGCTCTCAAGTGAGAGGACTTGGATTTGCATCTTGCCATTGATGTTTATTGTCTGTATTTGTTTGAACCAGTTACTGACCTTTCTTTAGGTTCAGTTAGTTTACCTGCAAAATGACTAGGAGGACCAGAAGATCTTTGAAATTTCTTCCCATCCACGAGGTAATACTCTATTAAGTGGAAAGTTAACAGGAGGGTCTGTGTGATTGCTATCCTTGAACAGAATGGACCAGAGGAGAATCAGCCTTGGTAAAACCTGGTTTACAGATTGAAAGCATGAAACTGATAGCTGCCATTTATGTAGTCCTTTACATTTATTAAGTAGGCTATCTTTCCCTAAACTCCTTGGAGAGAAAGCACTGGTCTTGGAATTCTGGAAATGTTCATTATTATTCTGCGCTAGGAAACAAGTCATAGGAATTCACTAAGTCTTGAATCTTTCAGCTAATGAGTGGGTTAAAAAAATGCCAATCTGCAGGACCATAAATTGACATTTTGTACACCCACAGCAGAACAAATCAGCAAATCAACAAATGGAGGCAGGGGAAGAAGAAGTAATAATAATAAAAACAACCAGTCTTTATATAGCACTTTACGTTATTATCACATTGTATTCTTGCCACAACCCTGTAAAGTAAGTGCTATAATTTTTCTCATTTTATATTTGAGAAAACTGAGCCTGAGAGAGGTAGTGACATGCCTAGGGTCACATAACTATTAAGTCTCTTAGACTTGAGGCAGGGTTATAGATTCAGGTATTCTCTCTAAGATCCACATTTTATCTAGAAAGCCATCTAGACTAGAACCACATGGGGAAGGAATTAGAACCAGTTTGTAGGTTCCTGTTTTTAATTTTCATCAACTAATGCAAAACTCAGCCTGTTGAAAGACTACAGATCAGCCGGTACCCTTTCAGGTCCAGCACCCCAAAATCCTCTTTGTCTTATCCTTATTACACTGTTGTCTACCTACCTTTTATGGATACCAATGAGCAATGCCATATCCACAAAGTGCCTTTGGCTTGTCAGCAAATACTTCCCTTTTCTGTTATGACTGTTCTGACCTTCTCTCGCTTGTCTCCAGGTTCGAGAAGATTCTGTCCTGCAATTACTCATAGGCTTAAATCTGATAAACAGTCCCATTAAATCACCACTTCCCCTTTGATTTGGCAGCTAGGATCCATGTTTGGGAGTTCAGTTCAGTTAAAAATGGATAAGATCACAGGTGTACAAGCAGGTGTTTTAAGGCTTTGTCTTAGTAGGTGTGCAATAAATCTTGGCTATCACTTCACTGACATGGTTCAGGAAGTCAAACTATCTTAGAACTTGCCAATCTCCCATATGTTTTGTTACTGAATTTTTTTCCATTATAGATGCCAGCTCAGAGATGTACCCACAACCATTGTTTTTCAAGTGTTTATGAAAGCCTAGCAGGACAAATTGAAAATAACCCCCCTCCCCCACTGTAAGCCTTTCAAATTCTCTGAATTCAGTTTCTCTTCAAGAAAGTCTGAACAATAACATGAGGCTAAACTAGTCCCTGGCTAAATTTAGTGGAAAACACAAACACAGAAGCACTGTTATGCAATTGGGTTCAATTGCTGGATATCAGTAGCATTTGAATTTTGAGGACTAGGGATCATAATCGATCTATATTTTCAATATGGGGACCTCCTGGTTAAAGACACTCAACTAATTCAGATCAGCACCTTCTATGCAATTTATAGATTTCAAGAATTGCCTAGGTTACTGAGAAATAAAATGACTTGCCCAGACTCACACAAGCAATTTACCTTTTGGAGGAATAATGAATTTGACTATTCCCAGTAGAGGTCCACCTTTCACCTACAATTCTTCCAGACTCTTTTATGTGCTTGAAATATGCATGCTTCTTGTGATCTATGATCACATCTCCAGAAGGACATTTCTTGATCCACTTTACTTCTGCTTTGGGAGGACCTCCTTTGGAAATTTTCCCTGATGGGGACTGTCTGTGATAAGTGGCCCACTTCAAAGTTCATTGTATACACTCCTGAACTCCCATTTATGCTACCAGCAGCATTGTAGTCAATTTTTTCCTCTGTCAATTCCCACAGTCATTTGCACTGTTTTTCTCTGAGATTAAACAAAGCTAGATGCAGTTGGATTTGATTACAGTGAATTTTATGAGAACTATAGAATTTAGAGCTGCAAGGGACAGTTAATCTATGCCCTTCCTTTTAGACAAAGAAACTGAAATTAAGAGGGGAGAGGACTTTCTTAAAACCATGAAGTTGAATAAAAACAAAGTTTCCATTAGATGTCTGGGCTTCAAACTCATAGACCAATGCTCTTTCCAGTTCTGAAGGATGGGAAGCTGGCCTTGGTCCAGGATACCTAAAACTAAAGAGGGCTCATGATCCTTTTGTGCGCCCCAGAGGAAACCTTAAGGAAAGTAGATTGGAGCAGGCAGCCTGGCAATCTCTGTCCCTCTGATACTCCTGCCCAATCTTTCTTTCCCTGAGCTCTCTCTCCAACCCCTCTGCTTTGTCTTGTCCCATGGACTTTCCATTACTCCCCTTCTCTCTTTTCACCTACTCTGCTCTTCCTCTTTCTCTTTACTTCTCCATTCTAGCCCAAAGAGACTAGGCTGGCCTGTTTTACTAAGGCTCGGTAGAAAGTGCAAATTAATAAAGTAAAAAAGAATTGTGGAAGAGATTGTTTTTTGTTTCTCAAAAGCAAGTAAACTGCTTTTCACAACCTTAGATATACAATTGAAATGTTAATTACAAATTATTATTAAAGCAAACCTTCTCAGGCAATAAATCGTTACTTATTTATTTATTTATTTTGGGGGGCAAGAGATGGGTATAGGCCTGGTATCACGGCTAATAGCTACCTGAGGCTATATGTGAACTCAAAAGCTTCAGATTCCAGGGCCAGTGCTCTATCCCCTGGGCTACCTAGCTGCAATGCATTGTTAATCAATGGGGTTAATTCTCTGGGCTGATGTGAACTCATGAAAGACTCAATCTTTTATTTCCTTATGAATATTTATTAATGTCAGCTTTGTCCTCTAATCCAGGATTTGCTAGTAAGGCAAAGGATTCTTATAGGAGGAAGAGACTTATCACAGAATCATCGAAAGCTAGCATCAGAAATGACCTCCGAGGTGAAGCTCAATCCTTAAGCCTCCCAGAGGCCCCTCTGCAAAGAGCTTCTGTAGAGTCTCTCTGTGTGTTGAACTTTGCTTGTTCAATATGCTTAGAATTCATGTTCTGTGTCATGACATCCCAAACAATGAGTTCCCAATGCTTTTTGTTCCTCTTAGATTTACTGAGTTCCCATACCTCTTTGGAAACTAGAAAAATATTCTCAGAATAACTGCGGAGGAAGTTACCTGAGAATTGTTATGGAATTCTCATTCTCTCACTCAGATTCCCTTCCCCTACCCCCCCCCCCCCCATTTAAAACTAATTATTGAGGCTTGTTCTTTTCTTGAGCCATCAAAGCCAATAAAATTCATCATCTGCTGGCCAACTTACAAAAGGAAACTTTTATGATATTTTCTTTATATTGTTTTGTGGCATCGAAGAACACAGGAGATACCTAATAAATATGGATTCTAAATTCAACAAGATCATATGTCTTCTGTGCTGTTTTAAAGGCACATAGACTCCCTGATTAATTATAGCTGAGACAAATGATCTTGGATGACCAATATGGGGGCTTCCCTTGACAGAGGGATTGAATATCGTCTTGATCAGTGGACACAAGGTAACAGACAGGGCTGTGCACACTGCACAGATAAAAAAAAGGTGGGATACAGCAAGGTAGTTCATTGGCAAATCAGTCTCTAGGCCCAGTCTAGCAGTCCCTCTGCAGAAACAATATCATTCTGTGCAATACCCTTTTCTATGATATGGGTATGAAGGGCTTCTCTTGAAAAAATGAAAGCAAAACCCAAAACCTAGAATATAAAATTCTTGGAGACAGAAGAAATATTGTTCTACACATTAGGGGTTACTATGTCATTTTGTAGCATCTTCATTGAAGATTCTATGAACTCCTGGGGGACTCTTGAAACTCAAATCCATATTAGGTTTCATGAATTCCTTGGAGAGTCTTTGAAACTCAAAGGCTCTTAGAGGGGTGACAGCTTGAGGCTAGAAAGATTCTTTGGGAACCCCCTAAGGAATGGGTCCCCTTTCAGGCCCACTATGATGATTACTGGAAGATCTTTAAATGCTTTTCAAAACAAACCTGTGAATGCAAGGGAAGACATAAGGAGAGGAGCCTCTGGAGGGGGAATGATGGGTACAGTGTCAGAAGTGGTTTCCTCTGGGTCACTGTCCCTGTCATCCAGGTTCTCCGTGATAGAAGGGATGATTTTGACCACTTTCTCTTCGAAATGCACCTGCTTCTTTCCAGGCAACAAATCAGATGGCTCCAGAACCAGCTCCATCAATGTGTCTGGGGGTCTGGCGGGGGGAGACTTTTTGTTCCCCTTCAAAATAGTTTTCATGCGACCAAAGAGGGAGGTTGGCTCTTCCCTGAAGGAGGTGTGAAAAGTATAAGTCTGCTCAGTATTGCCATAGCCTGTAGTATTCACAGCACTAGCAGAGGGATCTGTATAGCTCTCTGGGGTGCAGCTAGTTTTATTTTTCTTACGTTTACTCAGGAGGAAATATGCCAGGCCAGTGATGATTAGCATAGACCCTGAAAAAAGACAGTGAGTTTCAGCTGCTCTGGAAATGGCACAGGGGAAAATCAAAATCCTTCTAAGAACAAACCCTCTAAGTCCCACCTCCCACTTAGTGGCCAGCCCCAAAGGCCCTCATTTGAAACTATTTCCCCTTAGAATGGGTACCTAGTAGTTTGGATTTCATCAGAAGAGAAACTTACCTGTCTTCATGCTGAGTTGAAAATAATACCTGGTGTGTATAAGGAATTTAATAGCTCACAGTAGAGAGCATTGTCCCATTATCGTCATCATTGATCACAGAAACTCACAACATAAGATAAGAGCTCTTAACTTGGGTTCCATGAACTTCAAAACAAATATTCTGATAACTGTGTTGAATATAATTGGTTTCTTTTGTAATCACACATATTTTATTTGATGAACATAAGAACATTATTCTTAGGAGACCCATAGACTTCACCGGAATCCGAAAGGTTCCATGATACAAAAACAGGTTAAAAACCCTTAGTTTACCAAATGATTCCCCACTATAGAAGGATGGTGAGCTCTGGGGTGCAGCTAGCTTTGTTTTCCTTATGTTTACTCTTATTGGATAGAGAATTGACTTCCACTTGAACTAAATCCCATTTCTAACAATATTCATATGACTTCAGGGAAATAATAGTAATATGGAATAGTAATTCCATAGTAATAATAGCATCCAGTTCTAGAGAATTTTAAGGTTATGAAATGCTTTCCTCAACATCCTTTGGAGGTACTAATATCCCTTCTGGTATTAACTTTCAAAACCCAAAAGACCTAAGTTTAAATGTGATCTCTGACACAGCTAGTTGTGTGATCCTGGGAAAAGCACTGGACCTGTCATTACTTTAGGCTAATATTAATGACTGGACATTGCTGGCAAAGTTCTGACCTGTATGAAGTTTATTCACTAGAACTTCTAGGCCTATAGAATGGTATGAGACCATAGAGATTGTCTGTCTATTCCAGCTTCCTCATTCTGCTGCAGAGAAAATTGAGTTCTTGAGAGGCCAAATGATTTCCTGAATGTTGCAGAATTGATTAGCAACAGAACTGGGATTCAAATTCCTTCACTAATTCTGTTACAACTAAACAGTTAGTAATGATAGAACTATAACTAGGGTCTAGCAATTGGGGTTTGATCTCAGTGTGTTGACTTTTATAGGGAGTTGACACCATTCATATGTTAACAGGTAGAAGCAAAAAGTTTAGCACCTAGTCAATGTGAATAATTAGTAAAATAGGGAACTATATGACTATGACCTATTGTTTTAAGAAACCTCTGTCTAAATTTTAAATCTAACTGAAGGTCCTGACATAGGGAACTTTCTGAGTTGATTACATGAAGACAAATCTCAAGGGTTATTAGTATCTAAAAGAATTGTTGACTAAAGTATTTTGTACGTTTTAAAGGGTTCTGGGAAAATAGAAATTGTTATAACTGTGGTGGTAGTGGTGGTTATGACTTTTTCAAACTTAATTTTTTTTCCTGACTTCCTAAAAACATATATTCTAATGATTAACTTAATTTTGATAATTACCAAAACAGTTAAACCTTTTGAAAGGTTAAGATCAATATTGAGTTAAAACTTCTACCCATCAAGATATTATTTTTATTTTTAAGCTTCCAGAATACTCTGGGCTTCTTCATTAAGGAAGATGAGTCATTGCTAGGAATCCTCCATTTAGTTGGGATGATCCATATTGGCTCTCTTTCTATCCCCAGGGACCTCAGCCAATCAATCATGTTAAGGCCCTGAACTGGAGAGCCCATGATGTTCAGTCCTTTGTCTTTCGAGAGCACTTTATTTGGTATTGCGTGTGTGATATCCCCATTGATCCCTGCCAATGGTCATACCTGGGATGGTCACATGCCAGACCAGCACTGGGTGCAGAAAGCAGGCGACAGAAAGCAGCACATAGCCTAGGAATTTCTGGAAGCAGCCCAGTTTACAGGCCTTTTCCCACAAGACATAGGCCAGAGATTCTGGTTGACACCTGAGAAAAGACATGGTTATGAAATGATGAAGCAAATAGCAAATGTGGAAGAAGAAGACAAAATACTGAGGGAGGAGAGTGGAGAAAGGGATAGGGGCAATTAAAAAAATAACAGAAAATGGAAGAAACAGAGATGAGGAAAATAGAAGAGCAGAGAGACAGAAAGGAGAAGAGGGAAAAGCAGAAGGGAGGAAGGAAGAGGAGAGAGAAAAGAAGACAGAGGAAGGAAGGAGAAGAGGGGAGAGGAGAGGAGGAATGGAAAAAGAGAAGGGAAGGAGAGAGGAAGAGGAGAAGGGAAATAGACACAGAGAAATTAATCTGACATAGAGAGGTAGACACCACAATAGTGCCTTTAGGGGGAAAACAAAATCCTCTCTTTGCTGACACCTGGTGTTTGTGTGATTACTTAAACCATTTGATTGAATATTGCCCTCTGAATCAAATAATTTGCATCTTATTTAAGACCAGGGTTGGGTGACCTCTAGTGGCTAGGGGAAAAAAATAGAATACAATGTGAGGATCCAGGGAAATTGGAACTATCTGCATTCCTTTTCTCTTGTCCCTTTTCCCCTTGCACATATATCTGGAGACCCAAGAAGCCATCAATAACAATGTTTATCCCTCTAGGGAAGATGGTTGAAGTTGCCTCAGATAGTGATCAATATTGAGAGAAGCACTGTGATTTAATTACTCCATAAACGAAACTCAAATTAATTTTCCTGATGGGTTCTGGTTCTTTCTCTGTGACTCAATTTCCCATGTCAGATGGTGCATTATAGCACAGGTAAATGTGGTGAACAAAGTCTTATGGGAGTTGAAGCCTATGAAAAGAAATGAGGCATTAAAAAAAAAAAAAAAACTCATAGTTTTTTGATACTATGAGATCTTTGGTTTATTTCCTTTCCTCTCCTTCCTTCTTATTTCACTACTCAGATGAACCTTATCACTCAGAGCATGGCAGCATGGAGTTGGGAAGGACCTTGAAAGTCATCTAATTGAAGTCAGTGTCAGAAGCAGTATTAAATCCAGGTCCTCTGACTCCAAATCAATTCCATTTTACACTGCATCCTACTCATCTGTAGCCATTATAATGCCTTATAGTGGAGTCCCTATCTTGGGAGGCTTCTTTGCAATGAACAAAATACAATCTCCACCAAAGAAATCACTAATCTTGGGTCTCTCAAAGTCCTTAGAGGTCATTTGTCCAACCTCATTTCCCATGCAGGAATTTCCTCTAAATGGCCCTGACAAGCATTCAAATAAGATCTAGGGCTGGAAAGGAATCTTAGAGGTCTTATTGTCCAGTATTCATTTTATAGATGTGAAAACCGTATTGGAGGCTGAGGAATTTGTATGCTCTCCCACTGGTGGTAAATATCAGAGGCTAGCTGTGACCCATTCCTCTTACTCCAACTGAAATACTTTTGAAACTCCCATTCTGCATCCTTTGATCTTTGATATCTATTCAGTGAGTGAATTCATGAAGTGGTCTCCAAGATTTTTTAAAATTTGAACAGTCTGATTCTAAATTACTTAATAGTGTACAACCTTTTAAATGATTTAGAATCACAGACTTGGCAAATCACTTAACCTCTCTCTGCCTCAGTTTCCTTAGCTATAAAATCAGGATAATATATCATCTACCTCCCAGGGTCACTGTGAGGATCAAATTTTAAAAAAAAATATATATATATATATATTTATAAAGCACAGAGTAGAGATCTAATAAATGCTTGTTCCCACCCCTTCCTTACCAACATTCTCTGAGCCTCTCTGGGTTCATTTATAAGATGAGGAGAGTTAAATGTCCAAAAACAACCTCTGAAGACTTGTGAAGAAAATGCTTTGTAAAAATAAGACATTATAAAAGTGAGATCTGTTATCAATTAAAAAATTCTCAGAGAGATATAACTCACTATCTCTCTCACAATGTCCAGATGAGACCTGCTGTGGTCTAATAAGATTTTTGGTCTAACATGAGTTGTTTTTTTTTTTTTTTTTTTCCTGGTATGATCCATCTTGACCAGCCCCCCTGGGCATCATTGTCTGTATGGGTTATGGGAGTTAAAAGGCCAAAGATTCATAAGTGGGATAACATCAATAATTCTCCAACCATTAATTGAGAAGAAGCTATTTTTTTTCCTCCTAAAGGATTCAAAGAAAGCAGACAAAGGGAGGCCAGGAGCTGATATACTCAAAGTCAGCAAAGCTAAAGGACGAAGGGGCTAGGCTCTCAAACACACACACTGCCTGAAAAGAATACATCTGGGGTCAGCTAGGTAATACAGTGGATAGAGCACCAGCACTGAAGTCAGGAGGACCTGAGTTCAAATATGGCCTCAGACATATTAACATTTCCTGGCTGTGTGATCCTGGGCAAGTCACTTAACCCCAATTGCTTCAGTCAGAAAATAAAACAAAATAAATTACACATTGAAAAAGAGGGCCTCTGGGGACTTAGGCCGCAATTCCAACTCTATCATTTAATTTTGGACAACCCAGTATAATCCAACAAGCCTTTATTAAGTACCTGCTTCACATTCAATGTGTGATGCTAAAAGCTTCTGAGAGTAACTTAAACTTTTCCAGGTATTGCATACGTGGCTACCAACAGAAAGTTATAACTTAGACCAAGGCAACATCTGAGCTGGTAGCCCAACAGGAAGTAGTATGGAATAATGGAATAAACTCTGGACAGTGCAGTCATGAGACTTGGACTGCCATTCCAGTTTTCTTTCTGCATGTCCTTAAATAAGCTGCTTTACATCTCTGGATCTCTGCTCCTTCATTTTTAAATTTTAATTTATCGTTATTTTTCCAATGAGCAAAACTTTTTCTGTTTTGTCTCTTCTCATTGAGAGAAAGAGTAAAAAAGAAAGAAAAAAATTTGCCCAGTTTAAAAAAAAATCAAATTTCCATATTGGTGATCCCAAAAATAGATTTCTCAGTTTGTACCCTGTGACTATCATTTTTCTGTCAAAAGATAGGTAGCAAGTTTTATGTGCCTTCATTTCTTAAATAAAAGGGTTGGATTAGGTATCCCCATATATCCCTCTCAGCTAGCTATCACTGACCTTAAATCTAGGATCCTAAAAATCTCAGGCACTCTATCCAAATTTTCCCAAGCTATCGATGTGTCTGAATTGCCAGATGTACTTCTTTTAGTCTACCATTCTCTAGAGAAAACAGAGTAATCAGTGTCTCTAGCAGAGCCCAGCCTGATGGCTCTGATTCCTTTGGGGGAAAGAAATATGAGACTTTTCCAGGAAGACCCTGATTGCTATTAGGTAAACCACAATTTACCCATTTCAGAGGCCTGTTTGACTATATAACTGAATGGTTGAAGGGGTCATTGGGCCCTGAGATGTGGGGTAAAATCTGTGACCTGTTTTCCTCCATCGTTTTCAGGACTAAGATATTTTTCAACTTTAGATGAGATGTCTTGGTAAAGAGCAGAGTAGCTGGTACCTTCAATATCTGTGCAGAAGGAAGAATTTGGGGTTTAAGTACCTGTAATATTACCTCCTCCTCCTTGGGCCTCAGTTTTCTTATCTGTAAAATAGGTCTAACGTTGATTTATGAACTATAATCTATGATAACCTCATGGGGGAAAGCACTGAGCAGAGACTTTCTGTCTCCTTATCTCTCCTCTCTACCTTATTGAATTCCCCAGTGTCCTTTAGGGCTCATCCCAAAGGTCACTTTCTACATGAGCTGGTCCTCCCAATTACTAGGGCCAATCCTTCCTTTCCAGAAGTTACTTTGTATTTATTCTACATATATTTATATGAGTATATGGTTTCTCCATAATAGAATATAAGCTCCTTGAGGTCAGGACCTATTTCATTTTTGTCTTAGTCTCCAACATAGCTAACACAAAGCTTGGTCTAGAATGGATGGTGAACAAATGTTTGCGGATTGATAATAATGATTACTCATCAACTTGCTTATCAAATTACAAAAGACTTTCATATATATGATGTCATCAAATCTTCCCAATAGCCTGTGAAGTAGGTTGTACAAGATCATTAGGTACAATTTACAAAAGAGGAAACTGAGGTTCAAAGACATTTAAATGACTTGAATAATAGCATAGTGATACTGTGTATCTAAGCTGAGACTTAAAACCAGGTCTTCTGATCCTAGGGGTTAATATTCTTTTAAAAAAGAAAAAGGCCTTAAATTTTTAAAATGGGGAGCTTATATTATTGTAGCATCTTAATTTCCAAATCTCTCTCTTCCCCCTCTTCTATCCAATGTGAAATTTCTTGTAACAGTAAAAAGAGGGAAAAAAAGCAGATCAATCAAGCTGAAGCATCCTTCTGATTCTAATAGTAGATGCATGAATGTGAAACCATGCATCTCATGCAAAAGGAACGACATTTATCTTCTCATCTCTGCTTCAGGGTCATTTTAAGCTCCAGGGTTAGCCCCTCTGCACCATATTGTGTCTCCAGGAGTGGGAGACTTTCTAGGTTCACTTGGTATCAGAAATGTATCTGAGATAGTTTTGTTTTGCTCTTCCCCTTTGTCACCTCCTTTATACCCAGCCCTCAGCCACTGGGAAAGCATGGAAAGTACTCACCTGAAGCAGAGTGAAAGCAGCTTAGCTACAAAGTAGGACCCTTCACATATGGAGACTGCAGCCCCCGAAAACCTAAAGGATGGATACTGGTTAGAAGCAGCATACCCAATGGTTCCCTTTTCCTCCCTCCCTGACTTTTACAGGTTGTTCTTTTAATCATTGATTTCTGATGTCCCAATAAATCAATTGTCTATACATATTGTTTTCCCAGGCACTCCTCTGGGTGTGGGTTTTTATTCCTTCAATTTTTCAACAGGACCTTGTTGAGCAGCCTTTAAGTAAGCTCTGTAGGTAATGTGGAAATAAATTAGACATGGCCCTTACTCTTGCTTATCTAATTTAACATAATGTATTATTAGCCAGGTGACAACTGGATGGCCCAGTGATTGGCACTGGACCTGGAGTTAGGAAGATCTGAAATGAAATCCAGCCTGGACTCTGGACAAGTTACTTAGCCTATGTTTGCCTTAATCCACTGGAAAAGGAAATGGCAAACCACTCCAGTATCTTTGTCAGGAAAACTCAGTGGTGACCTGCTATGGTCCATAAGGTCATGAAGAGTGGGCACTGAACAACAAATTATTAATAAATGTAGACTGCCTTTTCTCCCCAAATCTGGCTCATAAAAACCTGATTTCTGTATCTACAATAACTATTCTAGTAATGAATGTGTGTGTGTGTTTATATATGTATAATATCTACACACAAGAATATTTATACATAAAAAGTTTTCTATCTCTTTTTTTTTCTTCGTTTTGTGGGTGTCCAATGAATTATCACTCAATGTCAAGCTTACTGGTAACAAATCTCTCTTTTTCAGGCAACTAGGTAGTTCAATGGCTAGAGTACTGCACTTAAAGGCAGGAAGACCTCTATGGGCCTGGAGTTGGATAGGTTTCAGATCAAATTTGACCCCAAATACATTAGTTTTATGATTCCTGGGCAAGTTTTATGAACCCTGGGACCTCTGTCTCCATTTCTTCAGCTGCAAAATGGGGATCGCAACAGCACTTTCTTCCCAAAGTTGTTTTGAGAATATTTGTAAAGGGCTTAGCATGGTACCTGGCATGTAGGAGGTAGTTAATAAATACTTGCTACCTTCCCTATCCTCACTTTGATTGAAAGCAGATAGTTTGTTCCCAGGATGATATAGTTAGAACTGAAAAGGACTTTCAAAGTCTAATCCTCTTTTTTTTTAAAAACAGTTTTATAATTAATAATTTTATAATTTATAATTGAAGAATTTGAGGCCGTACAGGAGGTAAAGAGCAGGTACAGGAAGCCTCTGTATCTAAAAGTAGCACTCTCTCCAATGTAGTATCTGATACTTCTGATAGCCTTTCAATCCTGGTAGAAGCTTATGATTCTTTAGCACAATATTCAAGAATTCTCATCATACCACAATGAAGCATCCCAGAAGGACCTAGTGTCCTGGGAGGTAAGAGAACAACTCTGGATGTCTTTGGGAAAAACAAACAAAAACAAAAACTAAATTAAAATCATCACTATCCACAGCAATAATAGCAACAGCAACTCGTATTTCTGGAGCACTTTTCCATTTACAAAGTGCTTTCTCTAACTTTGTGAGCTGGTTGGTGCAATAGTTGTTATTTTATTTTTGCAGATGGAGATACTGAGACTCATAATGGAAAAATCGTAACCCAAGACCACTGGGTTCCAGGGATAATTTGATAGTTTGATATTTGATAGTAAATAGTTGTTCAGAAGAATTGGTTAAAGTAGAACCATGAAGCACACTACTGAAGTCCTTTATAAGGTTATAATCCTTTATAAGGTGACTTGGGACCTGACTGGGGTAGAAGAGAAGATACATAAATTAAAAAAAAAAAATTAAGTGCCCACTGTGTGCCAAGCACAATGCTCAACACTTTACAGATATTATCTATTTGACTTTCTAGGTCTCCTCCATTGGTCTCCTTCACATAAAGTTAAATACAAAGAATAATGATTCATTATTGTTAAAAATATAGATAGATATAGATATCTTATTAGTGTACTTACAGAAGATAGAAAGCCAGGCTTTTGAATTGTCCTTGGAGTAAAGTTTCAACGCCCACACCGATTAGCACTGGAAACAGAAGAGGCATGGTGGGGAAGAGGCAGGAGAATGGCTTCATGCTTAATTAATATAGACTTAAATACAACTTCTCATTGACCTCAGGTGAAGACCTGAATGTTTATTTATTGTGAATAATTCTGAATGTTTGTCCATGTGCATCAAAACTCTATAGTTGATTCTAGTTTTTTTTTTTTCCTGAGTCAGTTGGGGTTAAGTGACTTGCCCAGGGTCACATAGCTAGGAAGTGTTAAGTATCTGAGGTCAGATTTGAACTCAGGTCCTCCTGATTTCAGGGCCAACACTGAATCTATCTTTTTAAAGCCTTTGTTGCTGGTGCTCTTCTACTGCCATCTTTACTCTGATAGCATTGCTTCATCCATATGGAAACCAGGCTGTCCTGCCATTTCTTTCTGACTCCTTTCTATGGTCTTAATGGAGAGCCTTCCTCCCATAGAGCATTGCTTGGCTCAGAGTGAATGTAAACAACAATTGTCTCTGTGTTGGCCAGAAATCCAGAGCATCTTCCCCTTCCAGATTGATTCTGGTCACTGTCTGCCTCTTTTCTTACTTAGCCTTAATCACCAATTGGCCATTGCTTCAGTCAAAATGAGACCTGTTGAAGATCTTAGTTTAAAAAGGTCAAGGCCTCTCATTGCATCCAGAGCTATCTCCAGTTATCCTGATCTACATTTTACCACTGAACCAGATGGATCTGGAGGAGAAAGTGAGGCAGGTGACCTTGCACCCCTCCTCTCACTTCAATCCAACTCACTTGCATGTCATGGCGTCACCTTCCTGAAGTCAAGTTCTTCTTCAAGAACCAAGGACAAACCAGGAGTCTAATCTTCTTCCATTAGAATATAATCTCCTTGTGGGCAGGGATTGTACATATCCCTAGTCTTAGCAAAGTGTTCCACTCAAGTGTTTTGTAAATGCTCCTCCTACCCCACTTCCTGGGTTGATTTTTTTCAAAGGAAAATCAAGGATTTGAATGACTTGCCTAGAGACTGACAGAAGCCCTTTGGAAGAGGGCCTACTCTCAAGGCAAAATAAAGGCAAGTTTGGTTACTTAAGAGTGGTGATTTTTTTTTTTTTTCTGTCCTAGACTCCTCTGTTGAGAAGATAAAAGCTGAGAGTACTCTAATGCAACCCTCCATGGCTAATTTAGGCTGTAAACATGGCTACATGTTGAACTCACAGATACTCTATTTCATTTCATCTTTTGAGATCAGGCTATATAATAACATGTTCTCACCTACTAACAGTTTCCTTATATAAATGCCTGGGATTATATTAATTTTCAAGTAGAAGTTCAAAATGAATTGTGTGTGTGTGTGTGTGTGTGTGTGTGTGTGTGTAGGTGAGAGATTCATGGGATGCAAGTCTCTGGAAGTTCCCTTTAGTTCCCTATGGTCTCCAGATGTGTTTAATTGTTCTTAGCAAGATGATGGTTTACTATGTAGACAATATAATCCTCTTTCTCAGTGGATTTCTTATGGAGAGTTTTAGGTATTTGGAAATAAACTCATTCCTTCCAAAACACATAGGAAGAAGGTAATTTTCTTCCTCAATAATAATGCTTGCAAAGGCACAGTTAGAAAAATTTTTGAAGAGAATGTTCCCTCGATTTTATACTGATGTGACATTGATATGAATCTACTTAATACAGGATATGAAAGACAAGCCAAGATATTAGATAGAATTAAGCTAGAATTAATGAAATTAATTAATTATAATTAATGAATATAGGATTCATTAGAAGTCACCTGCACAAACTTGGCAGCTCATCCTGCTGGTTGTTTTCTCTGCTACAGCCCCACCCGGATTCCTTAGGCACGGTCACCTGCAAGCAAGCTTCATGGTCCTCCCCTCCCCCTACTAGACCTCTGTGCTTCAGAGCCCCAATCTGTGGGTTTGTATTTAGTCCCTTCTCACTTTCCCTTTCACTTTTCCTGTTGGGAATCTTGAAGCTTCTCCAAGGTTCCCATTCCCTGTCTTACTCCTTCAAGACTTTGTCCTTGGCTCAGGAGTATAATTTGGAAAGGATGTGGTTGTAGTCTTTCTGAACAGGGATCCCAATTCAGTCAGAGGACCTTGTTTTAAATTTTCATCCTGCTCCTTATTTACTGTGTGACCTCAGGCAGGGTTTGTCTCTGAGCTTCCATTTCCAATTTATAAAATGTCAGGCTCAGTGATTTCTAAGGTCTTTTGCAACTTGAAATCACAGATCTTAGAGCACGTTCTCTTTAAACTCTTAGTGGATCAGGTGTCTGAACTTGCTGGGGAGTGAATTTCTCCTCACGTGACACCTGCTTTTAGCCTTAAGGTCCAAAGAGGCAGGCAATTCCCTGGCAGATGTGGGATTTTTGGATAAAGTGGCTGCTCTGAATCATTTGTCTGCCAGGTTATGACGGCTGGCTGGGAAGATCTGCAGGCTCTGTGAGTCCCTTTTCTCTGTAGGAAGCTGGTTGTCAGTCAGCGAACATTTATTAAGCCATTATTGTGTGCCAGATAAGTAGGGGGGAGGGTAAAAAGAAAGAGGAAAACATGGATCTTGTCCTCTGGGAATTCACAGTCTACTTACTGGGAGAGACAACACTACTCAGGATGTATGCAGAGGAAATGGAAGGTAATCTCAGAGGAAGTAAGGGAGGGAGGAGGAAGAAGCCTCTGTGGGGAAGATAGAATCTGAACAATCTTGAAAGAGGCCAGGAAATAGAGGTGAGGAGGGAAGGGATTCCAAGCATCACTAAAAAGGCACAGAGTTGAGAGATGGAGTGGTAAGTGCAAGAGACATCCAGAAAGTCAGTGTGGCTGGATGGCAGAAAGTATAGAAGAAATGAAAATGTAAGAAGAATGGAAAGGTAGGGAGGGCCCAGGCTGTGAAAGACATGAAATAGATCAAAGAGAGACATCATTTTATATTTAATTTTGGAAAGAATAGGGAGCCACTGTAGTATACTGAGTGAGGAAAGGAGGGTATTAGCGGTGACATGCAATATTGTATTTTAGGAAAATCACTTTGGTTGTAAGATACGAGAGCAAATTCTGACATTGTGCATCCTGTAACCCATTTAATTAATAGTTGGTTATGTAGTTTTGCCTCGGTGATTATAGAATATGACATTAAGTATGGCGTGCATGCAAGACTGGTTGCCATAATGGACAGAATTTTAGAGTCGGGCTGTTGGGTCATCGACCCTCAAACACAAGGAACTTGGCAGACTGATGGTAGAGGATTTGGTATGGCAATGTAGAAGCTATTATCTTAGTGCATTGTAGCTACCTACTGGGGGCACCCATGGGGAACAGATTGAAAGAGTAGAAGAGATAGTTATTTAGAAGCAGTATAATTAAATTAGGGAAGCAATTACTTCCTGGAGCTTTAGTTTCTTTTCTGTAAAATGAAGGGCTTTTTCAAATTCTGGAAGTTTCCCTTGAAAACACTTTTTGCAGACCCTTTTGAAAAATTGCTGTGTCCTGATAGCTGAAAGAGACCTTTGGGGTTAAAGACTTCAAAACTAAACATCCAATTGGAGTCTAAAAAAGCAGGTTTTCTTTTGATAAGCAATTTTTTTCCCCTTCTATTTGGATGTAGGCTTGAAGTAAGAAGTGAACCCAAAAGGGAAGACTTCTCTGGCCCCATCTTTAGAAGGTGGGAATGCATGTCTAAGGTCAACCACAACTTTTCTTTTCTTTTCTTTTTTTAATTGGACACTTTCTTTTCAGTAATCACTATCCTACAGAGAGCTTTCCCTGCACATGGAAAGGGATGAGTAAGGTCACATGTCCTAACAGCCCAACCTTGTCTCAAAAAGCAAAATAATCCTTTGACTTTTTTTTAGCCTGAAGAAAAACCCAGATTCAAAAAGGGAAGTTTATATGAAATCCATAAATCAAAAATCTAAGATTCTTTCTCGATTTTTCCAGCCTCCAGCATGGCATTCTGTGGGATCAGGACTCTAGGTCTTTCCTAGACCTGGACCTGTCTGGATCCCAATATTCAAACCTCCTTACTCCACTTCCCTACCCCAACACCTCCCAGACCCATTCACAAAAAAGATAGAGCACAAATTGTTGTGCCACAGTTCTCTTTTATTATTTTGACTCAGTTTCCCTAAATTGTCCTGCCTCGGTTTCTCTAATTGTTCTGCCTCAGTTTATAATTGTTCTGCTCAATCCTGCAAAACTACCTCTCCCTCTTACTCACCAGAATATCTGATAAGGATAAAAGATCTTATATTTTAGAATATCAGAATGCCTCTCCCCATCCCAAGCTATCAGAATATCAGATACCATTTTGTCAAGATGCCTCTTCCCCTTTCCGAGTGCCTCCCCTCATTATGTCATCCCCATCTCTGGTGGCTCACCTCACCCTGTTAGAGTCCTGCTCCTGCTCTCAGCACCTTGACTCTGCCCATGCCTCGGTCTACCCCCTGTTTCTGAGCCACTTGTATATATGTCATTGAGAACTCACATTGTTTGCTGGATTCTTGGAGACGATAGTCTCATTCAGCCCTGGGACCAAACCATGGATCCATTTGGTCCCAGTAAATCTCTCCCTTTCAAATAAAATATTAAATACTCTCTAATCTCTATCTTGCCTTAGTTTCTCCAGCATTACAAAATCAACAGCAATTAGATAAATCAATTTATCTAGCCAAGTTAATGTCAACCCATTCTTCAAATCCTTTGTTCTTTCAAACTCTTTGCTTTTTCCACCCCATCATTCCAATTCTTGTGTTACCTTCAAAAGCCATTTTTCTTTTATGGATCTAAATAATCTCATCTATTTGTTTTCAAGGAGAAATATCTGGTGTACATTGGGCTTGCTTTGCCAATACACATTATTAGCAAAGTTGAAAAAAAAATCTCAAAATTACAATAGTCTCCTGTTTGAGAATTCTAGGGTGGAGTATCCTTAATGAAGGGGAGTAGGATGTTTGGAATACCTATTGTGAGACGTATTAGGAAACCAAGAAAATCTCAAGTAGCCGAGGGCCCAGTTATTGGACAGCATGAATTTGAAATTGGTCTGGATCTTTTTTTATAGCAATGTATTTATACTGTGATTTCAATAATGCCCAAAGTCTAGACAGTGGGAGTAACTTTGTTAAAGACATAAGGGAGTTTAAGATGAGGATGAGAATGAGAGAATCATCAAAATAGCTATCCATCGAGTCTCAGCTGGTCAGGGAATCAAGTGGTATTATTTTTTTGTTGGCATTTGTTTTCAGTGTCTCTATGTCTGATTTTCCTCCAAAGGTCAAGGTGATCCCTTGCTCCAAAGAATACTACCTCCCCACTCTTACCCCACTGTCTTTTTTTCCATCTTCTGTCTAGGATAGGATCATTGTGTACTTTTATGCTACCTTTTTGTAAGGATCTAAAGATCTTTTATGTAGTTGGCAAACAGAATCACCAGGAAGACAAAGGACTGCCTTTTTCTATTGCTGAAATCCAGACTTTTGAATGGTAGTTCACTGCTTCTTAGATAGAACTTTAGGAACATTACACCTTAGTTTTCAGGACAAATGATTGGAGAATTTCCATATTTCTGAGAAAGGTGAATAGGAGCTGAGATTCACTGATGGAGGGGTATAGATTTCCCTTTTTTGTTTATTAATGAATGGATTCAATTCCTCCCTTGTTCTCCAGGCAAAAAAGAGCTTCCTTTATCCCCTTCTGACTTTTTCCTTCTAAGCACAGATAAAAAGAGAAAAATGGACCAGTGCCCCTCAAGGGTCATACTGCCTCTGGAAATCCCCTATTCATTCTTTTAAGTGGAATTCAGGGAGTAGACTAGAAAAAGGGACTAAAAAATATATGAGGAATACTCTATCTCTGGCCATCTCAGGCCAGTACCCTCAGGGTTATGCTAATCAAAGTTTCTATAGTCAGGGGTGCTACTAAATATAAGTATGTCAGAGTTTTACCTGGAATAGTCCCTGTAGATCTGAATAAACCAAGAACATAAAAGGTAGGAGCAAACCATTTGGAGCCCATAACACAGATTAATTTGAAAACTATTTCTCTACAGCCTTTGCCTTAAAGAATGCATACGTGGTCTATTCCCTGTTACTCAATTAATTAATCACTGAATCAACAAACATTTATTAGGTATGTACTACTGTGCATTGACAATACAAGGCAGAAGTGAAACAATCCTTGTCTTCAATAAATTTATATTCTATAGGAAGAGACCCTACACATATATTTATATACATGCATATATGTTGTGTCCTGAATTCTAGAGCCCCCAAGTTGAGGTGACAAAACATACCATTGCTTTCTAGAGCCCCCATGCTGGAGTGATTAAAATATATACCATTTTAGTGGAGAACTAATGAGGCGGGACTCCTAAGGATGGTGGAAAAATGGAGTCCATTTATTCCAAGGACTGTCCTCTTTTAATACGCTCATATCCTTATGTAACCAAAACAATACTGGGCATGTACTAAGTATATGTTGCACATGTGGGACCACATAAACAACTTGCTATTGTATGTAGCTTGCCATCTGGTATCACTCTTCCACTTGCTATCACTCTGCTTCAATCACAACCCAGGTTGTCACTGCCCCCTGACTTCTCAGGAAGGCTGAGAGCCCTTAGGAGAGGTGGAGAGTTGAACCAGACATTGTCAGCAGGTTCCCTCTGAGCTGAAGAGTGTTATACCTTACCCAGAGTTCCCCTACTGTCTGTGACCCTCTACACACATATATGGAGAAATAGGAAAGACTTTTTGTCAAATTTGCCGTTTGAACTGAATCTTGAAGACAACTTGGTATTCTGAAAGACTGAAATGAGAATAAAAGTACATTCCAAGCGTGTGGAAAAACTCAATGGGAAATGCAATGTCATATATAAAGAAAATTAAGTAACCTTGATAAGAACACAGAGTCTGTTAAGGAGAATGATGTCCAATAAGGCAGAAAAATAGGTTGGAGAAAAAGTGGGAAGAACTGCCAAACAGAGAAGTTAGTACTTCTCAGAGTAGTAGAGAACCATTGGAGTTAGCTTCTAGCTGTTTCAGAGTTGAGAACTTGGCAAAATGTGGCTAATAGAACCTGTAAAAATACAGATAGACAGAGGGTCCACATACTCTGGAAAATTTGGGAATTGACAAATACAAATACCTTTCTAGTGGTGTTCTATGATTACAAGTCATGGAAAACCACAGCCACTGAAGAATTAAAGTTGAAGGTCTCCCGAGGATCAATGAAATGGTATATGATTGGTATCAGTAAATGCTACAATGTTATCAACAATGGATTTTAGAGGAAGAATGGCTTAAAGGATGTCATCAGAGAGATGTGAGTTTTGAAAAAAAGGAATCTTTTTCTCCTTGTTCGTTTAATTTGTTTAGGTCATGTACATATTTAGAGTTTATCTTGGAATAAAGTATGATGAATGATTTAAAATTTTTTTTCTTGAGGATTGCCATCCCATTTTCCTATAAGTTTTTGTCAAATAGTACTCCCTTATTCTAGTAACTAGAGTTATTAGTTATTAGATAATTTGCTTCTATAGATTATATAACTAACCTATTCTACTCATCAATTTCCTAATCAATACAAATTGTTTTGTAATAATTACTGCTTAGTAGTATAGTTTGATTTACACATATACATAGTATTTATATGTATATAAACATGTGTATGTATGTGTGTATGTATGAATATATATGTCTTGGTTATGTTTCCTTTATTGCCATTTCTTTTCACAATTTCTCTTGAGATTTCAACCTTTTTATCTTTCATATGAATTTTGCTATTTTTTTCTAGTTTTGTTGAGCAATCTTTTGGCAATTTGATTAGTATAACTTTTTTGGGAGTGGGATATGAGGCAATTGGGGTTAAGTGACTTGCACAAAGGTTACACAGCTAGGAAGTGTTAAGTGTCTGAGATTAGATTTGAACTCAGGTCCTCCTGACTTCAGGCCTGATGGTCTAACCATTATACAACTTAGTTGCCCCTAGTATAACATTGAATAAGTAAATTAATTCAGATAGCATCGTTACTTATATTAAATTGGCCTATGCTACCCACGAGCAATTATTTTCTTTTTTTAGGTCTGCTTTTATTTCTGTAAATAGTTGTTTATAGTTGTGCTTCTATGTTATTGCTTATGTCTTGGAAGATAGATTTTCAAAGGGATGTATGTATGTGTGTGTGTGTGTGTAGATTTTATTAGTATTAGGTTAAGATGCCAATGCTTTTTTTGGGGATTTATTTTATCCCCTCCAAGTCTCCTAAGGTTATTAATTATTTTAATTATTTAGTTAACTCTAGTATTTTAAAGTATATCATCATATCATCCCAAAATTAACAATTTTGTTTCTTCCCTATATATGTTTACTCCCTCAATGTCTTTTTCTTGTCTAATTACTATAAGCAACATTTCAAATACTATGTCAAGGTAATAGAAATAGAAAATTATAAATGTTACATGAGTTGTGGGAAGCGACACAAAGTATTTGGAAGGATAGGGATTGGATAACTGATGTCACTGGCATGGAGAACTGTCAGGTATTGAAATTTTTTCTTCCAAAGGAAGTTGGCACTCTCTCAACAATTTTTAGTCATAGAGAGTTTTCTGAAGCAGTAAAAAGGTAAGAAACTTAGCTAACCACACATTCACAAGGTGACAAAGGCAGGAATTGATCTTTGCAAGGTCTTCCTGGCTTCAAGGGCAGCTCTCTACCCATGATACCATGTTACTCTATTTTGGAAGATAGAGAAAAGAGCCTCATCACATGATGAGAAAAGCTGGTGACTAAGTTTGATCTTTATATCTTGATGGTTGGAGGGAATACTCACGTGATTGTTACATGCAAAGAGGCATATCTCCCTGGCTCTGAGTGTACTGAAAGGGAGCCCATTTTTACTAAGTATTATTGACTGGGGGGTGGGTGGGTGGGGGGGAACAAACAACAATTCCAAGTAGCTCCATTCTTCTCAGTGAAATATTTTCTTCATGTTACAAATGAAAATATGTAGGCAAAATAAGACCAAACCACTACATGTTGACTCTCAAATATGTAAATACCTTTCACTGGAAAAGCTAAATTATGTTGGGTGACATACAGATCAACAAATCAGTAGAAAGTGAAGGGATCTTAGGACATTTCTAGTAATGGAATTGTAAAAACTCAAAAGACCTCAGAGGACCATTTAGTACAATTTTATTATTTTACAAATTGGAAAAACTGAGTCCCAGAGAAGTGTTTTCACACACACAAATACAATAAATATATGAGGCTTATATGTAAACTAAATATAGAAGTTATATACTATACTATACTATAAGAAGTATATACATGTATATACATATATGTATATACACACATACATATATGTTTGTATGTGTGTGCATTAGTGCTGCTCAGTCACAAATTCCCTAAGTTAGAGAGCTCAGATTTGAATCCAGGTCTTTTTATTTCAGCTCTGTTGCTGCCACAGTCATAGTTTAATCAGTCAATCAAACAGCAAGCATTTATTAAATATTAATTTTGTGTCATGTATCGCACTAGGTAGTGGGAATACAAGTAAAAGAGTGAGATGATCCCTGCTCTCAAGGAGCTTACACTCTACTAGTGTGGTGAATTTTTATAGATAAGTAATTGCAGGATAGGATAGAGATAAGAATTGGATTTATATTTTCATTAGTCTCTCTCCCCTATCTATTTCTATATAGATCTATACCTATGTCTTGTTCCTAGTGATAATTCCAAGAAATTCAAGATGCTATTGACTCTTCCACAATTACACTACATTTAGAAAAGGGCCTGAGAAAATATACTACTTGGGGAATCCATAGGTCATTTGGATATAAAAGCTATATCTCCATTGGCCCTATAACTTCAAGGACTGGTTCTACTTGGTTTCTTTATGCTGTTTTGAGGATGTACTTCCTAAATATGACCACAAGGTGGCAATGGTTACTCAGCTAATACAGCCACTCTCAAATGGTTTTCAGGACTCCTTTACATTTAAACTTGATGAAGGATCCTAAAGAAGTTTGTCTATATGAGTTGAATCTATAAATAGTTACCATATTTGGAATTAAAACTGATAGAGTTTTAGAAACATTAATTTTAAAATATCAATGGTAAAGCTAAACAAGCTAAATAAAATAACAGTCAATAAAATAATAATATCATTTTTTTCAAACAAACAACAAAAAAAAGGAGCAGTAACCTTGTTTTACATGTTTTTGCAAATCTCATTAATGTTTCAATTAACAGAACACAATTGAATTCACATGCTGACTTCTACATTTGATCTGAAGCAGAATGTTATTTTGGTTGAAGGATATGAAGAAAACGAAAACTTATTTGAAAAATAGAGAAGTATTTTAATAGACTTAAGTTATTATGAAAAAAAATTGGTCACACACATTACCTGAAAAGGCTTAAAAGAACCTTTTAGATCCTTGGACCCTGCTTTGACAATGGCTGTTCTCAAAACTAATATATTTGTAAAACATTTAACACAGTGTTTGACTCTTAGTAGTTGCTAAATAGATTCTAGCCCTCCCTCCCTCCCTCCCTTCCTCCCTCCTTTCCTTTCTCCCTCCCTTCCTCTCTTCCTTCCTTCTTTCCTTCCTTCCTTCCTTCTTTTTCTTTTTCTTCTTCTTCTTCTTCGCTTCTGCTTCTTGTTATTTTCCTCTTCTTCTTCTCTTCCTCCTTTTCTTCTCCTCCTCCTCTTTCTACATCTCTATGCCAATAAATAATGTTTCTCTGGGAACAGATTTGTAAACTGAGGTATATAGTATCATAGGTATATAATATCATAAACCAATTGGTTTATGGTAGAAGATGGACATGTTTGTAAAGCAAAATCCTGTTTTTTGTTTGTTTGTTTTTTTGCAGGCACTTGGGATTAAGTGACTTTTCCAGGATCACCCAGTTAGGAAGTATGAAGCGTCTGAGGCCAGACTTAAAGTCAGATCCTCATGGTCAGTGCTCTACCCTCTGTGCTACCTCGCTGCCCCTTCTTGGATGAATTTTAGTGACCATTCAGATTTTTTTCCAAAAAGGATTTTAAAATAAAGAGATCAAAATGGGAATTCCTTCTAGGTTCTAAAACTAATTGGCACATTGTAAGTACTTACAGCATCAAGCTGCTTTTCATGTTTTGCCCATAATCCAAAGGGCCTAATTCTATGCTGCTTTTGTAAAGTAAGAGGGGTCTGGTCTATCTGTGTGTTTTGGGAAAGTCTGGAAGTATTTGGTTAAGATGGTAATAGGAAGAAAGGACATATACTAAAGTAGGAAAAAATACAGTTCTAGAACCATGGAACCCTGGATTCTAACCCTGGTTCTTCTATGAATAATATGTTTGACATCTATCAAATCTCTTCATTTTTCTGAGCTTAGTTTCTTCCTTTATAAAATGGGGGGTAGAGAGGATTGACCATAGTGCTCTTTGAGGCCCTTTCTAGATCTGAACTTCCATAATTCTCTGGACTTCATTCTCTGTCCTTTTCTTCTCACTCACTAGTAATCTCCTGATCCTGCAGATGCCCCTTCCCTTAGGCTGATAGGTACGGAACCACCATTTCATGAGATGTCCAAGCAGAGGAGTGCTGGTATATGTTTAACAACTGGGTCTCCAGAGAAAGAAACAACACCAACAGCAACATACAGCACCACCACACATGTATGTGCACCACTTTTAAGTTTAATTTGAATATCACTTTCTTAAATCTATACAATCAACAAAACAGTTAATCGGGTGCTAATTTATAGCACTTATTTATTTCTGAGTTGTTAATATGTAGTACACTTTATTATTATTATTAATTTTTTTGCTGAGGCAATTGGGGTTAAGTGACTTACTCAGGATTATACAGCTAGGAAATATTAAGTGTCTGAAGCCAAATTTGAATTCATGTCCTCCTGACTTCAGGGCTGGTACTCTATCTACTGCACCCCTAGCTGTCCCCACAGTACACTTTTCATTTTCATTTTAATTATTAATAGTTTCTCTATCACTTTCTTAATCTAAACAATCAACAAAACAGTTAATCAAATTTTAATTGGTAGCATTTACTTATTTTGGAGTTAATATTCACACTGAAAGTTTAACCATCAGCTCTTTTGAGACAGTTTGAGTTGATTCCAGCACAACCTGGTACTCAGGCCATCTTCCTCTATCTCCAGATCTGCTCCTCATTCTCTGGACTTTTCCATCTGTAGCCTTCTTCCTCATTCCCACAATCCCCACTCCTTCTAACTCTCTTTCTTATGAATTCTTTCCCTATTAGAACACAAGCTCCTTGAAGGCAGGGGAATATGTTTCCTTCTTGTACGTGTATCCCCAACACCTACTTCAGGGACACATTCTCTGTCTCTGCCTTTGTGTATGTGTGTGTTTCTGTTTCTGTTTCTCTCTGCCTCTCTGTTTCTGTCTCTTTGTCTCTATCTCTCTGCTTTTCTCTCTTTGTCTCTCTCCCTCCATCTGTCTTAGAGCTAGGATTTAAAGCTGGTTCTATAAACATAGTCAAGCACAATACAATCTTATACATACACATATATGTACAACCATATATATACACATTTATAAATACATACACATACATCCGTATATATATATATACACACATACATTTCTAATCATGTAAATACGGACCTAAATATAGCACTCTTCCCATTACTTCTTTTTGCTCTAGAAATCAACAGAGTCCAAAGTTTAGACAGATTCAATGTTGTTGTGCTCCAATAGTACGGGAGGCTCAAGTGTCACATTTTACATCATGTTGCTAATGGGCTATGAAACCAAATGTAATTCCTCTAAATGATCTCCATTTCTGGGCATGGCTTTCTCAGTTCTTATTTCAAGCAAATAGGGAAAATTTCCATTGGCAGAAAATAAATGTAAATACATTATGTAACAAACATGTTTGCTTGAGTTTTTTAGGTGACACTGCAGAAATAAATGATCTCAGGCTCTGGTAGGGATTTCCCCAAAGAAGTAAATGCAGACACTCTCTCACATGGCCTAACAAAATCCCTATCCTCCCATGAGATTATGAACCAAAGGGTTGTTTCCAAGTCTTATGATTCTCATCATGTACTATGGGAGGGAGGGAGGTCAGATTCATACAAGTTGAAGCTAATTCGCACCAGAACTCTACTCTGTTCTCTCCAGCTGTATGGTAGTAGGCTTGGGTTTCCAACACTAAGTAAACAACATCTGGAGAGAAATGTAAATTCTGTTTAATGCATGAGAGGCATTATGGTACGGTTGATGAGGAGCTAGGTTATGTGTCAGGGAGACCTCAGTGCAAGTTCCACCTCTGACACATACTGGATGTATGACACTGGATAAGTCACCTACTTTCTTAGTGTCCAGGGAACTCCATAAGACTAAAATTTAGAACAAGTTTGGAAGAGGAAATGTCTCATTAAGACCTTCTCCCAGTAAAATCAAAGGTCCAATAAAAAAATTAAATTAAATATATCACTAGCCAATCAATAAGTAATTGTTCAGTTGCAATACTAAGTGCTGGGTATTGGTGGAGTAGGGATAGAAAAAGATATATTCAACTCTGAGACACAGACGCTTCAAGAAGCTAAAAGGAGCTTCGTTCAAATATAACAATCTTTGAATATGTTTCCCATCTCTCTTCACTTTCCATGTTGTATGAAATCTCTTTGAAAAGGAAAATAAAATGCATACATATGAGTGGAAGTTTTTTTTTTTTTTTTGACAATCAGAGTTAAGTGACTTGCTCAGGGTTACACAGCAAGTGTCTGGACTGAAATTGGACCTGAGTTGCAAAGCTCTATCCACTGTCAATATAGTCATGGGCTTTCTCTCTGTCTGTATATATAAAGCCATGTGCATTATGGCTTTATGAAGGATGGCCTCAGTAAGTATGAGACCCAGGAAATCTCAATGTCTTAAATTTCTTATAAAGTGGAAACTGACGACCAACTAGTCCAAGCCTTATTCAAATTAGGAATTACTTTTTCAACTTCTCCAGTAAAAAAAAAAAAAAAAAATTCTCCTGGAATCTTCCTGAAGACCTTCAAGCTGGTCTCTAATTACCTTGAATGAAGGATAATTCACAACCGTATGAGGAAGCTTATTATACACTTGGGATTATTCTAGCTGAATTGGAACTTTTGCCCTCTTGGGTCAACTGGCACAAATAAAATTCCTCTTTCACATCATGGCTCTCTTATCCTTCTTGAAAGTTACCAGCATCCTCCTCCCCAAACCCAAGACTTTTCTGCTATAGGTGAAATATCCCTACTTCCATCCATGTATCATCTTACAGAATAGTTACTAATCCTTCCCATTTTCAGTTGCCCTTCTCTGGAGCGTGCTCCAATTTGTCAGTAACCCATAGGCCCGCTTCACTATACCCTGAGGACAGTGATCAGGAAGAAAGGTTCCCTTCCACTCGACAATGTCTGAATGTGGAACTTCAGTCAGGATTAGGGCTGGAAGCAGGCTAAAGCATTTAAGGCAGGCTGTCTGCCACAGAAAAAGGAAGACACAATGATAACAAAAACAATTGACTTTTAGGTTTGCAAAACACTTAACACATATGGTTTGACTCTCACAACAATCTACTGAGTTGTCATTTTTCAGATGAGAACCTGGATTATGTGACTTATCCATGACTACATAACTAGGATATTTAATTAGAATTTGACTTCAAGTCTTCCCTAACTACAAATTTAGGACTCTTTCCACGTTACGCCACACTGTTCAAAATACAGAACAAGATTCTTGCTGTTCACTAACTCTTAGGTTAAGTGCTCACCAAGGTCGCCATAGTTAAAACCTGATTTTCCTATAACTGCTGATCAGTAAATATTTAATGAATGAATGCAGTGAACTAAGAATCAGCTGATTAGGATTATGTGGGTCACTTCATTTCAGCTACCCTTCCATTCACTGAAAAGGGACCCATGAAAACTATAACTCTCTGAGTTTCTCACCTTCTCATCTACCCCATGCTGAACATACTCAAAGTTGATAAAGTCTGTCTGAGAAACTGACTACATTTCAGAATTAAAACTGTCCACAAGTAGTCAAAAGGGGCTTTTTACTGAATAGGTCTTATATTCTTTGTGCTTCAGAGACCAGAGGAAGCCAAGTTCCTCAAGAAGAGGGGGCCCCACTAAATGGGCAAACAGTTTGGAAAGTATTGAAGTCAGGCCCAACTGCTCTTTTGTTAAAGGAAAACTGTAACCACAGAAATAATGCCATTGTAATTAGAAGGCAAAAGTGCAGGGGAGAGGGGATTAGGAAGGGAGAATGGGGCTCTTGTGTCAGTGAGGGACAATATCACCATGGGACCAAGACTGCATACTCTGGCATCAGGGGAGTTGGTGGATTAGGGTGTTAGTGTGTTCCTTTAGACTCTCTGGGGAGGCTTAGCTTTATTTCTGGAGTTTTGTCACCTCCAGCATGGGACGCCTGGGCTTCAGTCAGGGGAAACAACAGAAGCCATAGTCAACCTGATGCCTTAGTGCTCAGTTGTATCAGAAGCACCAAACTGGTTGGAAAGAACTTCAGAGCTCATCCAACTCAACCTCCTTTACCTTACAAATGAGTAAACTGAAGTCCTTTGAAGTGAAGTCACTTCTCTAAGGTCATAAAAGTAGCAAAGGGACAAAAATCAGGATTTTACCCAGCTCGTAATCTTGATCACTGTGCACCCTATAGACATACCATGTTTTCCCATAGGACTTGATCAGTTAGTTTGGTCAAGTCAATTCAATTCAACAGATGTTTAATGATCCCTCTACGTGCCAATCAGTGTGCTAAATAAAGTCAAAAACAGTCTCTGCTTTCTAGGAGCTCATCTCTAAGTATATATTTAGAATATACAGTCAAAATAATCTGCTATCAAGTTCCTTGGATCCTATAGTTAAACAGTCAGACAATTTCGCTTTCCAAAAACATAAAACATATTCATTTTATATATATAAAATGAAGAGCATTCGTTCCATGACTAAAAGGAGTAGAACTTCCAGTACGCCTTACTTCTGGAGTTTTGTCACCTCCAGCATGAGAAGTCTGGGTTTCATTCAGAGGAAGCAACAGAAACCATAATCAACTTGATGCCTTAGTGCTGAGCTGTGTCAGAATCACCAATTCAGTTAGGACTTCAAAGCTCATCCAACCAATCTTTTCATCTTACAAAGGAGTAAACTGAAACTTATTGAGGTGACATAGTAGGTTCTTAATAAATGTTTATTGATTGATTGATGACTTATAGACGTTATTGGTGAAATTTACATTGTAAATTTATTATATATAGTACATATTTATATTATTATATATTTAATATATATATTATATATTTAAAAGTGATAGAAAGTTGTATATAATAAATTTGCAGTTTCATATGCAATCATCTTTTAAAATTATACCATGTTATGGAAATACCTGTGCTATTTATTAAATTAAAAATAAAATAAAATTTTAAAATGTAAATAATTTACAAGGATAAGTCATGCGCTCAACAGCACAATGTTGTTTGCCCCAGTGTAATCTCAAAGCCTTGAGGAGTTTACTTATTCAGTTTCCTTCCTGAGATTCCTTTGTCATATCTGATGGAAATTCAAGAGGTTCCAATAGCTTTTCAAATGCTATTTCTTTTTGTATATTGTTATACTCTTCTTTAAAGTTTAAAGATTCCTCATTCTAATTCAACTTGCAAGAGACTTCAAGTTCATGAAGGTTTTGACTCAAAATTTAATCTGGCTTTTGACTCTAATCTACCAAGGAGGGATCTTTTCTCAAAGGAACATTTATCTGTGGTCATGATCCATGTCCTGAAATCCTATCTGTATTGTTCTCTCTTACATCTTATTTGCCTCATGACAATGTAAGCTGAATCATTGTTATTTTCTTCTTGTTAGACTGTGTATATCTTTTTCGGTTAAGTTTGTCAACAACAGGGCTTGAGACATCCCATCTCTCAGGATGAATCTCACTAGATCTTCTCCATCTAAGCTTACCCATACTATTACTTGGGTACAAATTCTGCTTCAGACACTGTCTATGTGATCCTGGACAAGTCAATTAATTTCTCAGTTGCCTTATCTATAAAATCAGAAAGATGAACTACTTAACTTTTGAAGTCTGTACTATTTCTAAATCTGTGATCATATATACATGTGGACTATGATTATTTAAGGACTTTTCTTTCAACTTATTCATTACTATCTCTAAGGCTGGTAGCAGTAATAATAGCATATTCTCTTTTGTCTTAACTTATTTTCTTATCTGTAAAATGGGGTAATAATTGCTGCATTATGTACCTTATAGGGCAATTTTGAGAGCCAAATGATATATATATATATATATATATGCAATGCTTTGCAAATTTTAAAGTTATTTAAATGGGAATATGATTATTATTGTCCATTAAGTTGATAACTAATATCTCAGAAATCCATTGACTTTTGATAGATAAATAAAGCAGAATAAAAACAAACAAGCAAATAGAACAAAAGTAAGAAAATAGTAAGTATAAAAGGATAAATGTCTGGGAAGAAATGTACTAAGACTGAAGCTAACAAAAATCTTGAGGACAACGGATAAGCTGTTTTGGAATTTTGTGCATTGAAATTCATTTACCAGAATACATATAGTTGCAAAGAAAGTTTAATTAATTTTATTAATGTTTAAAATCAATTTGTTGTAAATCATCAAAGGGAAAATATTTTTCCATTGTACCTCCTAGTCTGATGGGTAGATGCATCAAATGGTGAAGTAGCACTTCTGGTCCTTACACCATGAGGAGAGCTATGCAAAAGTACTGCTCATTATAAACATTTATTATTCAAAACTTGGTCTAGCTTCTCCCTTCTATGTAAATGACCATTTACACTTATATTTTCTCCCTGTTTTTGTTGCACATACAGCAATTTCTTGTCAATAATAGGAGGAGTTGGCAGCTGTCCAGGCTAGCTTACAGCATATCATGCAAACATTCACAACAACATATAAACAAGAGACAGGGGAAGGCAAGCAGTCTGGTTGAGCAAAAAACAGGAAGATGAAAGTGAGACAATATTTTTCTCACAAATAACTCTGTGTGGGAGATAACATAATTATCTTAAGCCAAAATCACAGAGCAGACACAACTTCATAGGCTATAGAGTTCAACCTATACCTAGACTCCTTTAAATCAACAGAGAAGAAGAAAAGACAATAAAGATTCATAAAACTCCTACTCTGTGCTAGGCCCTGTGCTAAGTGCTTGTTTATAAATATTGGTTCATTTGATTCTCACAGTAATTCTATAAGGTAGGTGATATTACCTTCATTTTACAGTTCTGGAAACTAAGGCAAAAGGATTATTTGACTTGCTTAAGGTCATATAGTTAATAATTGTTCAAGACAATTTCTAATTCCAGAAAGTGCTCTAATAGCTGAACAAATAGCTGTTCACAGACAAGTGTTCATCCAACTCCCTCTTGAGGGGAATGCATGGGGCACTTCTACCATAGGCAGTCCTTTGAATTTTTTGTTAACTATTATTGTTAAGAATCTCCTCCATATGAAACCTAAATCTTTCTAAATCTTTCATTCTCTTAGAGGAAGATGATACATTGAGATTGCAATTGGAATAATGGCATGGACATTCTATTTCACAGATGTGGAAGTTGAAGGTCAAAAATGTAAGTGACTTTTTCAAGATCACATAACTAATCAAGTTCAAAACTAGGACAAATCATATGGTAATGGTTCCTTCATAGGAGGGAAGCTGTATTCTTGGAGCTTTCAATGCTTTCCATCTCTCTTCCATAGATTTCCCATTTCTTGTTTGCTGATTCAGCCCCTTAGAAAGAGGAAGTAAAACCCAAATTCCTCAGGAAGAGGAGCTTCTTAAGATTAGGGTGGGTGATCCATGCTAGGAATGATCAAAGCAAACTGTACCATGCTGTCATGTAAAATAGTTGTATTTCACAAGGACAATGACAGGACAATTTGTCCTACCAGAACATCTGGCTGTTGCTATGATTCTCCTAAGGAAGCTATCACCACCTGTTTATCTGACTAGGACTTACTAGCCACACCTGTGAATGTTCATTGCCAGCTACTTTGGCCCATCTGCTCTGTTAAGAAACTCAATTTCACTTCCTCTTGACTCAGAATTTCTCTGTTGCCTTCCCTTCTGGCTCATACCAAGATGTCACTCTAATCCACTGGAAAAAAAAATCATAAAACAATGTGAAGTGAAATAAGAAAAGGGGATTTGTTTAAATCATATCTGTCACTAAAAAGCAGAGGTTCAGGGATTTTTCACCCTCTTTTGTGTTGTGGATCCCTTTGGCTGACTGGTAAAGTCAATGGTCTCCTCAGAATAATATTTTTAAATTCATAAAATTAATAAGGTTACACAAGAAACCAGATGTTAATGAAAATAAAGATGCAATCTGTCCTTTTCTCTTCCATGGATTCTTTATTTAAGAACTCCTGTGTTAGTTTAATTTGGTAACTGTCCACATAACTTCTTCACCAGCTGAGTTCAGAACAGTCATGAGGTACTAGAGGGGTTGCTAGATGTTCCATTTGTGGATCGCAATGGAGTTTTGTTCAACTGATTTAGTTCAAGGGGCTCTCCTTGTATATTCTTTTAAAATATCTGCCTTCTTACATGGCTAAACAAATCTTTTGTTAACTATTGAATAACTTATGAGTGTCTCATTTTGTTCTAATATCTTTCCATTGTACCACAAGACAAATGGTGACCGACATTTATTATATGTAGGGCATTATGGTTCACAAGACATGTTTAAAATACATAACTGTTATAATAACAGTTGACATTTCTATAATGCTTTAATGTTTTGAAAGCATTTTATAAGTATCAGCTCATTTAACCCTTACAACAATTTGGATGTTATTCTAGGCATAGTCATCCCTATTTTATATTTGAGGAAACTGAGGCTCAGAGCGATTGAGAGGTTTGCTAATTGTCACCCAGCTACTAAATGTCAGAGGTAGAATTTGAATGCAAGTTTTCTTTTCATTCCAAGTTCAATACATTTTCTAGTAAAACATGTTGCTGTGAATTATGAGATTCTCATAATTTGACTTGAGTCGCAGAGTGATTATTTTCTTTGTGAGTTTAAGTTTGTGTAGTAATTTGTCACATTTTTAAGGCTAATTAGTACCATTGATTAGAGTGCAATCATAATATATCCATGGTTATAAAGTCCATTCCCCCAAATACAGTTTGAATCCAGCTGATCTCCAAAGACATATTCCATCTTCCTTGTAGAAGATGACTTCTTTGAAGAGCTTTTTGATAAATATTTTTCTTTTCATCTTCCCCACCTCATTTTTGCATGTAGTGGGTTATTGTCTTTTGAAATCAAAAGACACCAAAAGGATATCAATATATTGGGGTGAATGTGCAGTATGTTCGATTGTTGCTGATCAGACTAATATGAGTTTGGAAGGCTCTTCCATAGGTTGGCCACAAATAGTCTATATGAACATTTGGAATGAAAATTTCCCCAAATTTGCATGCCTCACATTTCTTTTGAGCTGCCATAATTCTACTTTGCTCATAGAGCCCAACTTCTTCTTTCATGTGGGTACATCATGGTGAGCAGTCCTGTGTTGATGTCGCCTGTGTCTCACAATTAATACCAGAGTTCTTCAGAGAGACCTTTTAAGTGCCCTTGTATTGCTTCTTCTGATTTCCCCTGAAACCTAAATAGTATATCGGTACCATGCCAGGAAATTTAATCTTTTCCATTTGAATTGTCTTAGGAAGATTCTGAAGATCACCTAGCAAGATAAGATAGCAGTTACTGAGGTCCTTTCTCAAGCTTGAACTATCTACTACAGAGAACACAGCTCTGAAGGGCAGGACACATTGTTCAAATGTCAAATGTATGTTTGCTTAAAAACTATTTTACAGAGAACTCACTCGATGTAAGTTCTCACCCAGATTGCATGCGAACTTAATAAATGCTTGTCAGATTGGACTGTTTGTACTAGGTTGGTCTCAGGAAGCACGCAATGAGCAGATGGTTGCTTCAGTGAAAACTCATTCACATTACTGGGGAAAAGGACCTCATCATAGATCAGTGATATCAGCTTTGTATATATTGGGACAGTACATTATTATAATTTCCTTTTTTAAATAACTTTTTCAGTGATGGGCCTGTGATAGTGATATGAAGTAATGTAAGGAAGTTTTCTCATAGACCCTGTCTGGGAAATAATTGTACTCAGTACGTCGAGACCACTTCAGAATAGTACTTTTTAGGAGAAAAAGACCATTTAAGTGAAACTCTGTGGAGAAACCATTTCATAAATGTAAAAAAAAGTACTAGATTATTTTTAAAAAGTATTTTTTGCTTTCATGATTATGATTTCATGAAATTTCAATAGTTTAAAACAAAAATAGTTTTCTAGTTACTCTTGTGACTTGGAAGAAGCAGATGTTACTGTGAGTTAAAATAAATAAAATATCTAGCAATTCACTTGTATGTGAAATCTCCACCCAAGATTTGTATGATACAAATACAATACAGTTTTCATGAAAATGGGGACTTACAGAATGAGAGACGGTCACTGCTCATGTCTCGGTTGTAGCAGGGATAAGCCGGATCTAGCTCTAACCTGCATGCAAGAATCTTAAATTTTTAGGGTGAGCATTTACACCACAAATCTGGGCTTCATTTATTGTTTTGTTGATTGTCTAAACTGAAGAAAGTATTAATAATGTAAATTAAACTTAAAAGTATATTATTGAGGCAGCTATGTGTTGCAGTGAATAGAGCTCCAGCCCTGAAGTCAGGAAGACCTGAGTTCAAATCTGGTCTTGGACACTTAACACTTCCTATCTGTGTGACCCTGTGCAAGTCACTTAACCTCAAATACCTCAGCAAAAAATAAAAGTATATATTATTTTTTCCAGTTAAATATATATTACATGTGTAATATATATAAAATATATAATATATAAATGTACTCTTGTATAGTTCAATAAACATTGCTTGAATTCAGCAGGGGTGCTGAAAACGGTTCAGGGAATGGAGTCACTACCAAAGTGGAAGTTTAGTCACTGTAGGCCAATAATAACAATAACAACAATAATAATTGCACTTGCATTTGTCTAGAATTTTAAGGTTTGGAAAGTCCCTTTTTTATATCCTCTCATTTGAACTTACAACACTCTTGGCTGTGTCAACAAAATAAAAATGACAGAGCAAAAGTGATTCATAATTTTATGTCATACAAAAGATGCAAAACAATAAAAATATTCATTTTTGAAGAACAAAAGCTTTAGAATTTCAAGAAAAAAAGAAATGGGAGAGCAGAAGAGTGAAGCATCAAAAAGCGAAGAAAAATTTCAAAGGTAATTAAGGGATAGACACTTTCAGGCTAGAACAGAGTGATCATGAGGTTTAATACTGAATTTCCCCCCTCATTTACATCATGTTTTTTTGATCTGTCTTATAGGGTACCTCCATCTCTGGCAATGAAAGAGAGAAGGATTCAGATAAAGTTGAGGATATTGTGGTCCCTGTTGTTGTATATATCCATCACTCTCCTGAAGGATTAGGACAGATTGGGAATATGAATCGGCACCCAAGACTTCCCAGACCAGAAATGTGGAACATAGAAAAACTGGAGACCCATGTAGAGCAATGCACCAAAGAACATCAGATCCCATTATGTTATCCTGAGCTGTCTTGATGAATTTCCAGTTGGTAGAAAGTCTCTGCCTCCCTTCCCCATCAAGCAATATTTTTCACCTATCTCATTCTCACAGTATTTGTCTTTTCCTTTTCTCTTTTTTTTCTTCTCCAAGAACAAATTTTTGACTAGCAGTATGATTGGCCAAACTTCAAAAACTAGCAGGAGAGAGAGCCTTGCTTTTTGCTAACTTTTATGTGTTTGCTGACAGCACTTACAGAATGGCAGAGGGGTGGGTGCCTTGTTCAATGTTATAGGCATCAGCTGTTGCCTTCCTATTCCAATTAGCTCAGCTTCTGTGACTTTCACACTGTGGTATCAATTTCTGGTAAGTAGGCACTGAGACCAGGGAATTTGGCAGGAAAACTGTGATTTTTCCCATCATCACCTCATGTTTCAGTGACCACAAGAGGCTTCTAAATCATCCCCTTGCCTTCTCTCCAACCTCTTTAATCCATCTTGGAAAACATTGTTGTCATTTTAACCTTCATAAAATGCGAGTGCATCATAATACCCCTTCTCAAGACCCTGAAATGTTTTCTAACACTCTCCAGAATCAAGTTTAAACATCTCTCATCTATCAATCAACACCCTCAGTAATTTAATTTACCCTTTGCTTATATTCACAGAATTTTATTTATGATGTGTAATTTAGTATTTATGATTACTTATTTATGATTTATTGCTCATTTTCAATTACTCTCTAATATGCTTTCTTTTCTAGTTAGGCATTTCTTATTATCCTTGTATATAACAGGCTTTCCCATATCTGTATCTTCATGGATGTCAGTTATAAGTTCTTCAATCGAACTTTTTAAGTTTTTTTACCTCACAGATCACCTTGACAGTCTGGGAAAGCCTATGTTCCTTTTCTCAGAAAAATATTTTAAAACATGGTATGAAATTTTGTAATTTTGTGAGGAGTGCAGGAGGGCCATCAGCAAGATGATCAAAAATAGAATGTCTCATTTCCAGTCCTTCTCAGCCCTTAAATACTTGGCATGATTATATCATTATAGCACAGTATGTGTGAACTAGAGAACCATTACATCACCATGCTAAGTACTAAGTATATGTATACTAAAGAACCATCATCTCATCAATTCCACTGAGTTAAGACCTTGTTGTAAGTATCCTTGTTTCAAGTATACTTCTCCAAAGTTCCGGCCCTCTATAATTTACAAAATAAAATATAATAACTTAATGGAATGTATAAAAATTTAAAATAAAATATAAAATTAAGGTTTTAGATTATAAAGGAGATATATCTATATCTAAATCTATCTATTATTCACCCATCCATCTATATCTATTTCTTTGTCTCTTTGTCTCTCTCTCCAAAATAAAATGAAATTAATGAAGAATTCCTGCCTTAAATGGATTCTAAATTACTAAATAATATTATCTGCCCCCAAAATTCTTCTGCTTAGTATCTAGTATGGGACTGGGCACATATTTTTTTGCTTAAACATACTTGTTAGTTGGTTGATTAATTGTAGGCAGGAAGCTAGCTACCTCTCAATAGTTATAAGATAAAAGGCTGCAGGAAAGCTGGCTGAAAGGACTTTTGGCAATTGTCCTAAATATACGCTGACTTGATTTGTTCATCCCCACTAGCTATCATCCTAGCTTTCTCTTCCTGCTTTCAACTAAACTACTTGGGAACATTGCCTGTAATGGGTGCCTCCACTTTTCCTCTCACTCTCTTCTTAACTCTTTGCATTCAAGTGAAATTGAAAAGAATTCAAAATTACGATGATTTTTCACTTGCAAATCTGATGGTCTTTTCTCAATCCTCATTTAAAAAAATCTCTCTGCAGCCTTTAACACTGTCAGTCATTCACTTCTTGTTATTTTCTTCTTTCCAGATTTCTTGTGCTGCTTCTCTCTCCTGATTCTTCTCCTAATCTGTCTACTCCTCGGTTTTTTATATTTTTATTGAAATCATTCATGCCCATTAATCATGGGGAATCTCTGAGATTTGATCCTAGTCTTTCTTTTTTCTATTCTATTTTACTTGGTGATCTCATCAGCTCCTGTGATTTCAATTATTACCTTTATAAATAACTCTCAGATCTACTTGTCCTGTCCTAATTTTTCTCATGACCTTCAGTTTATCATCTCCAATGATCCATTAGGTATAGCAAATTGGCTGATCTGTGGAGATCTTAAGCTTACCATAACCAAAATGGAAACCATTAACTGGCCCTCAAATCATCCCCTCTTCCTAATTTCTGTCCTATTGTGGAGGTACTGTCATCTCCTGTCACTAAGACTGGCAAGATAGGTACCAATTTTAAACTTTAATGCTTTTCCTTCTTTTCTAATTAGCTGGGAAGTACTATCATGTCTACCTTTGTGACATCTCTCATTTATTCCCTCTTCTCTCCTTGAACACTTGAACCATGATGGTACAGGTCTTAATCTTTTCTTGCCTGGATCATTGCAATATTTTCTGGTAAGTCTGCCTGCCTCAAGCCTCTCTTCTCCAATATATCCTACCTTTAGCTGTCAAAGTGATCTTGCTAAAACACACACACATATGTATAATTGACTATACAACCCATCTCCAGCCCCATTCAAAGACCATCATAACTTGTCTCTTTACCTTCCTTTCCAGTCTTTTAAGCCTTTCTCCCCTCCATGTTATCTGTGATCCAATGACACTGATCTCCTTGCTGTTCCTTGCACATGAGACTCTTCATCTCTTAACTCCAAAAATATTTTCCATCGCTGTCTCCCCCTCCTGGAATGCTCTCCTTCAGCATAATGGCCTTCTGGCTTCCCTGGCCTTCCTTCAAGTTTCAGCTCACCTTCTGCAAGAAGACTTCCCAGTCCTCTTTGATCTGAATGCCTTCCTTCTGAGCTCATTCCCAATTTATCGGGTTTATATCTTGTTTGCACACAGTTGTTTGTCTGTTGTCTCCCACATTAATTGTGAGTTCCTTGGATGCAAGGACTAATTGGTTTTAATTTTGTTTTGTTTTTACCTTTCTTTGTATCCCTATCATTTAGCACATTGCCAGGTACAGAATAGACAAATGCTCTTTGACTCACTAACTGACGAAACTAGTCAGGGATATCGAAACCCTGGACAAATCTTAGAAAGGCTCCCTATAAATTATTACATATTATATAAGGATCAGTTTATGGAATTGGAAATAGTGAGGTATTGAGGGGTGGGATGAAAGGGAGATACATATATTTATATATTTAATGAAGATGAGGAATTAGGCTTATTTTGCTTGCCTCTAGAGAACAGTCAGGAGAAATGGATGGAAATAGCAAATTTGGACTTGTTAAGATTAAATTTGTACAAAAGCACAGTGGGCAGCTTCAGGTGGATGTGATTTTTGCCTCATTGGAGATCTTAAATCAAAGACTGGGAGAGTTTTGATAGTTGTTATGGCTTGTAGAGGCATTCCCTTTCAAGAGTGGGTTAGACCAGAAGGCCACCGAGGACCCAGCTAATTCAGAACTCTTGTGATTTGGAAATATTTGTTGAATATTTAATGTTGAACTCTAAGAAAGAATGGTTCAGTGTGAGTTACAAATATGTGCCGACTTGATCCTGAGGAAAATACAAGAAGAGATCAAGAAACAGTGAAAGCAGAATGATAACGAGAAAGTTGCTGGATAGTGCCTACATGTCTGTATTTCTTCACATATAGAATTAGCAATGCAAGTTGATAATTAGCATTATTACCCATATGAGTGAGCTGGTTCAGTGGGTAAAGGACTTGATATAGAGTCAGGAAGAGCTTGAGTTGAATTCAAATCTAATCTCAGAGATTTATTAGCTGTGTGATCTTGTGTAAGTCACTTAATCTTGTTTGCTTCAGTTTCCTTATCTGTAAAATGCTCTGGAGAAGGGAATGACAAACCACTCCATATTTGCCCCACAAAAATCCCAACGCAAAACTCAAATGGAATCACCAAGAGCTAGAAATAATTGAAATGATTGAACAACCCATTATAATAAAAAGTTCTATTTTTATGAGTCAAAACATGGGGAAGTATAAATTTGCCAATGGTATTCATCATTGTAATGGAGGAAATCAAACACAGAGTCCAAAGAGATTCCATATGGATGCTGAGGTCCTCCAAATGAGACCATTTCTAGATTACATTCTGCTGGTTGCACTAAGCTTGGATATCATTTTAGAACATCCAAATGAGATATATAGTCTTTCAAAAGAGATAAATTTATTTAGTGGAAGGGAAAGTGGCAAGTATAATGAGGGGTAGATAAATGGTGAGGGCTCAGACAGTAGAGCTTGTTCATATTTGCTTTTCCTGAATGGGGGAGGGGAGGAGAAAAATAATACAAAGCATGGACAAATAATCCTTGCCTATTTCAATCCAAAATGTGAAACTTTGATGCCTTTGTCTAGTCATGTGAAACTGAGGTGATGGTACTGAATGATTATGAGGAGTCTATTTATTAAACATCTACTAAATGTCAGACACTGTGCTAAGCACTTTATATATATTATCTCATTTGATTTTTAAAATTACCTGGTGTGATAGGTGCTATTATAACTCCTATTTTATAGTTTAGGAGACTGAAATAAATAGAGGTCAAGTGATTTATTTAGAGTCACATAGTAAATGTCTGAAGCCAGACATTTTTTTTTTTTTTGGCTGTGGCAGTTGAGGTTAAGTGACTTGCCCAGGGTCACACAGCTAGGAAGTGTTAAGTGACTGAGGCTAGGTTTGAACTCAGGTCCTCCTGACTTCAGGGCTAGTGCTCTATTTTAAATGATTTTTTTTTTTTCAGGGCAGCTAGGTGGAGCAGTGAATAGAGCTAGGTGCCATCTAGCCACCCCAATTATTTACTTTTTAAAGCTTGATTTTGAATCCCAAGATGGAAAATACATCACATTTGGAAATACCCAGATTCCACTTTCCTAATTAAAATAGGCCATAGAGATATCACATAAGAAAGAGATAAAAGCCAAATAATCTTTAGGTTAAGGCCTAGATATGCACTATACATAGATGTGTGTGTTTGTGTGTATGCAATGTATATTTCATTTATTCCTGGAATGGTCAGACAAGTTGAGAAAGTTGAGAAAGCAAAATACCATTAATGATATGACTTATAGATCTAAATATGCAATTTGCTAACATTTATAAACAGTAGCATTTGAAGGTCCACAGGGCACTTTTTTTGGATGAGGGTCAGAAAGGTTAAGTAATTTTCCCATTGTCATACAATTAGTCAACCCTAGAAGCAAGATGGAAATGTGGATCTGCTAAGAACCATATTGTTTACTCTCCTCTACAATCTTTCAGTTTTGCCTCGGAAGGGTAATAAATCCACCTCCACTTGTATCAGTGTGTTTAATGATCTTTTTATTGGAAAGAGGTGGTTGGGGGGATAAAATTTAAGAGGAAAGGATATTACTGTTGAGTCTCAAAATGGATGCTTCAGAAACATTAGGGTCTCTTGGACTTTGAAGTGGGGTAGAGCCTCATACCCTATTAGCTGTACTCTTTAAAATATAATGAGAACATCTGGGTTTAAAATGCTCCTTGGGCCATTTTACATATTAATAAACAATGTCCCCATTTTCAATTCTTGTAAAAACCACGTGATATAGGAAAGTCCTGGTTATGGGAAGTAACTTGGCCAATTTTTTTCTCAAAACATATGAGCAGGCCTGTGTCCCAAAGAGATATGTGCTGAGCTTCCAACTGGATCCAAAATATTTGCTATGTGAGAATAAGTGACTTAGTGGAAGAAACAGTGTTTACACAAAATCACTGTTTCAAAATCTGTACCTTATTTGTTTGTTGGCAAAAGCACAGGAAAAACAGAGCCTCCTTGAATCAGCTGTTTCAATATAAACTTCATTAATTTTTTTGGTTCCTTATCAATGAATGTGTGTATAAACAACCATGAGCATGTTGTTACCCCCAACACTGTATGTATTTTGAGTGATTTTCAAGTGAAATGGAGGAAGAATGAAAAGCAGATAAACTGGGACAGTGAAAGAATTGCCTCTTCTTTTACATTGGGCTACAAACAGTAGGTACTCAATACATACTTAGGAAGATGAGTTCAAATTTGGTTCCACAGGCTATCTAGTAAAAATAAAGACTTCATAAGAGTACATCGTAAGTTTGTTGGGAAAATCAGATGAGATATTTGTAAAGCAACTTGCATATTTTCTACGAAGTTGTAGGTGCTTAATAAAAGCCTTTTTCTCCCTTTACTCCCATTGACCTCAGTTCCTTGATCTATAAAATGGTGATAATAATAGCATTTACCTCCCAGGGTTGTTGTAAGGATAAAATGAGATATATTTATATATCATATGTTGTAATATATATATATATATATATATAATATTTATAAAGTGCTCTATAAAACTTTAAAACTTTTATTGTTGTTATTATCAACTATTATTCAGAAGGTACCCTGATTCAATGGAAATAGGATTGCATCCCCAAGTTAGGGCAGATGTAGAACTGCATTCTGCCTCTGAGACTTTGGTTGTTATGCCATCAGCAAACTATTTGACTTCTTTACCTTAGCTTCCTGTTCTTCAATGAAAATATTATTATTAATTGTTATTTGGAGGCAATGAGGATTAAGTGAATTGCCAGGGTCACATAGCTCTGACTTCAGGACTACTGCACCACTTAACCGCCTCAAAATGAAAATATCAATAGGATTATAAATTCAGAGATTTCAAGATAGAAGGGCTTTAGAGTCATTTTACAGGTGAGAAATCTGACATTGGAAAGGGCAGGTTTGCATGGATAGTAAGGGACAGAGCTGGGGATTTCATTCCAAATCTGGTGAGCTTGAAAGTCTCTTCTGGCTATAAATCCTATAATCGTGTGACCTATGACTATCAAAGTTTGAATAACTGAAAACACACAGAAATGTTAAACCTAATTTCTAGTTCATATTAGTTGGGGTGGCCCTAGATACAATTGTGAAGATCAATTTGATCTTGGTAGGGTCAGCTACTATTCCATAGAGGAGATCTATGACCCATGCTCTTTCCATTTGCCACCTATAATGATGGGCTTTATCTGTTTTGTTCACAGCAAGGTAAAAATGACTAAAGTTCCTCTTCTATCTTATTTTATTAATGTGATTTAATTCAATAGATGAAAAGATAGATCCATAAATATTCAGAATTGGGAAGAATATTAGAAGTCATCTAAATTCAACCCAATCATTAAATAAGTGGTGAAACAAATTTAGAAACGGACCTCACTGATGACTGAGGGAACTTGAACTAATATCTGCCTCCAAATCCATTGATAACTGAAATTAATTTAACATAAAGCAATACTGATTGGTTATTTATTGTTTATAGAGCTCTCAACTAGACTAGAGAATATAAATATTCTATAAGATGTAGTCTCTGTCATCATGGAACTGACAGTTGAGTAAACTGATTTTAAGAGTGCCAGAGATTTCAGATAAAAGAATGAAGCTTTGGCATACAGGATGAGGATTTCTCTGGGCAACAGAGACCTTCCTCAACTCTGAACCCATACTGGGAGGTGGTTTTCTATTGTACCTATGTATAAATTAGGCTGAGTCATAGCATTGTTTCTTCAGCTAAAATAAAAGCCAGGCCACTGTTTAGGAGTCATAATCCCTATCCATTTGTGTCATGGTTACACACCCTTGCAAAGCTACATAATCCAGGGTTTACAACACAACTGGGAAATAAAAAAAAATGCAGTTGTAATCATTCTTTGAATAATATAATGGCTAGTATTTACAAAGCATTTTAAGGTTAGCAAAGGTTGGCATTTCATTTGATCCTCACTACAGCCCTGAGAGGCAGGTATTATTTTCCTCATTTTTATAGATGGGGAAACTGAATTGGACGGAGATTATCCTTACCTTAGGTCACACATTAAGTGTCTGAGGCAGGATTTGAATTCATGTTTTAATGACTCTAATTTCAGTATTCTGCCCACTCCTGTCTTTAGCTACCTGAACAGTCAATATTCTTAGGATCATACATGTTTGGAGTTAGAAAAGGCCTTTAAGATCATCTAAACCAACCTGGATGGGGTTCTACAATATCCCTGAGAAATGTCCATCCAGGTATTCCTTGAAGACGTTAAAGAGCTCCGGTGACAGTAGATGCATTCTGTCATGAAGTCATTCATTGTAGCTCTGGGTAATTCTAATTCTTAAGAAAGCTTTCATTAAATGAGACAAAATTTATCTCTCACATATTTCCACCTATTAAGCCTAGTCCTGCAAATTAAATCTCATCCCTCTTCCTTTCTTTTTTTTTTTCCCTTCTCTTTTCTTCCTTTTTCCCCTTCCCCTTCCTTTTCCCTCCCACTTCCTTTCCCTTTCCCTTTTTTTCTTCTTCCTTTTCCCTTTCCTTTTATTTTCCCTTTCCTTTTCCCTTTCCTTTTCTCTTTCCCATTCCCTTTCCTTTGTTGGCTTTCCCAATTTTTCCCAGGATAGAAATATGATGATAACTTGCCGATCTCATCCCACTAGTTCTTGGCTTTAATCTTCTTAGTTTCTAGCTTGAGCCAGTTTACTCTGTAGATAGCCTGGTGGCCCTGTGTTCTTGGGGGCTCACCAAGCTAATGTTAATTTTTTTTTTTCAGTTAATATTATTTATGTGAAGATAGTTTCAACATTCATTTTTGTGAGATTTTAAGTTCCAATTAGTATGGCAAAAACTAGGCATTGACCCACACTTAACACCATACACCAAGATAAGGTCAAAATGGGTTCATGACCTAGGCATAAAGAATGAGATTATAAATAAATTGGAAGAGCATAGGATAGTTTACCTCTCAGACCTGTGGAAGAGGGAGGAATTTATGACCAAAGAAGAACTAGAGATCACAATTGACCACAAAATAGAAATTTTTGATTATATCAAATTGAAAAGTTTTTGTACAAACAAAACAAATGCAGACAAGATTAGAAGGGAAACAATAAACTGGAAAACATTTTTACAATCAAAGGTGCTGATAAGGGCCTCATTTCTAAAATATATAGAGAATTGACTCTAGTCTATAAGAAATCAAACCATTCTCCAATTGATAAATGGTCAAAGGATATGAACAGACAATTCTCAGACAAAGAAATTGAAACTATTTATAGATATATGAAAATATGCTCCAAATCATTATTAATCAGAGAAATGCAAATTAAGACAACTCTGAGATACCACTACACACCTGTCAGATTGGCTAGAATGACAGGGAAAGATAATGTGCAATGTTGGAGGGGATGTGGGAAAACAGGGACACTGATACATTGTTGGTGGAATTGTGAACACATCCAGCCATTCTGGAGAGCAATTTGGAACTATGCTCAAAAAGTTATCAAACTGTGCATACCCTTTCATCCAGCAGTGTCTCTCTACTGGGCTTTTACCCCAAAGAGATACTAAAGAAGGGAAAGGGACCTGTATGTGCCAAAATGTTTGTGGCAGCCCTGTTTGTAGTGGCGAGAAGCTGGAAAATGAAAGGATGCCCATCAATTGGAGAATGGTTGAGTAAATTGTGGTATATGAATGTTATGGAATATTATTGTTCTGTAAGGAATGATCAGCAGGATGAATACAGAGAGGACTGGCGAGACTTACATGAACTGATGCTAAGTGAAATGAGCAGAACCAGGAGATCATTATATACCTCAACAATGATACTATTTGAGGATGTATTCTGATGGAAGTGGATCTCTTCGATAAAGAGAGCTAATTCAGTTTCAATTGATCAAGGATGGACAGAAGCAGTTGCACCCAAAGAAAGAACACTGGGAAATGAATATAAACTGCTTGCATTTTTGTTTTTCTTCACGGGTTACTTATACCTTCTGAATCCAATTCTCCCTGTGCAACAAGAAAACTGTTCGGTTCTGCACACATATATTGTATCTAGGATATACTGTAACCTATTCAACATGTAAAGGACTGCTTGCCATCTGGGGGAGGGGGTGGAGAGAGAGAGGGCAAAAATCGGAACAGAAGTGAGTGCAAGGGATAATGCTGTAAAAAATTACCCTGGCATGGGTTCTATCAATAAAAAGTTATTTAAAAAAAAAAAGAGAGATTTTAAGTTCCAATTTTTTTTTTGCCCTGCTTCCCTTACCTTCATTCCCCAAGACAGTGAACAATTTGATATAGGCTAAATATGTACAATAATTTAAAATATATATACATATATATCCATATTAGTCATATTGTGAAAGAAAAATAAGAACAAAAAAATTATGAGTAAGAAAAAACAAAAATAACATAAAAAGTGAAAATAATATGTTTTGGGCCCACTTTCAGTTTCCATTGATCTCTCTCTGAATGACGATGGCATTTTCCATCCCAAGTCTATTGGAATTATCTGGATCACTGCATTTCTGACAAAAGCTAAGTTTATCATAGTTGACCATTAACACAATCTTGCTTTTGCTCTGTGCAGTGTTCTCTTGGTTCTGCTAACTTCACTCAGCATCTATTCATGTAAGTCTTTGCAGGTGTTTCTGAAATCAGCCTGCTCATCATTTCTTACAGAACAATAATATTCTATTACATTCATACACCATTACTTTTTTAGCCATTCTCCAATTGATGGGAATCCACTCAATTTTCATTTCTTTCCCACTACAAAATGAACTGCTGCAAACATTTTTGCACATGTGGGTCCTTTTCTTTCTTTTATGATCTTTTTGGGGTACAGGCCCAGTAGAAACACTGCTGGATCAAAGATTATGCACAGTTTTATAGTCCTTTTGACATAGTTTCAAATTGCTCTCCGCAATGTCTAGATTAATTCATAATAATGTCAATTATTATCAGCAATAAAATAATTAGAGCACTTTTTTCCTATCTGTTGAGTCAAAAGCCTCCTTCTCCTTGTAGGTCCCACTGACTTCTTTGGTCTATCTTTTGGGGCCAAGTCTGAACCACCTTTCATATACCAACCATTTAAATACTTAGAGAGAGCCATATCTATTCTTCTATAACTTACACAACCTCAATTCCTTCAGTTTAATTTCCTATGAAATGGTTTTGAGTCACTTTGTCATATTGTTTGTGTTACTCTGGATTTGTTCTAGCTTGCTAAACTTCCTTCTAAAATGTGGCATCATATTTAAAATATTAATTGCTGATTAGCAATGTTTCTGGGAAGCTAAGTGTAAAAGTAGATAGAGGGCACTGGGCTTAGAGAAAAAGAACCAGAGGTCAAATCTGACTTCAGACATTTACTAGCTGTGAGACTGGACAAATCACTTAACCGCTTCCTGCATGAAACTGGAGAAGAAAATGGCAAACCACTTCAGTATTTTTACCAAGAAAGCCCCAAAGTTAGTATGGTTGATGGGACCACAAAGAGTCAGACACAACAGAACAACAATTCAACTCTTAAGGGACAAGTTAAGGTGGCACAGTAGTGTTGGATCTGGAGTCAGGACATTTAATAGCTGTGTGACCCTGGGTAAATTACTTAATTCTGTTTACCTCAGTTTCCTCATCTGTAAAATGAGCTGGAAAAGAAAATGGCCAATCACTCCAGCATCTTTACCAAGAAAATGCCAAATGGGGTCACAAAGAATCAGACATGAATAATTTGACTAAACAACAGTCATGTTTCTCCATTTTATCTATTATGACATTGAAGAATAGCATGACATCAGGGATACTTGCACCATTTAGAAAGAAAGATACAAGGCATCGGGGAAAAAGGTTAAAAAAAAAAGAACATGGTATTTGTTTTTGAGGCACTTATAATCTAGAAGGTAATAGGGATTGAGACTGGACCTTTGAAGTCACTGCTACCACGAACTCCTGAGTGAAGAAACTCTCTCTAGGGTTGGAGTTAGGTTTAGGTCAGTGCCTTCTCTACAAATTATATTCTTGAATAGGGTTGTGTTTAACTTTTTTTTTTTTTTTTGATGTTTCATGGACCACTCTCTAATTCTAAATCATTTTAATAAAAAAGTTAACTAAAAAAGGAGAGACAGCTAAGTGGTATAATAGAGCACTGGTCCTAGAGTTGGGAGAATCTGAGTTCAAATCCAGGCCCAGATACTTACGAGCTGTGTGATCCTGAGCAAGTCATTTACTTCTGAATACGTTAAAAACAAAATCTATGACCTTTTCTGAGAATCCTGTTTTTGCTTTTAAAGCAGGAGAGATGGTGGGATCTGAGCTGGGCCTTTAATTTGACACTGAATTTTGGTAGACGAAGCCATGGGGAGCCTTATTTCTGATCATAAAGGGTGACATATGCAAATGCATATGGGAATAAGAAGAGCATCTGAAGAGTAGTAATGGAAAATATGATTTGACATGTAGGTTGGAGACAGCTGAGGAGGATTCATTATTGACATCAGTGTTAATGGCTGGACTTTGAACAGGAAGAAAGAGTTGTGGATAAGAGAAGTGATATACAGACAGAGAATGGACTTCAGTCCCTGTTCTGGGTATAGATACATTAGACTTTTTAACTGCCTTTGGTTAATCCATTAGGAGGAAAGAGCTATAATTTTTTAATGGCTTCCAGACAAAAAATATGTCTCTATTCCATTTACCATACTATAATCAACTCTCATTTATTTTTGCTAATGGAAAGGCACAATGGCATGAATAATCTAAGACATTGGACAATACAAATATAGCTTTAGCTTTGAAATATCTCTTATAGATTCCTCACCCAGCAGGTTTACCCTTTCATGCTTTGTTCCTCATTTCATCCAATCTAGTGTCCTTTTTATGTAGACGAGGACATTGCTTCAGCAAGGAACTTTTCTTTGAATGGAAATGGGGGTGCATTTATGCTGATGTGACCACGGGCAAACATTTGATGAAGTTGGGGATAAAGGTGGAGGATCCTATATATCAATCAACTGAATTAACAGATAATTTTGAAAATGAGTTGACATTTCCTATCATCCCTAAAGAGTCTTTAATGGAAAGAAGAGTCAGAGAATCTGCTGTTTGGTGGAGGATCTAGAATCAAATTTTTAAAAATACCAACATAATCAACATAATCCATAAATAATGACCCCAGCAATGACTACATGGTAATGGATTTAAAGCTAAATGGGACATTAAAGACCATCTAGCCAAAGCTCCTTCATGAAACCGAAGGTCAAAGAGATTAATTTCCCAAAGTCAAACGGAAAGTGATTGTCAGGATTTGAATTTAAGCCTTTTGACTCTAAATCATCCACTCTTACTTGAAATACTGTGATTGACATACTACAGTGTTGATGATAATCATGATTATAACAAGCAATGCTCTTAACCATCTGTGCAGTATACATAGAACACTATATATATGATATAGTAATACATATATTATACATATGTTATATATATATAAGGAAGTATCTTGTTCCAGAATTACATCTATATAAACTCTACTTTAAAAAACTGAGGAAAGGATAACAATAGTAATAATAAGTTCACATTTTTATAAGCATTTGTGGGTCTATTGAAGACATTAATGATAACATAATTAATAATTCTATAATTAGAGACTTAGAAAGCATTTTCATCACAACAACCCTATGAGACAGGTACCCTTGTTATCTTCATTTTCCAGATGAGAAAACTAAGGCTCATTTTGGTCACCCAAGTTCATACAGATAGCAAACACTGGGACTGGGCTATGAATCCAAGTTTTTCAACCCTAAAGTCTGCACAACAAATCCTTTTTGAAAAAGGTCTATTTTCCTACAATTTTTCACTTTCTGATTTTGTTAAGGTGATAGACTGGGTTGCCTTTTGGAGATCTTGCTTTATCCACAGAGGAAAACTTATCATAGAATGTGAGAACTAGGAGGGAACTTAGAGACCATTAAGAACCATCCCTTCATGTTGTATAGATGAGCAAAATGAAACCTCAAGAAGTATAGCTTGTATAATGCAAGAACACCTTTACATTTCCTTTATCAATCAATTTATTTATTTGCTTATTAAACAGATTGATAATGCAGTTCACACTCTATCTCAACATCAGAGTTTCTCCTAAATTGGGAACTTTCTCTGGGAGAAAGTTTTAATATTTCTATAAGCATATGCAAGCCTTCACTTGATTAGAGTGGGTAGAGCTTGGCAAGTTTTGAGCTGGTGCTCAATTCTATATACCATCATCCCTAGAAATAACCTATCTGGGGGTCTTGGAAAAAACCCTTTGGGTCATGGAACATAGTGACAGGACAGGTGTATGTCTTTCTTCTTGTCTGTTTCGTTTCTATCCCCGTGGTTCCCAATTCCTCTGCTATGAACACACCTGAGGCAGCCAAGAGACAAGAAGACTTTGTCTTACCTGCTGCCGTGGAGATGCCCAAGAACCGACAGAAATACTCCAACCCTGTCCAAAATGCCTGTCGCTTCATCCTTCTCCTCGGGGTGGGGGCAGCCAGCCTGGAGAGGCAGCCAAGCTGCACTTGCTAGCTAGCCCTGGCTCTTGTCTGCATGTCTCCCTAGAAAAACGAGAGGAAATGCAGGAGCTCCCAGAGTCCCAATGACCTTTCTGAAAGAGGTATCCCCTCCCATTTCGTTTCCTAGAGTACCGTGCCTGCTGAGGCCCTGGAGGGCAGAATGGAAGCAAAACAGGTTGTGGCTACATCCAGCCAGCTAATGCCACTTGGGTTACCTCCCAGAAGTGTGAATAAAAATCACCTTCTCTGCTCTCAGCCTTGTTCCCCTTTCCTATACTGTCTCAATGATTGTGCTTAATAATTACCTTGTCAGAATTCCTTTCAGAGGCTGGAGTTATGTGCTGCTGGATGCACTGTGGCTTCAACCCCCCCTCCTCCCAAAAGCTTCACTTTGGAGTTGCTGTTGGATTGGAGATCAATCTGATTAAAGGCACATAAACTCCTTAGTGCTGAAGGGCAGCTCACAACTGCATGAATTAACCATTTGTGGCTGTGGAACAGATTGGGGTTCCTTGTTAGAATCTGTTCATTTAAAAAGCTATATATTGCACCTGACCTGTGAACAGGGTTGGAGCCTGACTGGAGATGATGTCATACATTGGTGTGTGTGTATGTGTGTGTGTGTAGGCAAGTTTATGTCAAGGTCACTGTGCCCTTTTACACCTGACTGATAAGAGACAGGATTTTGGGGGAACTCCATGACTTTAGGCTTACCCTCTCTGAACCTCAATTTCCCCATCTGTTAAAAAAAAAAGAGTTGACCTAAACAGTCTTTGAGGTACTTTATAGCTGTAGATCTGTGATCCAAGGATCTTTTGTCTTTCTTGAGAATTTGCACATCTGTGGTTAAAAAGGATGCTCTTCTCCTTGCTTCCCAGGCTCTGCAGTGGCTATAAATTGAACCATGGGCTCGGCAGGCATAGAGATTCCAGATGCTAGCGATGGCTCCGGGGAGTGTAAAAAAGTCAGGTTAATATGAAATGTTGGTGTGTGCTAATGGCTGCCTTTGGAAAAATGGGGCCTCAAGGGAAAAAAAATAAAGAGATATTCATAACTTGTACAATCACTTGGCTTTGAAAGGGGTGTCTTGTAGCTGATTTTAGGACTTTGGGAAAACTGTTAAGTATCATCCACAGAATGGGGAATCATCAGCACCGTAATAAGACCAACAAGATATTAAGGAATAGATGATACATATTTAATGTAAAAATCACTTTTGTCTTGAGCTTGTCTCTCTGATGGGATTGGCAAGGCACCATACTGACCCAGATGTGATCAGTTTTCCCTTCTCACTAAGTGCAACAATATCCCATTAGTTGCCAGTCCAGTGAAGGGGGAGGAACAATTTGAAAACTGCATGGTGGAAGCACCAGAAGTATAAGTAAATGAATGTGTCCCTTAATCTAGCTCATCCCAGGGTGAGCAAATGTAGGGATAATGGAAGACTGGAAAGGGGACCTGAACTTTCTATTGGTGTTGAGAAGAATAGAAAAAGAAGAATTAAAGGAGTTGTATTCATTATCTTCAAGTTTTTATAAAGTTGTCCCGTGGAAGAGGGATTGAATTGTTCCTGGGTGATCCTATGGATAATTTGGAGCAATGGGGAGAAGAAATAAATTTTGACTTGATGAAAGGAAAAATTCCCCAAATCAAAGAGTTATCCAAAAGGGGATTATGCCGTTTTAAGAATTAGTTGGTCTCATTCCATCCCACACCCCTTTGCACAATGAAAGTCTTAAAATAAAGGCTGAAAATTCTCTTTTAAAAATACATTGTAGAATCCAGTATGGTGGAAAGAACATCAGGTTTGGATCCAAATCTCAAACAGGTAGTTTTTCTGGGAAAACTGAAGCAAGTCTTTTTACCTCTGGACCTCAGTTTCCTCATCTGAACAACGAAGTGATTGGACTAGATGATTTCTAAGATCCCTGTAGCTCTATCTAAATCACTGATCCCTGGTATGAGGTAGGCTACGTGACTGACTGAGGTTCCTTTCAGTTATGAAATTTTGTTATTTTGTAATCTCATTCTACTACCTAGGAATTTTGGCATTCTATCACAGCTGCTTTGTGGAAATCATCCAACTCCCTTTCACAGACTAAAAGGCCTTTCACTATCTCAATAAACTAAGTATTAAAAGTGGTAGCTTAGTGCAGTAGGATGAGGATTGGCTCCAGAATCAAGAGAGACTTCAGTTTCAGTTCTAACTGATACTTATTAGCTAAGTGAGTTTGAGCAAAACTACCAATCTTTAACTTTGGTTTTCTCATCTATAAAATAGAGGAAATCATACTTATTATTCTTATTTGACAGATGTTTAGTGATATATGGGAATTTGGATGGAAAGTACTCTGTGAACTCCAGTGTACCATGTAAATGTGGGTTGCTATTAATAAAAGGGTGAAAGTGGCTGCTAAGAATATTGGAGCTAATTCTCATTAGTTTGTGAGCCAGACAGCTTTTCCCTCATTCATGTCTCATGGGACCAATATTTTGAAGGGGCTGGCCTGGGGACAAATTTAAAATTTTGCATCCAATGTGATTTTTAAACTATTCCCTGGGTCCTGCCATCTTCTTTATTTATCCCTTTTTGCATGATTGCAAATTTCTGGGAATTGCTTTTTCACATCCATCTTCTTGAGAGTGACCTTGCAACTATGGACACTCACCAAAATCACTTTTTTTTTCCTTGGGGATAGGGATATTTAGGAATGTAAAGTCATTATCTCCAGAGAATGAGCTTCTTTCTTTAAAAGAATCCAAAGTGTGGGTGGGATGTACCATATTTTAGCTAGAGTCTCAGTCACAGGGCAAAAATCCTCCCTTATGAGCCATTGAGAATAAAGAGATTTATAATTAATTGGAACTTTAAAAATGAGCAAGGGTCAGAAAGGACAAGAATAAGTATAAAGGATAATCCATTTCTAAAGAGTCACCTGTGCTCTCCCGCAATGTCATTCTTGTATAAATGACTCTTCATGTTAATGTGAAGGTGTCATATCTCATAGGACTTTGAAAATTTTAGGAATTCTATATATCATATTAACTGGGACAACACAATTCATTACCCTTCTAAAGGAAGGAGAGAGAGGGGGGAGGAGAGAGAGGGGAGAAGAGAGACAGAGATAGAGAGAAAGAAATACAGATAGACACAGAGACATAGAGAGAAAAAGATACACACACACACACACACACACACACACACACAGATAGAGAGAAAGAGAGAAAGAAAAAAGACAGAAAGAGAAAAGGACACAGGCGGCAGTGGAGGAGATACAGAGAAATGTAATGATCGCATATTTAAAATCAGCCAGAGTCAGGAATTCAGGTTAAGGGAAAAATCTTCAATCTTTATTGAAGTGAAGAGGCGAAAAAAGATTGCGATAGCAATATGGACAAGAAGGATTGTGATAGCAATATGGGCAGCTGCGACAGGAAGCCAGCTAGCAGAGAGACCTGAGCTGAAAGGCCGGCACAAAGGCAATGTAAGCAGTCTCTCCTTCCCCTTCCTTTTCCACTCCCCTGCCTCCACCCACCAAAATCTTCATTTCCTATACAACACATCAAGACTTGCACAAAGAGTGGGAGGGGCCGTTCTTTCTCCAGGCTTATATATTAATAGAGTATGGTCCAATTACTATTTAGCCTCATGTGCTTGGGACCTCAGTGCATCAACCCGAGCCTCAGCCCATTACATCTCCCACTTTCTTTTGTTTTAGAACACAGGTGGTCATGCCATCCCTGACTCCTCAGGGAGGTCAGAGCCTCCAAGGGGAGGTGATCACACTCTCCCTGACTTCTCAGGAAAGGAGGTGAAATGGTCAAGCCTACTGTGCCTGGAGGTAAGGGATCCATAGGGTGGAGAGGAACAGATTTCACCTCTCCAGGGGGTATCTCAGTTGTCCCAGCTGCATACAGCTCATTGTAATTCCTTTCTCCCATCAGGTTGCTTCCTGGCTGGTTGACTGTGTAATCCCCTTCTCCCATCATATGGCTTTCTGGCTGATTGGTCATGTCTGGGTACTGAACTTGTAGGCACTCTCTGGGTGCACCATTGGCTGCCATCCTGCCTCACGTGTTTTTTGCCTTAGGCCCTGAGACTGGGCCCCTCATCCTGTTTCCCTGAATCTGTCTACATTCTGAGGCCCAATGGAAGCCTCTGTTGCATTTTGGACATGGGGTATTGGGTCTTGTTCTCCCACCCTGTTTTCCCATTCTATCTCTATACCAACATTGAGCTTTCAGATGCCCTACTTTTCCACACTGAAAGCATCTATGAGTCTCTCTAGAAGTCCCTTGCCAGGAGGGACTCTGTCTTCCCATGTTTGGATTTTGGGAAGTCTGCATCATAGCCTGGCTATAAAAGGCATCTGTGCCCACTGTGGCACAGCGTCCTATGAGCTCCTCTAAAGGAGCATCCTTGTGCTGTCCTAGTATAATTCTTCTGCAAACCTCATTAGCATTTTCCTTAACAAGTTGCCTTATCAAAATGTCTGTTATTGCATTTTCTCCATTTGTTCTTGTGATAGCTGTCTGCAAAGGTCCCACAAAGTCAGCAAAGGGTTCATTTGGCCCTTGTGTTATTTTTGTGAAGGCCCCACCCTTGTCATCTTTATTGTGGAGAGAAGCCCATGCTTTGATAGCATTAGCAGCAATTTCCTCATATGCTGCTATAGAATAATTGATTTGTACTGCGACATCTGCATAAGGACCTACATCTATTAGTAGGTCACAGGTGATTTTGACTGTTTTGTTGGGCTTGTATCCTACAGAGCTCACTATATTCAGAAAGCCACAAGTAGTTTTGTCCAGGTTCTAGGCATATCCTTGTTATAGATTTCCAGTCATTAGGGGCCAAGATTTCAAAAGCCAAATTTTGTAATAACATCTTAACATAAGCTGATGTAGCCCCATAAAGAGTGTAAGCTTTTTTCAGGTCTTTGAGGATTTCTATATCAAAAGGAGAATATCTTCTACTTTCTTGACCTGAAGAAATTAAACTGTAAAATTACCGGAAAAATGTGGTGTTGAAATTCTGATACATCTCTCTCTTCAGCTTTGGTCTTAATTAGTCCCTTTTGCAATCTAGTCTTAGGAGCTGCTGGATGCTGGGGGGAGAGGTGCTGGAGGCTGGGGGGGAGGTGCTGGTGCTGTCACTGCCCCCCCCTCCCCCCACCACTACCCCTCCTCTCTCCATCCCGGAGGATGGAGTTGATGGAGGAGAGTCAATTACCTACTCCTTAGGTGGGGCTGAAGCTGCCTCAGATTCACCACACCCTTGAGCCTCACTTAAATCTCCATGCCCTGTGGGGATATAGACATTAATCTGTTCTTTGTCTTCCTCCTTTATCTCAGGCTTCCCCATTTGGCTATTCCTAGAGTTTTTTCCTTTTCTCCTAGAACTTATGCGGTATCTTAAGGCCAACTGTATCATATTGTATAACTAGAATGCCTCGATGGAAATTGAATTAGGACTGTTTTCATTGTAATATGCGGAGAGCTGTTGATCAATCAATGCCCAATTATCTGGAGAGATTTCCTCTTCCTTTAAGAACCAAGGGGAGGTGCGTTTTAATGTACCCAGAAGTCTAGCTGTCTGTTCCCAAGTTATAAGGAGCCCTTGATTTGATCTTCTATCAGCTTAAGCAGGCTTTCTATAGCACCACTCCTGGGTGGGGCTGGGGGTAGGGGGGTAGGGGTGGGGGATGGAGAATCTTTAGCTAGGATCTGTTCCATTTCAGCCAAAAAAGTTTACTAGTTTAGTCTTTAAGAAAATAAGTTCCCTGTTTGTCTTATACTCACCTAAGTTCCTGGTCACTGGAGACTTCTTCAGTGAAAGTAGGGTCCTTGGTTCCCACGCTTGGGCGCCAATTGTAATGACCGCGTATTTAAAATCAGCCAGAGTCAGGAATTCAGGTTAAGGGAAAAATCTGCAATCTTTATTGAAGTGAAGAGGTGAAAAAAGATTGTGATAGCAATATGGGCAAGAAGGATTGTGATAGTTATATGGGCAGCTGGGACAGAAAACCAGCTAGCAGAGAGAGACCTGAGCTAAAAGGCCAAGCAGTCTCTCTTTCCCCTTCCTTTTCCACTCCCCTGCCTCCACCCACCAAAATCGTCATTTCCTATACAACACATCAGGACTTGCACAAAGAGTGGTGGGGCCATTCTTTCTCCAAGCTTATATATTAATGGAGTATGGTCCAATTACTATTTAGCCTCATGTGCTTGGGACCTCAGTGCATCAACCCGAGCCTCAGCCCATTACAGAGCAAGACACAAACAGAAAGACAGAGACAGAGAATTCCTTTTTCCATAATTGATATGCTATGGATATATAGGAAGGTAGAATGTCATAGACAGAAGTTTAAAGGTCTAATCCAAACACCTCATTTTTTAGATGAGTAAACTGAGATCAACCAGTAGAGAGGGGAAGCACCTGTTACATAGTATGTGATTGATAAATACTTCTTGGATTGAATTGCTTTTTAGTGATTTGCCTAAATTCCTATGGCTAATTGGTTTCAGGGCCAGGACCAAAACTCAATTCCAGATGACTAGCCCAGTACTTTTTCTAATATGACATAGAGGTCAAATATTATTTTTACTTACTATCTTTTAATAGTACTTGTTCATGAATTTATTCAACAAACACTTAATTATCACTTTTGTAAATAATTTATGCTCCAGAACTTCAGATCTGGGGTCACATGAGTTAGATTTAATCTTGAAAGTTTATCAATACTCTATGATTTGTGTCTCCTCCCAGGGTTTGCCTAAAGGATATCATACTTTGGCATCAAGCCCAGGTACTAGGATAGGGAAAAAGATTAAGACAAAGTCTCTGCCCTCAAAAAGATTAGAATCTAAAAATTATTATGCTTGGATTTGAATTATTCTATATTACAAGTCTAAGGTTGTGTCAACAAGATAGGAAAACAGCCCTACTTCCTTCAGTCAAATGACTCAATAAATTAAACTAGTTTGTAAGGTTACTAAAGGGTTAGGTCCATGTTTCATTCATTCATTCATTTTAAAATTATTGATGGGCTACTGTTATGAAAATCATTGGTCCTAGTGGGGTTTTCACAAACAAACAAGAAATAATTCAAATCCTCTGGAACTTAAAGTCTAATGGGGAAATAAGATATGCATATGGATTTTTACAATAAGACATTGTTTAAGCTGCAACATACATGTGACATGGTAGAGTAGAATTAGGTTGAAATTAGAAGATATAGATTCAGCTTCAAGCTTTACTTATTAGGATTGGCTCTGTGGCTTTGGACAAATACAAATATTTAGCAGACCTAGATTTGAATCCCAATTCTTTCACTATCTATGTGCCTTCTCTGGACCCCAATTTCTTCACCTGTAATTAATAATCACTAGTATTATGTAATGCGTTTAAATTTGTAGCCTTTTTTTAAAAATAGCTTTTTATTTTCAAAATATATACAAAGATATTCACCTTTGCAAAACTTTATGTTCCAAATTTTTTTCTCTCTCCTTTTCCCCAACCCTTCCCCTGTTTAACATATATAATCCAATATATGTTAAATATGTACATTTCTTCTATACATATTTCCACAATTATCATGTTGCACAAGAAAAATCAGGTAAAAAAGGAAAAAAAGAGAAAGAAAACAATAAGCAATGAAGCAACAACAAAAAAGGTGAACACATTATGTTGTGATACATATTCAGTCCCTGCAGATGGCTCTGGATGCAGATGACTCTCTCCATCACAAGTCTATTGAATTCGTAGCATTTTTGATCCTCATTCGAACCCTAGGAGGTGGATGCTATTACTATTTTCATTTTGCAGATGAGGAAACCTCATGAGGCACAGAGAGCTTACGGAAATTGCTCACTTTCCCAGCTAATTAAGTGCTTGATATAAGATTCAAACTCATGTTTTTCTGACTCCAAAATCCTGAGCTTAGTCCACTGAGCCATTACTGATTTTAGTAAAATGAAGGAGTTGACTTGGTTATTTTATCTATCATTTATTCATTCTGAACTTCAATTTCCTGATTTGTAAAACCTAGGTAATACTTATAGAACCTATCTCATAGGATGGCCTGAGCATCAAATGAGAGATGATTTTACCCTTTATAACATTTATAGTTCTATATATAGTTATCCCCTCCATGTTACAACTTTCCCCATTATGGTTTTGATATATCACAGGTCAGCATAAGAAATTAAAGGAGAATTTTTGGGGAGTTCTACAGAGGCTACAGAGGAGACATAAAGACCACCTGATAGAACAGAAAAAGTTTAGAAACTCAGACATACATAAAATATATACTATTATTGCACAACATATTTTATCTCACCCATAGAAAGGGCCAAAACATTTTATGTGAATTTTCCAAATTGTGGGGGCACCACACCTCAAGTCCCCATCATGTGGAAAAAGATAACCCTGTAGTTTAGAAGTTCTTATTTGTTTCTTGGTCCCCTTCGATAATGTGGTAAAACCTAAATGCCCTTTGTAGAATTGTATTTTTAAATTAATAGAATAAAATACAATGAATTACAAAGGAATACAAACATTAGTGAAACTAAAGATCTTTACTCATTAAATACAAGCTTATTTGATGCCATTAAATCTATCCATGAACCCATTATGGGATTGTGGTTTCCAAATTAAGAATTCCTTATATAGATAAAAATGATGATAATGATGATGGTGATAAAGCTTCAGTATTTTTACATGGAAACTTCCCAGTACAGATTATAATTTCTTTCTTCTTTTATTTCTGCATAGTTGAAGTGAAACGAAAATACAAAGTACTCTGGTGGCCAAAACTTCTACTGATGAGACTGTCTACATCTAACTAGGTCGGTCCTTGGTTGACAAGAATGTATAGTCCATTGATGTGCATATACATGAAGCTTTTGTATTTTGGTGGAACCTGTCAGACTTGGTACTCTCCTTGCAGATTCTCTGAGAGGCCAGTACCACTTCTTCAGTGAATAGTGTTGGGCTTGGAATCAAGAAAACTGAACTCTAATGCTGCCTCAGTTACTCACTAAAATGTGAGCCTGGATAAATGCCTATTTTCTTGTCTATAAAATGGGAGAAATAATTTTATTTTATTGAGTTATTATGAGGATCAAATGTGACAAATGTATGTAAAGTGTTTTGTAGATCTTATGGATGCTATTATTATTATTATCATTATTTTTCCTCACTGTGATGAAGCATAAAATAGTTAATTAAATTAACTAATAAATAAAATAAAATAATTAATTAAAGTAGTTAAAGTAGGAGATGGGTTGATGATTTAGTGGATAAAGCTTTGGGCCTCTAGTCAAGAATTGAATTCAAATCTGGCCTGAGACATTTATTGTCTGTGTGACTCTAGACAAGTCAGTAACTTCATTTCAGACTGCCTCAGTTTCCTCAACTGGAAACTAAGGATATTAATATCACCACCTTCCCAGGGTTGAGTATAAAATGAGATAATATTTGTAAAGTATATTAAGTATGGTGGTAACATTTGTTATTCCTTTTGCTGGGGGAGACTCAGGTTTGAAGAGTTTAGAGTGGCAACAGAGCTAAAATCCATTTATTATCCACATTCCAAGCATCCAATATGGGTCTGTGTGCATGTGTCTGTATGTATGTCTGTGTGTGCTTTCAGCCTGCCTAAGAAGGGTCAAACTGGCTCACATGGAAAATGAAACAGATCAAAATTCCAAGCTGAAGTAGGGCTAAAACACGCAGTTTCTGCATTGAGTCTAACACCAGTGTGATGAGGAAATCAAAAGTTCTATGGGACCTACTAGTGATTTCTGTACTTTTAGCCTCCATGAGGCCAGGCGACTCGGTCTCTTTAAACAAAAATAAAATCACAGTAGAATAATTGATATGGGGAAAGTCACTGTTTTACTTTATTTCAAATTCTTCTCTTAATCTTAGAAAACAACAACAAACTTGTAACCAAAAAAACTCACAATTCTTAGTTCCTAGAGATCTTACAAGAAGTTTCTATGAATTCCTCAAGTTGTTAGCAATCTGACTCCAGCCTTCTGCCTCTCTCTCCCAATTAATTTTATATGTATTTCATTTTTGCTTTTTATATAAATCCTTCTACTTCCGCAGTAGGAAGTAAGAATATAGGCAGTGTTTTAATTTTATCTTCATCTTCATCATGGCCAGTACTTAGTAGGTGTTAAGTATTGTTGTTGTTTGTCCTTCAATCGCCAAGAGAATCATGACATCAAGGAGATGATACTATAACATGCAAGTGAGTAGAATTTAAATGAGGATAGACTGAATAAATAAAAAATAGAATGGCAACTGAAGACTCTATTTTTGGTACATCACTTTCTTTATCACACACAACTCTTTCCTACTTCTGGGCTCCTCAACTGCTAATAACAAGTATTTGGGAACACTAAGGAATAATCAGTTTTAATCTGTTTGCAAAAGATAGTCCTGTGAGAGATGACATAAAAAGGGCCAAACGTAAGATCACACCATAGGTGGAAGTTTTCTCTGCTCTCATTTACACCTTTCAGTCCACCAATATAAATGATTATTCCACTAGTGATTCATATTCCCTAAGCACACACCTTCAATTCTTATCTGGAACAGAAAACAATTTAAATTTGCAGTCACTCTAGGATTTCTTCATTTTTACAAAACCATCGGGTCCAACCTTTTGAATAGGTTAGGTTCATTGGAGAGAATGAAATGGAGGGGGATAAGGAGGGTATCCCTTTTTGACCAAGGCAAGAGTAGGGCCAGGAGCCTTGAGTAGTTCCTCTTTTTTACTCCAGGTAAGTCACAACTCTTAAATCCTATGCTAGTGCAAACCAAGCTTTCATGTCTATACTTCAGGCAGAAGGACTCACTGTGACTGCCATTCAGAAGTTTTATAGGTTTAAGTCAACAGAGGGATGGGTTGAGCCAGCCCAGCCCAGCCTTATACAGCTCACCTCACCTGCGCCCTGGCCGGGAGGAAGTAGTGATGGGAGGGAAATGAGTGGAGAAAGGAGAGTGCTGAGTAAGCAGCCCAAGGCAAGGGCTGGATGGAGGTGAGTAGGAACAGTCTCTTTACTTGCTTATTTAAGGCTGGTATAACAAGGTTAACAAACCAACACTACCTCTGGCATCTGATTATCTAGGTAAGGAGGGTGTTGGAGGAGCACAAAGGTCTTTCTAATTATAGCCTAAATATGTCCTGACTTCTGAACATGATTAATTCCACTGAGAATTAGTGAAGACATAATACCTTTCTCTTGGTTTCTTTAGGTAGGCATAGGACTAAGTGTGATATTGTAATCATCTTAACACACAGGCTAAGTGAAGGGGCCGGTAAAAATGATTCTTTACTTTCTTTAAATTTTTCATTATTTTCTTTAAATATTTAAAGAAAATACAATAATATGAGAAAATCTCATTTGTTTTTTCTGAAAAATTTTAGTCTTTTGGAGGTGGAGCCTAGATGTCATAATGGAGAAGACAAACTCAGCTGAGTTCCCTCTAAATGTTTTTAAAATAACACCTTAAGTCAATTCTGGAGTGACAGAGTGAACAAAAGATCAGATTGAGATATTCATTCAGCCAAAGACAAGTTTAGAGGTCAGAAAGTGAGATCTGTGAATGAGACATGGAAGAAGACTGTCCTGGAGCCCATGTGGATAAAACACCAGTGGTGGGATTAAGTGGTGGTGACAGAAGGAACAGCAGCTTCAGGAGCTCTCAAGTCTGAAATGAAAAAGAAAATGTAAAACATCTCATTGCAAAAACAATTGACTTGGAAAATAGATCAAGGATAGATAATGTAGGAATTATTGTGCTACCTGAAAACCATGATCAAAGAATGTGAATGAGATGAACTTACCCACAAAATAGAAGCTGATAACAGTGAATTAAAAACCAGACTCCAATAATGTTATTTACAGAGAAATACACTTGAAATGGAGGGAGATGTACAGGATTAAAATAAGGTACTGGAGTAAAACCTATTTTGCTTCAGGTGAAGTAAAAAAAAAAAAAAACAGTGATAGCAATCATGATCTTATAAAAAGCAAAAGCAAAAATAAATCTAATGAAAATGGGTAAGCAGGGAAACTATATCTTGTTTAAAAAGAACCATAGATAATGAAGTAATACCAATGCTAAACATGTATGCACTGAATGGCACCCATCCAAATTCTTAAAGGAAAAGTTAAGTGAAGTACAGGAGAAAATATACATTAAAAACTATACTAATAGGAACTCAACTTTCCCTTCTTAGAGTTAGATAAATCAAACTATAAAACAAATAAAAAACAAGTCAAAGATAAGTTAGATATGATAGATGTTTTGGAAAACTGAATGGGAATAGAAAAGAATATATCTTTTTCTTAGGTATACATGACATAGAAATTGACCATGTATAAAGGCATAAAAATTTCACAAATGCAGAAAAGAAGAAATATTAAATGAATCATCAGACCATAATGAAATAAAATTACATTTTAAAAAAGAGTAGTAGAAACATAAATCAAAAGGTAATTGGAAACTAAATAATCTAATTTTAAAGAATGAGTCCAAGAACAAATAATAGAAACAATAATTTTGCTAAACAGAATAATAACAAAGAAATAACATTCCAGATTTGTGGGGTGCAGCCAAAGGAGTACTTAGTGGAAAAGTTATGCCTTTAAATGTGTATATTAATAAAAGAGAGAAAGAGTAGATGAATGAATTGGGCATGCAACACCCCAAAAGACAAACTGGAAAAAAGAACAAATTAAAAATCCTTAATTAAACATGAAAATGGAAATCCCAAAAGTCAAAGAATAGATTAATAAATTTGAAAGTATTTTTTTTTTGAAATTTGAAAGTACCATTGAATTATTAAATAAAACTAGGAGCTGGTTTTACATAAAAATAGACAAACCATTAAGTAATTTGATCAAACTAAAGAATAAAATTGCTAGTATCAAAAATGAAAAGTGGTGAATTCGCCATTAATAAAGAGAAGATTAAAACAATTATTAGGAATGATTTTGCCTAATTACCTATCAATAAACTGATTATCTAAATAAAACAGATAACTATTTACAAAAACATGAACTGCCCAAATTAGCATAATAAATACAATACTTAAATAATCCTATGCTTAAAAAAGCAATTGGGTCTTCAATGAACTCTCTAAGGAAAAAAATCCTCAGGACTAGATGGATTCACAAGCAAATTCTACTAAACATTTAAAGAACAATACATTTCAATACCATGTAAACCATTTGGAAAAAAATAGGCAAGAAAGAGTCTACCAAATTCCTTTTATGACACAAATATTGTTTTGATACCTCAAACAGGGAGAGCAATTTTAGGGAAAGAAAACCAGAGACCAATTTCCCTAATGAATATTGAAAAACAAATAAAATAGTAACAAGGAGAAAAGAGCAATATGTCACAAAGATCATACACTATGTCCAAATGGAATTTATTCCAGGAACATAGGACTACTTCAATATTGGGGAAATTATCAACATAATCAAAAACAAAAACAAAAAAATGATTATATCAATAGATACAGAAAAGACCTTTGACAATACAACCACTATTCCTATTAAAATCACTAGAAATCAATGGAATCAATGGAGTCTTTCTTAAAATGATAAATAGTATCTATCTAAAAACAAGACCAAGCATTATCTAAACAGATAAACTAAAAAAAAAAAATACTTCCCAATAAGATCAAGAAAGAAGCAAGGAAATTCATCATTACTATTATTCAATATTGTATTACAAATGCTAATTATAGATAAGAAAAAGAAATAACAATAGAAAATGAGACCAATCTGTACTTTAAAAATATTCCCCTTTACAACATTCTCAACAAATAGTCATTCAATCTTTGCTTATATTGATTCAATAAGTGTAAACTTAATATCTTCTTGGGTGCTCATTCCACTTTTTTGCAACTAATAACTAAGAAGTTTTTTTTTTTCTTTACATTAAACATCAAAATGAAAATTCAAAAAGTCAAAGGATAGTTTTTTTTTTTTCTTTACATTAAGCCCAAATTTGTCTTTGTAACAATTAGACCTGTCTGAAATGGGTTATGCTGCTTGGGGAATGGGCTGCTTGGAGAGGTAGTGGGCTCCCCCTCAGCATAGTGTTATAAATGAAGACTGACTGATCCCTTATCATAGATCTTGCAGAGAAGATTCCTACTTCAGTATCAGTTAGATTCTAAGGTCCCTTAATTTCTGTGACTTGTGAATCCAGAGCAGAAGTTCCATATCCAAATTCATATGGTGCTTAGGGCACGAAAAAAATATGAAGTACTGATCATATTCTACATTGATATTCAGGCTGGGGTGAAGTTTACATTTGATAAGAAGAGTTAATTTATAAAGTGTGTTGAGTTTCATTAATCAAGCTACCTGGTATATAGAACTTTGAATTCTCAGTATACTGCCTGGTTTTTTTTTAGTGATCACTCCAAGCCCCTCAGTCATGTTCACCAGAATCACTGAGGATGAAAGAGTCAGAAGTATAAAGACGTAATTGACCTAGGCAATACTTGAGTATAAAGAAAGTCAGAGGAAGCACTGTAACTCCTTTGTCCCCAACAGTATGTAAGTATAAGCCTGTCAGAGAGTTGATATAAATGTCAAAGGACAAATGGCTTAGGTCATCTCTTCACTTTCTCTGGTGACAAGAAAAAATTCCTTCAAAGACACCCCCCCCCCCTTAACATTGGAAATGGTAAAAATATTAGGAACTTGTACCAATCCAATCAAAACCAACACACATTTATGAAACATTTACTACATGCAAGATTCCCTAAAAGGTGCTGGAAGAAAGGTGAAGCTAATGCAAAAAATAATCTCTGTCCCAAAAGGACATTTCCTTTCCTTCTATTGAGCATATATAAGATATAAATAGATAAGTATATACATCATAGTTTGAGAGGTAAGAGAGCTGTAAAACTTTGGGTGGGGGGAGATGGACATGGTATGATGGATAGGGTCTTGGTTTTGAATTCATAAAGATTTTGAAATAATCAACAGAGAAAATACATTATGAATAGAAAGGCTTCTTGAAGAAAATAGGACTTCAGATGAAAGCTGAAGGAAGGTAGGAAACTAAGGAGACATATATGGGAAGAGACAGTGTTCAAGACATAGGGGGCAGCCAGTGAAAATACTCAGTGGGAAGATGGAATGTAATGTGTGAGATATAGTGAGGAGGCTACTGGCTCTGGATGGCAGAGTAAATGAGGATAAAAGTGTAAGAAGACTGGAGGTGGTGGGAAGGAGATCAAATTATAAAATATTAAATTCCAAAGAGAGGATTTTATCTTCTTCCTGGAGTTAATAAGGAGATACTGAACTTTATTAAAATGTATAAGAGAAAAGTGTGTGGTGTGTGTGTGTGTGTGTGTGTGTGTGTGTGCATTATAGACAAACCAATACTTAAGCAAAATCAATTTGACAATTCAGCATTGTAGAGAGATTAATCAGAAATTTCAGTAATAGTCAAAGAGGAAGATAATTAAGTTCTCCCTATTCCTGGATGATGGTGAAATAAAAGAAGAGAAGGGAACATATATGAGAGAAGTGTCAATGGTAGAAATGACAGAATTGGGAACAGATTGGATAAGAGAGGAGTGGAGGAATTGAATTGATTGCCTATCTCTCAGGACTAACATCCACTGATGCTGTTCTTGTATTATTCTTATCTTACAAGATGCCCAGAAGGGATATATGGCTATACTTTGCAGTTCTGCCAGCCTGCTAAGTAAAATTCATCAATGAATCCTTCTCATTCCTGGATAGATATAATTTTAATATATTTGTCTGTAAAGTGGGTCTATCATTTTGATATTTCTTATAGATAAAAAACCATCAGTGGGCTTATTAGCTGATAAATTTCATTTTTAGCTTCTCTACTAATAGAAGATTCATATTTGTAAGGGAATTTAGAGATGTTCTCATCCAATTTTAAATTTAATGATTATCATCAATATAATCACTATCACCATCATAATCATCATTATCACCATCACTATCATCATTATGATCATCATCATTATCATCTTGCTCATCATCACGGTTATCACCGTTAGCATCACAACCTTCATCATCACCATCATCATCATTATTATCATCATAAACACCATCATTATCCTTCTCTTCTTCCTCCTCCTCATCACTGGTAGAATTACTTCATAATGGAAGTACCAAAGGAGATAATGTAGGCAAATTGATTTGCTACCTTATTACTAATATTTTGCATCTGCAGAAAAGGGGTAAGCCAATTTAATTTTATCCAACCACAAAAAAAGAAGTTATATCATTCATTTATACAAAATTCTAAAGAACATTAAATCCAAAAGAATAAGAAAAACTTTTTTTCAAAAAAGAAATAATTATTAAAAAACATATCTTATTTTGTCATTTTTGCATAAAAATCACAATCTATTACAAAATAAATGTCATCTAATAAATATTTATATAAGTTTAATATTTAGAAAATGTTTTACATTTATTGTCTTATTTGACATGCACAACAACCCTGAGAAATAGGTTCTACGGCTATGATTACTTGCATTTTACTAAAGGAAACTAAAGCTTAAAACTTAAGTGACCTGTCCAAGGTTATACTGCTATTAAAGATTTTGTGGGAAATGCTAGAGATGCTGCTTTATCCTTCCCTCTCAGTAATGACAGATACTACCTAAAATAATGATTTGATTTTCTTGGCTTGTTTAGTCATGTAAAATGGAGTGGAACAAGTTATTAGACAAATAATCCTGCTAAGATGTCCAAGGGAATGAAAAATGAGAAAATTCACTTCTCTAGTGTCTCATGAAAAATAAGTCTTGCATCAAGTGTGTAAATAGGCTGTAGAGATCTGCTGGTTATATGACTGGTTAAGTGTATGACACATTCAAAGGTTGTGTGTTTAAGGGACTCTTTATTTAAATGCATGTTAGTGCAAAAATATAGAAATATAATCTCTCTTCTTCTTCTTCTCCTCCTCCTCCTCCTCCTCCTCCTCCTCCTCTTCCTCCTCCTCCTCCTCCTCCTTCTTCTTCTCCTTCTTCTCCTTCTTCTCCTTCTTCTTCTTCTCCTTCTCTTTCTTCTTCTTCTTCTCCTTCTTCTCCTTCTTCTTCTTCTTCTTCTCTCTCCTAGTTCTCACTAAAGTCAGATTTTGGTGCTTCAGGGTTTCATGATTGTGCTACAAGATATTACCTTAAGTAATACAGATGTCAGCCCCTCTGCTATTGATCAGTGGTCTGGGAGAGTTGCTGAAGTCAAAGAATCCATCACCTTTCATCCAACCAGAGGTCATGAGCCTCTCATAATTGAGGGAAGTTGCTTCTCATTAGACAGCCTTATCATCTTTAGTCTGGTCAAAGGCACTTTTCAAGCTCGACCTGCCCAAGCTTGCAACCAGTTTGTATAGCTTTGACCACCTCCAAGCCATGATCAACAGTCAGAGGAGAAATTTGGAAGTGATAAATAGTATAAGAGAAAAAGGAAAACCAGCATTAATTGATTTCTGCTATGATTTCAGTTTTGCATGTCTCTTTCCACCTAGGGGAAAGTATAAAGCAGTTTTTCCAAGCCAATGAAGTGAGAGAGTTCCATTCTAGCAAGCTGTGCAGGGGAAACATCTGAGCATCACTGTATAAAGGATTTTGAAAAGAGCTAATAGATTCACATCCACTTTTGGTCGATCCCAAGGGAACTATAAACTCAATTTCCTCAAAGTCCAAGCAGCTAAGAGCTCTTTAAAGGTAATATGGCATAAAAAAATCTATTAAGACAGAATACAAAATCCTCTCCTGGGTTTCCAGAGAAATTCTCTGAAGGCTTGCCTTAGACAGTAAGACGGGGAGGTTAGTTCTTGGGATATGCAAAGGCCATGGAGGTCAGATGCAAAGATATTTGCATGAATATAAAGAACAGACATGATTATAACATCATCAATATTAGTCCACCAGTCCTACGTCCAAGGACCCAAAATGATTTAGTATGTGTATAATTAGATAAAGCACCTCAGATAAAGAGATTTCAAATAAGGTTAGAAAAAACGGCCAAGTATATGGCAGGATATCTCATCCAGACTCAAATATAACCAGGTGAAAAAATTCTTGTGGGGAAAACTAAGTCAGGAGATATTAATTTGGCCTTCTCCAGTTCTCTCTTCCAACCTTTTTCATGCGAACTGAGATCCACTGGCCTCATTCCCATTAAACTAGACATTTTTCTTGAACTCATGAAACATTAGTTCAAAGACACACACAAAAAAATCTGAAAGCAAAACTTAGACAATTTGATTATATTCCCCTGAGTTTATTTTCTCACGTAGCAAGTCTCACTCTTCATGGATAGACTTGGATATAGTTATTATCAATTCTCTTGTATCATTGCAACAAATCAGCTAGCAAGTAAAAGTCATCAGATCTTCAAAAATTACACAAAAGTCTTAACATACTTTTCTTCCTATTTTTCCATTCTCACATTTCTGAAATCTCTTTGATTGCAATTAAAAGCAACATTGACAAAATGTGTGTGAGGCCGCTTTTACGCTTCTTACATTGTAACAGTTGAATGTATGTACTTTTCTCTACTTATGTTATATTCTGGTCCTTTAGCTCACACTCCCAAGAAATCCAGAAGAACTATAGCCTAGTTTGTATCAACTTTGGAGCAAGCTAATCTTTGAGCAAAGATTCTTGAAATTGGAAGCACTGTATACTAATTCTAACTCTGAAACTTAGTAGTTTCATGATCCTGTCTGAGACAACAAATATGAATACCATTTTTCTTTTGTTTATAAAATTATTAAAAGAGGGTAATATAAAAGCATGATGAGAAAATATAAAGACTGTTGTTTATAATGACAATACTTAGGTTCAAATCCTTCTTCTGTTATTTGTGACCTGTGTGACCATTTCTATAGAACTCAAGTTTCTTCATCAACAAACCTAACTCTCTAGACTTTTTCACCTTCTCCATAAATGTTTGGTTCACATTGGTCACCCTCTGCACTCCATCTTCCAGGGACCTTTTATGTTTTGAATTCTTTTTAGAAGGTAAGTTATCTGAGGCTAGAAATTGCCTCAATGAGGTTTATATAAAAATGTCAGTCAGGGCTTTGGTCATATAATCTTTGGAAGTTACAAACATCTTCCCAATTTGAAAATAAAAGACACTAACACCAAATCAAATGAGAAAATATTTGCAAAGTACCTAGAATAGTGCTTGCCATAGGGTTGATGCTACATAAAATCCAATTATTATTACTGTTCTTATTCTTTTGTTGTTGTTAGATAAGTACTTAGATGGGAAAACTGAAGTCTCACCTGTTTTTTATAACACAGTTGATTTTTGAGAAACTCTCCAGAGAAAATAAAGAAAACAGGTTCAGGTGGCAACAGATTAACTATTGGGCAGTGTCTGAAACATCTACAGTTTCTGACTTCAAGACCATGAGTTTTGACTCCTAAATGATGAATTCTAGATGTATATGCTTGTAGCAGAAACAGGAAAGAAAAAAGACAAGAAGAATGGGCAGCCTTTGTTCTGGCCCTGACTCGTGTCTATTTAATTATGGGTGTTTAATCTTATTAAAATGTTTGTAAATTTCTTCATGAATACCTGTGGATCATCATAACCTTAAGAAGACTAGATTAAGGAGATAGTAAATAATATACTGAAAAAGAAAACAAGCTTTCAGTGAATTACAAGTTCAAGGCAGTTTTTTACTAATGGAAACTCAAGTGTAAGTCCCTGTAGTCTTTCAGTGAACAAGCACACATAGTGGGGTGGGCTTCTGCAGGAATATAAACCCAGATTGAGAACCCAAAGCTCAGTTTTTGTCCTTTTATCTGACGTAAGAAGCTGGTGGATTCACAGGCACTAAGAATGAGGGGATCTTAAAAAGATGAATCAGGTGAAAGTTTAACATGATGATTTTGGATCGAGGAAGTTTTGGGAGTCACAAGAAGCTGGTGGGATCCTCAATGAGGAATCATATCCAAGTCTGAAGATGCAATTTTCCTTCTTCAACTATTTTAACACTTTTAAGCATGCTTTTCTCCATAAAACATTCTGTTGTAAATCTCTACAGAAAAGTAGTATTATTAGCTAACAATAAGTAAAAGAAGACTGAAAGTATTTTGTTTTGTTTTGCTTTTCTTTGCTTGTATTCTTTTCTCATAAAAAAAATGTTACTATTGGATTGGATCTATTATTTCCTTCTGCAACTACACTCCATCCCCTTAATTTGTTATAGGTATTCAATAGTTTTTTTTTTTGTGTGTGTGTGTGTGTGTGAGTGTGTGTGTGTGTGTGTGTGTGAGAGAGAGAGAGAGAGAGAGAGAGAGAGAGAGAGAGAGAGAGAGAGAGAGAGAGAGAGAGAGAGAAGAAATAGAGATTGGAAGAGGAAGCTTTGAAAACTTATAAATTTGATAAATTGTATGGACAGATGAGAATATAAAATATTGTAACAATGTTGTCTTTATGCAGGAAGTCATAATCAGTGACTAAACTAAAGAAATGAATACGAGAAAACATTCTTTTTAGTTAAAATCCAGAACAAAGCTTGAAAATCCAGGCCAGATTTAAAAAAACACTCAGTTGTTCTTCCTTATCTCCATTCTCCACGGATATTGTTTAAATTTCACATCCCTCTATTCTTGGTAACCTGCAAAAGTTTCTCAAGTAGCTTCCAACTATATTTTTAAAAATTATTTTAATTCATAATCATTATTAATTAGTAATTTTTGATAGGTGTATCATCACCAATCAATAAAAATAGCAGCTGACATTTTCTACGTGGAACAAATTTCAAGCCTTTGATGACACTCTTGAGATTTTATGAAGTCAACACTACTTGTCTTATTACTGAAATGATAATCACATCTCTAAGGGAAGAAAGAATCTTGAATCTATAATTAACTTATGTCTTCCTCTTCTCATATCCATTCTCTGAGTGGCAGATCCCAGCTTTACAGCACAGCAACAGAGTCCAGACTGGTGAGGGTCTTCCTCCTTCTGATTCTTAATCAGGTCCTTAGAGGTACAGCTTCATCTCACTTCTTGGAGGCAAAAAGGAAAGCACAGAAAGCTCAAAATCCTCATTTTTGCTGCAAATAGGGAAGGCAGGCTGGTATTTTCCATCAGAATCCTAGCTAGGTAATGTCTTTTGATTTGCTACTAGGTCAAGTCTCCTTTGCTGCACATATGGGCTAGTGCAGCATCCCAGATTTAGTCTTTTCGATTTAAGTGATCCTTATAATCTTTGTATGCATTTTTGTCAGACATCTCCCAAATCCCAATCACTATTTTCATCACAAACTTTTTGTTTCATAAATTCATAGACCATACAGGGTCTGGAGGGAATGTTTCTTGTATTCTATTTGTAATTCTTGTTGATTGAAAGATAAGAGAGTTATAAGTGACCCAAGAAGTCATCTAACTGAATGCTCAGAAGGAGCAAAGAAAAACAATACAGGTGGCCTCCATCACTTCAGCAAAATGAGATGTAAAATCCTTTCTACAAGTTCTTGAGTAGATAGCATCTGCAACAAGTATAAAACTTTCTAAATGTTCACTTTTCCTTTTCTTTCTTTAAATAAAGATTATTGTATTTCCTAGAGGTATTATTTTGCTTTCTGAACACTAAATGGCCAGCTAAAACCTTTCCCTTGCTTTGGTTTTCCCTACTCTGAAAGATATTAGTGCCGGAATAGAACCTTTATATAATACTGCTCATTGGTTATGTATCCTTCTCTAAAAGGGCTGATTGTTGGGGCCCGATTTCTACTTAAAGAAAGACATATTCTTGGATTGGAAAGTTGTTAAGGGACAGGTCAATTCTCCTAGAGCCTCCACAGCTGTGGATCATAGCATCTGAAGGAGTGGCAGGGCAGCCTTTGCTGACACAGGTGTTACAGACTGGAAATGAGATAAATTGGAGGCAGAGGGAGGAGGAGAGAGATCAGACGAGGCAATAGCCTCTCAGGGGAGAGGTCAGAGAATAGCAACTGCCTGTCAGTCTCCTTGTGTCATCCTCTCCCAAGAGGAGATCCGTTCTGGGTTGGATCTCCAGCTGGCTCCCGTGTATTCTAGCAGCTCTCCTATGTATCCAACATATGGCATCTGAACGTGGGGCAAGAATTACAAGAAGAACCAGAGCTGTTCGTGAGAAGGACCCTTCCAGAATTAAGGAAGAAGAGTCCCGGTAAGAATTTTTTTTTTTTTCAGGGTAATTAAATGGGCCAACACATCAAAGGGCTGAGCCAGGAGAATGATGAGAGACTTTTTTTTTTTTAATTTAATTTTATTTAATAATAACTTTGTATTGACAGAATCCATGCCAGGATAATTTTTACACAACATTATCCCTTGCAATCACTTATGTTTCGTTTTTTCCCCCTTCCTCCCTCCTCCCCCCCCCCCAAGATGGCAAGCAGTCCTATATATGTTAAATATGTTTCAGTATATCCTAGATACAATACATATTTGCAGAACCGAACAGTTCTCCCGCTGCACAGGGAGAATTGGATTCAGAAGGTAAAAATAACTCGGGAAGAAAATCAAAAATCAAATAGTTCACATTCATTTCCCATATTCCTTCTTTGGGTGTAGCTGTTTCTGTCCATCATTTATCCAATGAAACTCAGTTAAGTCTCTTTGTCAGAGAAATCCACTTCCATCAGAATACATCCTCATACAATATCGTTGTCGAAGTGTATAATGATCTCCTGGTTCTGCTCATCTCACTTAGCATCAGTCCATGTAGGTCTCTCCAAGCCTCTCTGTATTCATCCTGCTGGTCATTCCTTACAGAGCAATAATATTCCATAACATTCGTATACCACAATTTACCCAGCCATTCTCCAATTGATGGGCATCCATTCATTTTCCAGTTTCTAGCCACTACAAACAGGGCTGCTACAAACATTTTGGCACATACAGGTCTCTTTCCCTTTTTTAGTATCTCTTTGGGGTATAAGCCCAATAGAAACACTGCTGGATCAAAGGGTATGCACAGTTTGATAACTTTTTGGGCATAATTCCAGATTGCTCTCCAGAATGGCTGGATTCGTTCACAACTCCACCAACAATGCGTCAGTGTCCCCGTTTTCCCGCATCCCCTCCAACATTCATCATTATTTTTTCCTGTCATCTTAGCCAATCTGACAGGTGTGTAGTGATATCTCAGAGTTATCTTAATTTGCATTTCTCTGATCAATAGTGATTTGGAACACTCTTTCATGTGAGTGGTAATAGTTTCAATTTCTTCAATGATGAGAGACTTAAATGCTCGTTCTGACCACAGTCTTCTTCTCATTTTAAATTTTGCCTCCATGATATTTCACAAGATCAACACCTGCTACAACCACCAGAAGTGATAGTGCCACTTGCATTCCTCAGTGTGCGGACCATGCTGTGTGTGTGATGGGGGGAATAACAGCAAAAAAACAAAAAAAACAGGGTATTGTTAAGGGTCAATTCCCCGACAGCCTCCACAGCTGTGGCTCATAGCATCTGAAGGAGTTGCAGGGCAGCCTTTGCTGATACAGGTGTCGGGGACTTGGAATGAGATAAGTTGGAGGCAGAGGGAAGAGAAGGTGAGACAAGGCAACAGCCTCTCAGTCAGAGAGATTAGAGAACAGCCACTGTCTCGGTCTCCTTGTTTCATCCCCTCATAAGAGGAGATCCATTCTGGGTTGGACCTTCAGCAGCCACTGTCAGGTGGCTCCCATGTATTCCAACAGAAAGTCCCTTCCTAGTGCGGGACACCCTAAGTAGTTGCAAATAAATGTGTGGTTTTCTTTTCAGTTAATCTCTGAAATTATTCACTTTCAGTTAGGAGATTGAACTAATAGATGAAATTCTACCTTGTTTCTCCTGGAAGCATAACTAAAATTTCTCCAAAAATTTAGAAATGATTTGACTACAACTTTCCTGCGGTCACAGAGTGATGGAAAGGAAACCAGCACATTGGAGCAGAATCACAAAGGTAAGGTTTTTTATTCCTATCAGACTTCCCCGCTTCTGTTTATGTGGAATAGAGAGAGAAGGTGTGTGTTTAAGATCTGGGCTGGAAATTGTTAAATTGTGCAATTATTGCTGTTGTGGATGTATGGGAGCTTTATATGTGGGATGATGATGTGATACTTTAGCTTTGAAATCCCTTATTCTGTTGGAATTGCTCTGGAAGACTATTCTCCAATTGCCTGTTTTTAGGAGATCTTCAAGATAGACACCTGTCTTGGGACTGGCAGTCTCCAGCCCTGCAACCCCAGTTTCTTAATCGGTGTCTCTGCATTTTCAGAGGACATTGCAGTTTTGAGCTCAAGTCTCTAAAGTTCAGGGTTTGCCTGCTTTCGTGGTCTAAGTATGCATATTCTGCTCAGAAATCCTTTCTGCATCCTGTTAGCAGTTCCTGTTCTATCAGAGGGGACAGGTGCAGCTACTCCAGGCCCCATTCTTTGCCTCCTTTGGAATCCTGACAGACTTGGGGTGTCCCTCCTAGCATGGGGCCATCTTGAGCACCACTACTCCCTATGTAAGCAGAAGCTGAGTTAGGTGATCCTCAGTCATTTGTTCACTTAACACAGTGAACAGCCCATCTCAAACTGGATTCTCTGGCTGAGAGGAGGGCCTTTGTACTGGGGTTGTCAGGAAGAGACTTGCCTTTGCCATAAGTTCTTGCATTTTTTAGTTTAATTTTTGATTTATTTGCTTCACCTTGGGTTGATGAAAATTATCCTCTGTCACTGATACCTGCCTTAGTTTCCAAGATTATCACCATTGGGCCCTTTTCCTATTCCTTGTGGTCAGAACTCATACCTTGGGCCTCAGTATCTCTTTTCCTTTTATGTCTTTTCTGCTGGATCCCTGATTGAGATCTATGTTTGTGTTTATACGAAAAAATGACAAAAAGCAGGAACAACACAACCACATGGAACCTGGGAGTCTGTTCAGAATCTGCTTCTGAGGCATTCAGAGTCTCTGTAATGTTGGTCTCTCTTCCCTATTTCCTATGTGTAGGATTTATGGGCACAGCAAGTGGCACCTGATGCTTTTCCTACAAAGACACCATCTACAAGTCCTGCATATTCCCAGCTCCAGCAAATTATCCAGAAGGCCCCCGAGACTATAGCCACTTACCCCATGTTGGGGTTGGTGAGTTCCTGTGTTACTTTTTACTTGGGCAAGTCCTTTTTCTCATTTCTCTCTTTCATTTTGATAAACATCATCAGCGCTTGATGCCCAGCACAGCTTTCTGGGACGCACGTTACGTGCCATCAGTCCATGTGTGCTTGCTAGCTTCCCAAATTCTCCATTTCTATCATTATTCTGGCAAAAAGAAAAGATCCAAAGACTCTTCCTCACATGTCCCACTGCCCACCATTCTATTTCCACCTTTACAAAAGCCTACAAAATCAGCTACCAAAAGTAGCCGATGAGAACAGGTCACAGACGTTAGAATTTTGAAGCTTATTAACTAGAAGGGTTTTAATGACAATTATAGCCATTTTGATCATTTGAATCAAGCTTTAAAGTTTGAAAAAGACTTTATATATACTATCTGCGTTGTCTTTTATTCTTTACCTTGTGGTTTCCCTTCCTTTAGGACATTTTGAACTCTCATTCCTGAATCTTTATTGTTTTCTCATAAAACTTTCAATTTTTTTCTTTTTATTTTTTAATATATTTTTTCAATTATATGAAATGATGTACTTTTGCTTTCATTTTTTGTAAGATTTTAGCCCGTATATATCTTATATCAAATTGCCCATCATTTAAACAAGAGGGGAGGAGAAGGAAGGCGAAAGGATACAAATTTGGAATTCAAAATTTTGTAAAAATAAATGCTGAAAATTGTTTTGACGTAATTGGAAAAAAGAAAATCCTATTTAAAAAAACAAATGCAACCCAACAAGTGTTCAGTAAGTATCTCTAATATACCTGGAACTGTCCTAGGTGTTGCAGATACAAAGGAAAAAAAAAAAAAAAAAAAAAAAAACATGGGACTTCTCTTTGAAGTACTTATATTCTACCAGTAGGAAATGATATGTTTGTAGACAAGTACAAATCACAGTCAGTAGATTCAAGGGGGATAACATGTCTGCCCACAGATGTTTGAAAGGTCACAAAGAAGAGCAATGAGATTTGTTTGACTTGGCAAAAAGGCAGAACAAAATGCCAGAAGTTGAAGGTACATAGTACCCAAATGGGGATTGGGGTTAAGTACCTTTGTAACAAAAATCCAGAGAATGCCTTGGGATAGATCAGTGTTTTAGAATATCCAGAAGACCTAGAAGAGTGCTTAGAGACCTTTCAGTTCCATGTAATTTTTAAAGATAATGGGGAAAAAAAAAAGATCCAGGGATGTTAGTGAATTTCACTAAAGCAAAGGGAGAATTCAACAAATATTGGATTTGAACCCAGTTCTTCTGATATCAAGATCAGTGTTCATGCCACTTTACCAGGCTGTCTTACATGAAATATAAGTTTCAAGTCAGTTTCTAAGCTGAATAATTCAGGTAATATTTTATAAGCATATTAGTCATCCCCCAATTGATAAATGGCTGAAGATATGAATAGGCAGTCTTTATGAAAAAAGTAGAAATTACACATGGTCATTTTAAAAATAAATCATAATTGATTAGAAAATTTCAAATAAAAAGAAAGCTTTGAGGTAGTCCTCAGAACTACCAGATTAGCTGAAATGATAGGTGGAAAGGAAAATATTGAAGGGGAAAAATGAAGATCCTAATGTACCTTTTGTGGAAGTCTGAAGTGATCCAACTATTTCGAGAGCAATCTGAAATTATGCACAAAGCGTTATAAAAGTGTGTATAACCTTTTATCCAGCAATACCATTATTATGTTTGTTTTCTAATATGGTCAAGGAAAAAGGAAAAGGAACAGCTAAGCTCAAAAATATTTATAGAAACTCTCTTTGTTGTGGCTAAGAACTGGAAAGTGAGTGGATACTTATTAATTCGGGAATATCTCAACAAGTTGTGGTATACGATTTTGATGTAAGTATAGTAGTTGTGTGACCATGGGAAAACCATGAGAGAGAGTGAAAATTACAGGGTTTTTCCTAATTATTCAGATCAAGAACTCTAAATAATATCTTTAGGCAACACATGGGGTTATGAATAGCAGATTAGGCCTGTTGGTAACAATAGAATCTATTAAGGCTTCATTAATAGGGCCTTTATTGTTAGGTGGTCATGTTGTTGACTAATTCTGGAGAGCTGGTGACTGTAAAGGATGCTTAAAGGGTAACAATATATACAGCTAATGTTTATGTGGAGAATGTTAATTTTTAATAGCCAGACTATTGTTGAATGAAAGATCATCTATTTTTACTTTTATTATTTAGCTGAAGAGCAAACATGGTGTAGTGAACAGAAAACATATGGCATTATGTGTTTGAAATATCTACTTTTTAAATTCCTTCCTGAATCAGATACCCTTTCTATGACTCAAAGGCAACCTCTTTGTTGAGTCTTCTGAGATGAGTGACTTCCTTCTTTAGCATGCTGATCTAACAGGTTAACTTGCTCAATATATAACAATAAGTGATTTTGATGAATTTTCTTCTTGAGTATTCAAAAGTCCAAGGAGCTGCTTTGTAAACAAAGGTGCCCAGCTTTTCTCCACTTGGATATCTAGTAGCTTTTATTTAATCTTCTTATTTCTATATTTCATAGCTATTAAGATTTCTTAATCGAATTTCATCTTCTGGTCAAAAGTCCTGATGATGAACATGAATTTCATATCTCCAGTTTTTCTTTCAGCATTCTTCCTGATTGATGTTATATCTAGGTATTAAGATTCTTTCAATATATCTCTCAATCAAATTTTCATATATGAGATATGAATTATGATGAGTATTTTCTGTGTCTTTTCATAGATGTCAAACCATAGATTTGGGGGTGATAGGAGTCTTTCAGATACAAACAGCAAATGGGTAAAATCATTAAGATAATGCTGATGGAGTTATACACCTAAATCACTAGAAAAGCCACATGCTAATTCCATTCAGAGGTTTGCTCTGTTCTTAAAGTTTCCAGCATGTTCATCAGAATGCAGTTAAAATATTTAGATTATGGGTCCCCATGAGAATGCAAAATTGTTAATATAGAATTAATTCTTCAAGGCAATTGGCACCCAAATATCTTTGGTCTTCATCCCTGCCTTGCTTTAAAGGGATCTAGCAGAAAGTAGGTAAAATTAAAATATTTCTTTTAAAATTATTTTGCCACAAAGCAGAATTTTGAGGATTTTTTGGTGAGGCAGTTGGGGTTAAGTGACTTGCCCACAGTCACACAGTTAAGTGTCTGAGGCCAGATTTGAACTCTGGTCCTTTTGACTTCAGGGCTGGTGCTCTATCCACTACACCAACTAGCTGCCCCTAGTTCCTTTTTTTTTTTTTTTTTTTTTTTTTTTTTTAAAAGGTATGACTGACCATACTTAGTGAAGTGGTCTGTCAATACCAATATATAGTTATATTTTTTTTCTGTCTTATCTGAGATAGGATTTCACTGAAGGTAGGTTCCAAAGTTTATATCTATATTCTTGAAGTAAGTAACATGACTTTTTGGTAGTTGGCAGTTGGTAGTTAATATTCTTAGGATAAGATAAGTTAATTTAATATATGCCTTCTTTTAGGCTTATATGTGTAGTTGATAGTTTTTCATACATGGGTACATCTCTCATTCCTTTGTATTAATGTGAGGATACATTAAGCAGTAGAATCTGTTCCTTATGAATACTAGAATCCTTTCTTGACTCATGGATCCAAAATCAATTTCTAGATTTTTCAGAGCAAGAAAAATTTCCAAATTTTTCTCCCTTCTTCCTTTATCTGCCCCTTCTCTGAAACAGTTAAAAAAAAAAAAAAGATTTAGGTTAGATATGTTCATTTATACAAAACATACTACCATAGTAATCGTATTGTAAAAGAAGACAGAACCAAAGGGGAAAAAACATAAAAATATAGAAAGTGAAAAATAGTATGATTTGATATACATTAATACTTAATCATTATTTCTCTGGCGATGGGTAGCATTTTTCATCATAAGTCATTTGAGATGGTCTTAGGTAATGGTTTTGTTCATAATAATTAAGTTAATCATAGTTGATCATTGTCCAATATTACTTTTACTGTGGATGGCGTTCTCCTGGTTTTGCTCATTTCATTTTGCATAAGTTCATATAAAGGGTTTTTTTTTTTTTGAGATCAGCCTACTCATTTCATAAAGCACAATAGAATTTCATTTTAATTATATACCACAGTCGTTCAGCCATTCTCAAAATGATAGGCTCGTCTATTTCTTTGCCATTACCAAAAAAATGAAATATTATTTTTGTACTAACTCATTTTCCACTTTCTGATGTTTTGGGGGATATAGATCTAGTAGTGGTATTGTTGGATCAATGAGCAGTTTCACAGAAGTTCTTACCTGAAATTTTGCTTATCGAATTGCTCATATACATGCCCCAAGCTTAAAAATGGACATAAAACTCTTCAATAATTATCTTGGTGGATGAACATCTTGTCCTGACTTTTAAAAGGTCATTTTCCCTTGTCTCTTTTTCCAAAACTCTTTCACTTTCATGCTGCAAACACATGGATATCAAATGTGAGGACTGACCTAGTCTTTCTCTCTGGCAAAGAGAAGTCACTTCAATCTGACCACTGATTGACCCTTCTTTTCCTGTAAAGTCAATTTAGGCAAGTAATAAAATTCCCTTCTAATAGTGAATGATTTAACAAGCTAAGCTTTCTTATCCAGATATGCAAGATTGGCAACACTTTTCAACACAAACTCCTTATTATATAAAAATGGTGAATTGTAGATTAGGTAATACTCATTGTCTCTGCCTAAGGTCCTCCTGTTCCTATTAATCTGCCCAAGAACTATTTAGGAGATATAAGGGCAAAGACTGAGGTCTGAATTACCAATGTGAACATGCAGCCCCCATAAATTCTTCCCACCATTTAGGAGGTGTACTTTTCATCTCTGTTCCTAAAAAACTTTCTAACTCATGACCCTTTGAATCCTTGTGTTTCTTCTCAGTATTTCATGCACCATGTTATTCCAGTCTACTGAAGCTCATGTTGAGCAATAGGTGTATACATATTTTTTTTTAATCTGATAAACATAATTTTTATTATAGCTTTTTATTTACATGATATATGCATGGGTAATTTGTCAGCATTGACCCTTGTAAAACCTTCTTTTCCAACTTTTCCCTTCCTTCCCCCGATGCCTTCCCCTAGATGGCAGGTAGTTCTATACATATTAAATATGTTAAAGTATATGTTAAATACAATATATGTATAACTTTCCAAAGTATTTCAGTTTTTAAATACCCTTGCTTTTTTTCAAACTGTAATTGATATAAATATGCTAAATAAAATCATAATAAAATAAGAAATTTTTTTAAATGATTTTTTTTTTCACGGCAGCAAGGTGGAACAGTGAATAGAACACCAGCCCTGAAGTCAGAAGGACCTGAGTTCAAATCTTGTCTCAGACACTTAACACTTCCTAGCTGTGGGACCCTGGGCATGTCACTTAACCCCAATTGCCTAAGGGGAAAAAATATTTTTTTCAATTCAATGTTTTTCCTTTTAGAATTACAATGTATTCTGATATATATATATATAATTTTTTTTTTCCTTAGGAAGAATAGAAGCATTAAGGATCTTAGCCTTATATTAAATAGCAAACTTTTTTTGTGAAGATGACATCTAATACATATTGCATTTACTTATATGTATAAATTTCATTCATATATAATTAAAAAAAAATACTGGGATGGGATGAGCAAACTAAGTTTTTAATTCCAAATTTTATACAATGTTTTGAGTATATATCAAATGAATTACCTTTTAGTAAGATGTGTTTATATTTCAGGACATTATATACAAAGAGATATTAATTCACATTAGCTAACAGACCTAAGTAAAACTGAATTTTCTTTTGAATAACAAGATATTCCATAAGTTATTCCTTTAAGAAAACTGATTTCCCTCAAATTATTTTCTTTATGAGAAAACTGGGAAAGTTTCTGTTTTGAACTTAAACTAAGTAATTGATTTATACTTTGGTCCAACTAACTTTATATTTTTAGAAATTTCAAGACTATTTTATGTAGGACTCCGTGACTATGAATAGGTAATTTTGAAGGGTTAGTCTTAACTCTGTAAATACCTAGTCATTTAAAGTACCATCTCCATCATTATCAGTTAAGAGAACTAGAGGAGAGATTTTGGATAATTCCACATTTGGGGAACATGGAAGATTAGTTAAGACCTCAGCATCTCAGTTGTATTTCAGAGGAAAAAAACAACCCATATTATCCAGGCTAAAATGAAGATTGGCAAAGTCCATTTGTTTGATTAAGGTAAGCAACAAAATCAGATAATATAGGCTAAACAGAACATTTGGTAATTCTTAATTTCAGGATTCTCAATCTTATACTCATCATTTCTATAGGCTGGGACATCTTGAGTCCTGGTGCAGCAGCTGCTGAGAGGTTGGAGAAAACCATGCAGAATGGTACCTGGAAAGAGAAGAAACAGGGTGTTATCAGTTTCAAGGTAGAGGCAATTGTCAGGATCTAATCCATAGCAGGAAATCAGGGTTTCCTTCAATTCATTTTGAAGATGAAGAAACTGAGGCAAACAAGATGAAGTAAGTTTTTAGGGTCATATACCTAGTAAGTGTTTGAGGCTGAATTTGAACTCATTTTCTTGACTCCAGGTCCAGTGCTCTGACACTGTGCCTCCTAATTGCCCCTGAATGGTAGCAACATGGCCAATATTCCTTTGCCTAAGTAAAAGACCAATAACCATGGGTTTTTTCCATCTGTTCTTTTAAATCATAAGGACAAGAATTATAGCTTTGGGGCTGGAAAAGAACTCAAAGGTTTTTAAATGACCTCCTCATTTAGCTGATAGGTAAATTGAAACCTAATAAGGTGAAATGGCTCACCCAAAATAATGCAGGTAGTAAAGTGACAGCAGCAGGATTTGAACTCAGGTCCTCTGGTTTACGCACTGAGACTCTTATTGTTCTATCACATGGATGCCTATTATACTTTGTGGGCCTCTGTGCTATAGTTTGAAGATGTCTCGGGGAGTTGTGTTAATGAAATATCTGTAATCTAGGACAAGATTTTATGAGTTTTATGTCTAGTGAGAATGAGAAGAGGGTGACTAATACAGAAAGCTAATGGAGGAGAAATACAACTGAAAACAGTTATGGATTATAGGGAGAAAGTGGCCATTTATAACTATGGGATAGACAACACAGCAACAAAGCTATTGTCATCACAATAAAGCTGAATCAATTTAAGTTAAGCCTTCAAATTATAGCCACTCATTCCAATTATAGGATGCCAGGGCTAGAAAGTCTATAAATTCATAGATTTAGTATGAGAAGGAGGCTTAGAGATCATGTAGTCTAATGCCTTCATTTTAGAGATGAGGCTATTGTTACCCAGAGAAGTTATGACTTTTCTAAGTCAGACAGGATATCTAATTTTAGTTCCTTGAGTCCAACATATATTTGTCTCATACTATGTGATCAGCTCCCCATACTTGACTCTAATGTCAACTGTTTCATAAAGTTTATTCTGGCTATTCGGGAAGGAAGCATGGTCTCTCATTCTCAGTTAATACAATTACTCAATCCCCATGAAAAAGGAATAACAGTAGCATTTACCTTCGAGGATTGTTGTGAGGATCAAATGATATAAAATATTATAAAATGCTTAGCACAGTGCCTGACAGAGAGTAAATGCTTAATAAATGCTTCCTTCCTTCAATATTCTTCCAGTGGTATTGGATGCTGCGAGTCATGGGATTCCATAGTCATTGAGGAGATCAATGAAAAGTAAGATTCATTGCTATGAGCAGACTTCAACATGATGCAAAAAAAAAAAAAATCATGTAGAAGAGGTGACATGGTAGTAGAAAGAAAGCCATAAGAGAAATATATGATTAGAAAATAAATGAGCTGGGGTGTTGTCTATGGGGAATAGAAATGGATCATACCGTGCATGGAAAAGAGTCATTTGTAATTTTCCATGACTGAAAAGATAGGAATGGCCCAAGCTATGGAGAAATTTAAATGTCCAACAGAAGAGTTTTATTGGATCTTGTATTGATCTTTATTATTGGATCTTTATTGAGTAGGATGGTGACACGGACAGACCTGTTTTTATAAAACTACTTTGGCAGCTGAATGGAGAATGGAATGGAGAGAGACTTTAGAGATCAATTAGACATCTTTGCCATAGTGCAGGCAGTTGATGATGAGTACCAGAACTCCAGTTCTGGCTATGTGAATAGAGAGAAGGGGCCCAAAATGAAAGATGAATATGAGCAACATGAACAAATGATAGTGGTTAATAGTTCTGAAAGTGGTAGATGAAAAAGGTAAGAACTGATTGAGAAAATGATAATATAATAATTACATATTTATATAGTACTTTAAAATTTTTAAATCTATTTCTAAATGATCCTCACAACAACCTTGGGAGGTAGGTATTACAAGTATCATTATTCCCACTTCATAGATCAAGAAATATATGGATCAGAGATATTAGTTGATTTACCCAGGACAAAATAGTATTAGAGAAATGACAAGTCTTCCCTACACAAGTCCAGCATTAAACAACTACTCCCTGTTTTTCATTGGCTGGGTGATTATGAAACAACTGGATTGTCCTCTGGAAGCCCTTTGAAACCCTCTTTTCCACTTATGCCTCCCATCCCAGCTGGTGACCAGCTGGGAGGTTTGGAGCCCTTCTGTGTTCTTGTGTCTATTCTTTCCTCCAGCCTGGTTTTCACTGGGAGATTATTCAGTTAGCTGGAAACCAAAATTAAGATGTTTAGAGTATCTTTGTCACAAGGAACCTGTCGAGTCACCCTCCCTCTATTCAGTGTTCTGGGTGGGTCAATTTGATTATCTCTAAATTCAGCTTTATCTTACAGACTTCACGTCTTTATCTCTGAATGCAACCTTCTTATTTTACAGATTTAAAAAAGGAGGCCAGGATACAAGTTGTTTTAATGGCAATTTAAGAAGTGACTGCAATTACTATAACAGAATTCTATATCTGGAGCCAGGATAAAGCTGGGTTCAAATCTTTCCTCTAATGCCTACCACATAAGTAACTTTGGCTAAGACTCTGAGCTTCGTTTGGTTCCCTCATCTCCAAAATAGGACCAGTCATACAAATCTTTCAGAGTTTTTACAAGTTTGAGTCAGACAAAAAATGTCATTTGTTTTGAAGAATTTTAAAGAACTATAGAAAGGCCAGTTATAGTTATTTCATAAATTTCAGAATTGTCTTACATTCAGAATCAGTTGGTGTCCATTAGTTGAGGAATATAGAGCATTTTCTTTCTCTCCCTCTCCCCCTTCCCTTTCTTTCCTTTTCCCCTCCCTCCCTCCCCCTTTCCCCCACTTCTCTCTTTCTCTCCCCCTCTTTCTTTCTTCCTCCCTCCGCTTCTTTCTTTCATTTCTTCCCTTTCCTTCCTTCCTTTATTTTTTTTTTCTTTCTTTCCCTCCCTCCCTCCTTCATTCTTTTTTTTTTTTTTTAAAGCTGCTGATACGTATATTGTATCCAGGATATACTGTAACCTATTCAACATGTAAAGGATTGCTTGCCATCTGGGGGAGGAGGGTGGAGGGAGGGAGGGAGGGGAAAAATCGGAACAGAAGTGAATGCAAGAGATAATGTTGTAAAAAATTACCCTGGCATGAGTTCTATCAATAAAAAGTTATTAAAAAAAAGTTGCTAATAAACAGAAGAAATTAAAACCTGTTCATTTGCTCATTTAACAAATATTTATTGAATATCTGATATGCCCAATTTACAAGGGGCTTTCTCATAATGGTAAAACTTTTGCCTATAATAAGAAAAAAAGGGTCACCAATATTGACTCTCTTTCTCTTACTTTAATTTCTCATCTAACATACCTCTTAAACTTATAATGTAGTTCACAGTGCTTCTAAGATGACTGGAAAGTCTAAATGATGTAATTTAGATAGAAAGTCAAAGGTTGACCAGTGCAACATTCAGGGGTGTGTGTGTGTGTGTGTGTGTGTGTGTAAAAACAGATTAGAATGCAATTCAGCAATATTTAACAAAATTAAAAATATAATACAATATAGATAATGTTAATTTGTTGTTTTCTAAGTCAAACTGAGCATGTTGAGATTAGTTACTATTTGATGCCACTGATCTGGTTCATCTCCCTGATCCCCGGGATAAATTTTATAATTCAATCCACATAAATGAGAATGAAATGAAAATTTATAAAGATTGAAATTGAGTTCCGAGACCTACCACGTAGAGAGATCACTTGCTTCATGAGCCAGATGGAATAAATAATTACAACTCTTATTACTGTGCAACTTGGAACTTTACAAAGGACCCATGCAGTTTTGTGAGGGAGGAAAGATAAGTATTACTAGCTATCTTATATATGAGGAAACTGAAAATTAAAAAAAGCTTCATAGCTAACAAATATCAGAGCTGGGATTCAACTTTAGGTTTCTGTCTTGTTTTCTTTCTAATACACCAAAGAGCCCTTTTCCAGAACTGCTCATATTCCATAAATTAATGCCAACCTTTTAACCTCTTAGAAATCTTGTTCGAGCTATATCAAGAATCAATCACAAACATTGCTGCCTAGTAATAAGGTTTTCTCAAAGGCAGGGCTGTTCTCAGTGTGAATCATATGATTTTAGAGATTAAGAACCTTAAGAGATCATCCAAAGCCTCCTGCTTCCAGAAGGAAGTGAAGTTTGTCTTTAAATGACACTGTTCCTTCCTCTTCCTCTCCCTCACTCCCTCCTCAGTCCTCCCTTCCTGTGTCATAGCTTTTTTCCACTCCATCCCAACCCAATATAAATATTCTACTATCAAAGCCTACCCTCAAGGAACTAAATGATGTCAGAATCCAGATCTTCTTTACATAATAAGCTCAACAAATGATTGTGTGGTCTTTGTGTGAAGAGTAGCAAGATGGGAAATACTTTACCTCCTGAGACAGCCATTTTATTTTCAACTAGTTTTAATTATTGGAATGTTTACCTTATATCAAACTTAAACTGAAGTCTGTATCTTTTGTCTAGTACTCCTGGATCTATCCTTGAGTTGGGGGGTGGGGAGGAAGAGACAAGTCTGACCTTTCTCCCATGACATTTTTAAAATAATTGAAGATTGCAATCATTTCCTCTTCATCATTTTTTTCTCCAGGCCAAACATACCCACATCAGTCCTCACAGTGCCTGCCATGTAGTAGGTGCTTAATAAAAACTAGGTTGTTTTTGGCTGCCAGAGATTGAAATTCATTAAAATCTCCCCATCCTTTTCCATGAATTTCTGTCCAACCAGCCTCCCTGATTTATACATAAAGCTGATTGTTTTGACCCAATATTTATATTACATAATTTAGGGATAGAGAGGCCCTTAGAAATTCAGACCAATTCAATTTGATTTAATTTGGTTCAACTCAATAATCTATTACAAAAGAAATTGAGATGAAAATGTTTGAATTTGGGAACTTTTAGAGAGAAGACAAGTTGAGAAATTCCTGAACTATGAGCCATGAAATCACACAATTTAGACAAGGAAGGAACCATATGCTGAAAATCCTTATTTTTCATATGAGGAAATTAAGGAACAGAAGTGTTAAATGACCCATACTGGGCCATAGGGCCTTGTAAATGTTAAAGTCAGAACTCAGTTTCAGATCAGTATTCTTTTCATCATATAGTTTCTATATGTTTCTAATAGACCTAGTTCTAAATAGACTGTTTCTAAAGACCTAACCTGGAGTCTCAGTTCTGCTATTTATCTAAACATGTGTATAGAAAGTAGTCTTCTGGTTTTTTTAGAACCAGGCAGAATATAACTCATCCATCAAGGTTGTAGAGGGGAAATCTAAGGATTTAGGGTATTTTTCTCTAAAGACATCAATTCAGAATTTCTTGGGTATATTCTCTCCATCATTAGCTCCACTGATTAGCACCTCATGTCTGATTGACTAATTAACTTTATTAAGTTTTATAAAAGGATATGTACTTCAATGACATAGCAAGTATTAAAGTACAGACATTTACTCCCAGTTCTCCCCCAAATACCTTTAGATCATACACTTTTCCCTACAAAACCATAATCTCTGGGGAGACTGGACTCAAGCTTTAATGATGTTTCTTATAGCATTAGCTCATACCCAAACTTAGCATGCTATTGGATCAGGTCTTATCTCAGTTACTGCTAGGTGAAATCCCAAAGTCCAGTTCTCACTCCCTGGGGCATCAATAAAGATGTGCTAAAAAAAAAAAAAAATCAGGTTGAATTCCACTCCTATATCAGGGGTGGTTCATTTTAATGGCTTTCTTTTCTTTCATTTCCTTTCCTTTTCTTCCTTCCTTCTTCCCTCCTTTCCTCTCTTCTTTCTTTCTTTTTCTTTCTCTCTCTCTCTCTCCCTCTCTCCTTCCTTTCTTCCCTTCCTCCCTCTTTCCCTCTTTCCTTGCCTCCCTTCCTCCCTCTCTTCTTTCCTTCCTTTCTCACAAGGTATTACTGTCCAATTTGCTTTGCATAAAGTAGAAGACGTGCTAAGGCACAGATACAAGGCCTGTATCTGTGGTCACAGATAACATTTGTACTAGATGGGGAAAGTCTAAAGGACAGTCTTCCCTTACAGTATTTCTCTCTATGTTGTCATTGCAATGCTATTAGAAAGGAAGAAAGAGTTGAGGGTAATGGCTGCTTTTTGAATATGGGCATTTAGCCAAACAAAGAGACTCCCTAATCTCTGTGTGGTTAGTATCATAGAAAGTTACACAATGTATATGACTGCTTCAAAGTTTCTCTTACTACATGTCATCATGACTTACCAGAAGTAAGCCTCCTATCCTCTTTTTCATAGAGAATTGCACCAACTTTACACGTTAATTTAAAAAAAAAAAATCAAGTTAGTGGCCAGTCCCTGTTACATGTGACTTCTTCAAAGTCTTATGCAAGGGTTCCCTGCTAAATGTTTAACCACCAGCTCTTTGTTTATTTTTTTTAATATAAGAGTGGCATATTTTAAAGTTTTAATCTTCATTAACATTTTCTTCATTATTTTCTTAAGTCAAAACAATCAACAAAACAATAAAGTGAAATCCTGATTTATATGGCTTGCTGATTTCTGAAGAGTAAATACACTGAAAATTTTAACTTTGGCTCTTGACATCTGGTTCAAGCTGGCTTTAGTACACTTCTGGAACATCACAAACAACTTAATACTTTAAACAAAGTATTAAGAAAAATCTGAACAAGGAAAAGAGCAGTTTGGGGAAAGGAAGAACAAGTCATTCCCTGAAATCTGTATCACAGAGCTTAGCACGGGTCCTTAGAAAGTGCTTAATAAGCAAATACTGGTTGATTGGACAAATGAGAGAAATCTCACTACTAGGTAGCTTCCTATTTATGCCTTCTCTCCATGTCAGGATTGGCTATGGGTTGGTTTCTCCTTGGTCAATGTCATGATGTTAACATACCTTAACCTTGTTTTTCTCATTTGGCAAATAGGGATGTGGGTTTTATACAATAATGAACCACAAGAGTGAGAAGAGGAGGCAAAGAGAATCTGATCTATCCCATTTCCCCCAAAGAGTCTTCTTGATCAAGACATCCAGCCTTTGCTTGAAGACTTTCAATGAGGATTAATTTGTTATTCCCAGAGGCACTCTGTTCTATATGAGGACAAATCTGATGGTTCAGAAGGGTTTTTTTTTTTTTTTTTTTTTTTGGTTGTATCCCCAACACCCAGCTGAAATGTTTAACTTTTCTTCTTCCATCCAATGTTTTTTCTTATTCCACTTTGGGATAATCCATCTTTCACCTGATATTCTTTAACATAGTTGAAGATAAGTACCATTTCTCTTTGGAGACTTCTCTAGGCCAAAAATACTCAGGTTTTTTTTTTTTTTTTTTTTTTTTTTTTTTTTTTTAGGTCCCAGATGGCTCTAAAAAGTCATGAAATTATCTGGTATGAACAAATTTGGTGTGAATTCTTGTAGTTATCAAAGGAGATTTGAAAAAGATGATATATATATTTTTTTCATTTACGAAGTATACTGAGGCTTTTTTTTTTTTTCGTCACTGGCATAGCAGCCTTACTTACCTACCACAGTCTTACAACCTTATGTAGCAGAAGAATGAATGATCTTCCATTCTTGGATTGCAGAGATTGGTATCTTGATGGCTAACTGTTAATGTCTTTTGGCAAGGGCCATATCTTATTCTTTTTCTTTTCTCTGTAGTACCCGGAGGGCTAATTTGGCCATTGTAGCTGTTCAGTCAAACCAGCACACCTTTATTGAGTATGTACTATGAAAAAGGTACTATGTTTGTTGTTGAAGTTACAAAGATGAACTCATTTCTCAAGGTTCTGATAAAGGAGAAATTAGGTTGTTCTTTAGTAGCAAAGGATTATAGGTAGACAGCCAGAGTGCTCCACTGGTACCTTGTTATATTAGTAAAAACTGGGTATAGCCATCCTAGATGAAGAAATTATGGGGTAATACAGAAAAGAGACTGACAGGATGGGAAGTCATGGATGATTCACAATGTGCATTGTAGAAAGGAATGCCCCAAGTAAGGAGATCACAGATCCATTGGAGTTTTTGAGAGAATTCTCATAAAGTTAATGTTACTTACAAATCAATACATAAATGCCAGTTATTATTTTTGTTTTAATTTTCTTCTTCAATCCATCCTTCATGCCATTGCTAAAAGAATTTATCCATTTCCCTCTTAATCTCAAAGTACTTCCTTAGCTCCCACCAAGCAAGGTTCAAACTTCTATGTGAGGGATCTAGGATCCTCCACAATATGACACTTTTCTTATTATATATCACATACCACTCAAACTGAATTATTGTCTCCCCCATTAATATGTCTCATGTTTTCCTGCCTTTGTGTTTTTGATCATATTATTTGCTACGCCTGTGACATCCTCCCTCCCTTCCTTTTCCTTTTGAATTCCTACACATTCCTTAAAGCTTAACTCATGTGCCATCCCATTCAGAAAAAATGCTATCAGCTTATTTATCAGCAACAATCTCCCTATTCAGACCTCACTAAGCTCTTTATTCTTCACCTAGTTCATATATGTTTATATCATAGTCATTTATATTTGCATCTTTATCTCCCATTATACTATAAGTTCCATGTGGACAAAGATTGTGGCTTATCAAAACTTCACTCTTCCCCAATCTCCCAATTATCCAAGCACTGTGTACATAATAGTTGTTTATAGGACTTGCTATATGAATGAACATCAATTATATATTTAATATCACACAATTAATTATCACTATTTGGCCAGGAAGCTTGATATAAAAATGAGAGTGAAACTAATTAAAGTGAGTTGCTTCTGTACTATTCATTATGAAATAGTGAAAGTGTCCATGACACATAACTGACATTTAAAATGGAAATGATAGTGGACAATATCTTCTCCTTTTCTTCTGCCCATATTTGCTTATGATATTTTTATAGGTTAGGATTGAGTCACAATAGTTTTGCAGAAATAAAACACTCTTATATTGAAAGCCTACAATACTTCACCTGCCTTTTTTTTTTTTTTTAAATAATACCCAACAGTCCCAGAGGAGGCTTCTTGTCGAAGGGAGCTACTTGGTCTAGAATGGACCCTGACTGTGAATACTTCATCATTATGAATTCAATAATATTTTATAGGCGGCTCAGAGACTCTGGTTTTCCTGGAAACACTTTGCCTGGTCTAATTGCCCTTCAGAGACTGATTAATTTCCCCAAAAAGCAGATAGCATGCTGACTCAAAACCCTTACCCTAACGCGCTGCACCAGACAAATAACTTATTATGGCTATTCTGGACTCTCTTCAGCCTACTGTGATTTGTAAACAGATTGTAAACAGAAGGAAAACCTGGAGCAGGTGAATGATTTTATAAATGACACAAGGTATACTGGAAGAAGGGCCAAATTTGGAGACAAGAGAGCAGGATTCAAGTCACAGTTCTGTCAGTGGTGCAGGGAAAAAACACTAAATTTGAAGAAAGAAGGCTTGAATTTTGACTTCTGTATGACTTTGGACAATTGATTTAAGTTCTTTAGAGTTAAATCTCATCTGTAGAATGAATCAATTAGATCACATGATCCCTGAATTCCTTCTTATTGTTCAATCTATGATCCTTTTTCCTATCTGTATGACATGTAAGACATGTCATTTCTCTGGCCCTCAGTTTCCCCTTCTGTAACATGACTTGATTTTTCAGATCTATTCTAGCCCTAACATCTTATGGCCTTATGTAAGACCACATAGCTTTAAGTCTAATATTTCCTGACTATAAAGAAATGTCTCTTCACTTTCCTTTTTTTCTCACTTATCTTCAGTGGGAAGGATGTGAGGTAGAGCTTAAAGATTGTTTTAATTTACATTTCTTGTGTTATTAGGAATTTGAGTCATTTGTAATATGACGATCGATTCCTTGGATTTCATCCTTTGAGAACTAGCTGTTTCCATTCTTTTACCATTTGTCAATTAGGAAATGGCTTTTATCCTCATATGTTTAAATCAGTTTCTTAGCTATCTGACAAAAAGGTGATGGGCTGAGTATGCAGAATAAAACATACATTTTAGGATGTGACCAATAGGGAGATTTGTTTGACTATTCGTATAAGTTATTTCTTTAAGATTTTTTTTTTAAATGGGAGAGAGGCAGAAAATTAATGATTGTCATTAAAAAAAAACAAATTTTCCTTTGCTTACTGTTGGTAGGAATTGTGGATATAACTGAATATTATTGTATGTAGGAGTACTGTAAACTAGAAAAGCATCTAGTCAACATTTCTTGAGTGGGTGATGTAAGACATCAGTCAAAGTCTGACAAAATGGGTAGAGCTTCACTAATGAGGAGAACTCAGTCCCTTGCAAGGCTAACCATGGAATTTAATGGGAGTGGCCAGACATATTGGCTTCTTTGACCTGAAAAAGAAATATGGAGAGTAGCAGACTGAGAAGAGTTGGAAAGGACATTATGAATCAAATTCCTTATTTTAGAGAAAAGGAAATTAAGTCAAAGAAACATTACTATTATTGTCATTTGTTCTTTGTTCTCGACTTGTAGGTGAATTGAATTGAAGTGAGAGAGAGTTTTATAAAGTTGTCAGCCTCCCTCTCTCAGAGTCATCTAAGTCCAGTGGCAAGACAAATAAAACAACTGCTGATGGCCCAGGATCTGGTGGATGACCTTGGCATTCTTTTATTATTATTATTAAATTTTATTTTTTATTTTAATGGTATTTTATTTTTTCAAATATATGCATAGATAGTTTTTTTAATATTCAATTTTTCAAGACTGTGTGCTTCAATTTTTTCTTCCTTCCTCTTTCCTCCTCTCCTCCCCAAGATAGCAAGGAAACTGATATAGGTTAAATATGTACAATTCTTCTAACATATTTCCATATTCATCATGCTGCACAAGAAAAATCAGATCAAAAGGGAAAAACACACAAGAAAGGAAAAAAGCAAACAAACAATAACAGCAAAATGTGAAAATACTCCTTTGGTCCACATTCAGTCTCCATCGTTTTCTCTCTTCATGTGGATGACTCTTTCCATCACAAATCTATTGGAATTGCCTTGAATCACCTTAGTGTTGAAAAGTGTCAGGTCTATCACAGGTGATTATCGCATATTCATGCTACTGTGTACAATGTCCTCTTGGTTCTGTGCACTTCATTCATGCAAGTTTTTCTAAGCTTTTCTGAAATCAGCCTGCTCATCATTTCTTATAGAATAATGATATTCCATTACATTCATGTACCATAACTTATTCAGCCATTCCCTGACTGAGCACCCACTCAATTTCCAGTTCCTTGCCACTACAAAAAGCTCTGCCACAAACATTTTTGCACATATGTGACCTTGGTATTCTTGATGTCTAACCAATCTGGAAGTGCTCCACAGCACCTGCTTCAGATGCTTTCATGGCCAATGAAACAAATTGTTCTCATCTGTCAACTCCTCTAGGAAGAGTCTTCACATGCTTGAGGTAGACATCCCCCTAACTCATCCGTCAGTTACCCTCAACCTGGTTTAGTCCATCTGTTGTGATGGTTTTACCAGGATGTGACAGCTGGAATACTACAGCTTTTTGGAGGCACATGTGAGAGCTGAGTAATGGATGGACACCAAAAGTAGGTGACTAAGTCCCAAGAAAGGTTCAATTACTTTCACACCAGAGGCGTTTAGGGAGAACACCCATACATCCCATAGAAATGTTTGGTGACTTGCCAAACCACTCACATGGAAAACAGCACAGCCTGGATTCATGTTCAGGCAATCTAGCTCCCAATCTATTATTCTTTCATTTATATTAGTTTATAGGAGGGCATGATTTGTAGATTTGGGGAAAATATTCTATGTCCCATTGCTGGAATCAGGGGAAAAAAACAAGAGATTCCTAGTGTTAGGAGTGGAGAATATGGAATTATAGGAAGTAATTGGAGTAAACTGGAGGCTTCATTATGGGTTATGAGAGTAACAGAATTAGGGAAGGAACTCTTATGCAAAGAGATTTGAAGAAGCAGGTCAGTAAAAGTTAAGTATGGAGAAGAAACCAAGGCAGATAGAATTAGATATATGTTCCCCTGCTAGCCAGTGGCCCATAAATTTGGGGGATATGCTAACCAAAAAAAAAAAAATTGGGGTGATAATGGGTTTGGAAGTTTGTGTATTCAATTCAACCCTCAATTTTCCCATCTGTAAAAACAGAAGATTTGATTAGATGATATTGAAAGTCTTCTTGAGCTTCAAAGTGACAGGTCTAAGGAAAGACAGCTTGAAAATACTGCCTCAAGCACTGATTTTGTGACCCTGGGCAGGTCACCTACTTTTTTGCATTTTTGTGTTATCATCCATAAAATAAAGGGATTAGAACTGATAGCCTCTAAGGTCCTTCCTTACTTTAAAAACCTGAAAATTTGCTGAGATGATTAAAAAAACTGGTTAGCTAAAAATATCATTGGTTCTCCTCAACCCCTTTCTGGCCCTCATGATATAAACTGTAGTTCATTAAACCTTCATTTCTCCTCAGAAAGAGGTCAAAATCTGACCCCCTATAACCCATCAGCCAGGAAAAACACCTTCTCTCTTCTCCCTATTTTTTTTTTCCCTTTGGGGCATTCGATGACAGCATATGAGATGACTGGGATTTATATCCACAAATTTGGCAGCTGTTGTTGAATCTGCTTGGAGGCTGAGAGATATAAATCTTATTTGTGTGTCTTTTTCTCTAAGACTAAAAGTTATTTGTTATTTGAATCTAAGTGCTTCAGAGGGTCAGGCAAGGAAGAAGACTTGGCCAGGAAGGTTTGGTTAGGTACATTTTTTTATCTTATAGGCCCTGTATTATTGTACCCTTTTCTCTGTCTCTTCAAACTGCCTGTAATCATTTTGAAAACTAACAATCACTTATAAGTACAAAAGTCAAGCACTAGATAAATTATTCTTGCCCTCAGCAGGCTCCTATTAGCAGTAGGCTAAGAGCTCATCTGTTTTTTATTCCCATTTCTGCTCTTTGTTCTTTCCTTAAGTTGCTGCTTGAGGGAGGCAGAGATTGGGGTTGGGGGAATAGGGGATTGGGACTGTCTTCTTAACTGGGCAGTCTGAAAGCTAAAAAAAGGAATATGCAGTAAAAATGCTTTCTGGGGGTCCCAGCAAGCCTCTCTACCTCTCAGAACATGGGACTTAGGGACTGAGGGAACTGTATCCCAGAGAAGTGCTCTTTGAACCTCAATTCCTTATAAATGGAGACTCATCCATCTAGTATGGTAAAGAACACTGATCTGGACTCTAGTCCTGATTCAGCCACTATCTGAGTGACTTTAGATCATTGTTTTCTCTTCTTGCCACAGTTGTCTTCTAGCTCAAAGCAATTCTAGTTTCTATAGTCTCCAAATGTTTTTAACTCAAGTAACTCAGGAAATGAACTCTCACAATAAAGTCAATTTCCATAGGGAGAAGGGGAGCTCATCCTAAATGAAAAGGAATATTTTGATTTGTCTTGAGTTTCTCTTCTTGTGTTTGGAAACATACAGCTTCCCTTTGGGTAGTTATTGCATTGTATCTCTTGAAGTTTGGGGATCGATCCCCCACCATCATCTTAGGTAAGACTTAAAGAGTGGGTCTTGGCAAAATTATAATGAAGATGAAATTTAATGTCAAACTTCATCCTTATTTTTGTTTTCAATTATTCCTTTCTCTTTGCTTGCTACCTTTCTTCCCAAGATGTCTTCATGTTGCCATGGTTCTTAGGATCTCTAATTTATACAAGGTTATCCATATGCCTTGCTTCTTTATTGTCTTTCTCCTTCAGTCTTGAATAACTTCAAAACCTTGCCCTCTTTTTCCTAAACTTTCATGAGTCATGAGTTCCACTGGCAGTTTGATGGAGTCCTTAAAATTCTTCTTAGAACGATGTTTTTAAAAGCACAAAATGAAATACATAGGATTACCAAGGAAATCTATTATACTAAAATACAGTTAACAACATATTTTTTTTAAAGGTCATAGACCTGAAAGACCCTATACTGCTAGATGTATAATAACTAGATCTCTGATTTGTGGTGGGGGTGAAAAATAAAGCTATGATACTTAGGAGTTTACTTCTTAGAGATAACGTGATTTTTTTAATGGCTACTTTAAAAGGCTTACTTCAAAGTGAGAATTGTAAAACTTTTAAACAGAAGCAGCAAGAAGCATGCTTTTTTGGGTGGTTGCCCTTTCTCAGAAGCATCCATTAGTCATACCATAAAGGTATCTATCAACCCGGCCTATGACCGAGATCATTTTGACATATAACATTCAGCACACTCCACTTATGGAACCAGAATTGCTACATTGGTTTTCTAATACCTGAACCTTTCTGTGCTGATTACAGGGCACCAAAGTGAGTTTAGACTTTAATTGCCATAGATATGTAGGTAAGATAGTCTAGATTAGTACTTTTGCTAGCCTTGAACTTGGGTGAAAAATCTAAAGTACATACATGCATTGAGTATAAGGAGAATGGGATGTCTTCAGACTTGTAGAGAAATATACAAGTAGAAAATATTTCCAGGTTGAGCCACAAGTATAATTTCAATGTAATACTGTCAGCTATTGAATCTTTGATATAGGAATGCACAGAGAGAATGACTCAAAAAGATGATTAGAAAATGAGTGAATGAAAAATAACATTTATTAAGCACTTACTATGTACCAGGCAAGGAGACACCTAAGTGGTACACTGGATAGAGTATCAGGCCTGGAGTCAGGAAGACTAATCTTCCTATGTTTAATTCTGACCTCAGACACTTATTACTGTGTGATCCTGCACAAGTCACTTTACCCTGTTTGACTCAGTTTCCTCATGTGCAAAATGAGCTAGAGAAGTATCTTTAAGTGTCTTTGTCAAGAAAATCACAAATGGGGTCATGAAGAGTTATGAAGAGTCACTTGACTAAAAAATGATTGAAATTTCTGTGCAGATATCCAGAGGCAAATGAATCTTACCAGGGTCTCAGTAGATAGAAGTAATGACTTTTAGTCCACCTCTTTGTTCATTTCCTCATTGATTATTAACAGATCAGAGTTTATTCCCACCCTCAGGCACTCATCCTTTTCCAAAAAAATTTTTAAGTATTCACTCCTATTCAAGAGAATATCTTTGACTTCCACGAGGACCACTGACAGCAGTCTGTTATTTGTTAATTATCATTAATATATTGATTACTAATTACAAAGAAATCATGTCTCTTGGACTTTTCGTTAGTCACATTGGCTGTGTCACAAGCTCAAGTGTCTTGGTGTCTTCCAACAGTAACCATGAGAGATCCAACAGCCTCTCCTTTGGTTTACATGGGACAGACAAAATAGAATATAATGTACAATATAACAACCTCACACCATCACTTTAAAAGTGGAATTTACTTTTAAGAATGTTATTTGTTGTATAGTTTTGTGATACTGTAGATCTCCTGTGTTATGAAAAGTGAATATTTTCTTTTTTTTTTTTACGTGTAAATGTTTTTATTTATTATATTTGATATCTTTTTATTTTTTTAATTAAAGCTTTTTAATTTTCAAACATATTCATGGATATTTTTGCAACATTAATCCTTGCAAAACTTTGTGTTCCAATCCCTGGATAGATAGATAGATAGATATGTGTATATGTATATATCTATCTTTATGTATGTGTGTATGTATGTATTTATCTATCTTTCTGTCTCTCTGTCAATCTATCCTAACCAGAGAGGAGTGCTTTGGATAGAGAAATGCAAAGGATAGTGAGTGAAGCTATAAATAAATTGACTGACTTGTCATTTCCAGAAATAATAATGTTGTCTAATTACCATCCCCAGAGTTAGAATTAGAAAGTATTGAGAGTGAGCAGCAAAGGGATAGAGTGGTGGAAGAAAGGACCTAGATCAGATTAAATGTGGTAAACTTTCACCAATCAGAAGCTTAGGATAACATTCCCCATCTAGCTCTATTCCTGACTCATACTGTCTTATCTTGGAACCGCCCTCTACTCTTAGGGTATCCTACCCATGCACATGAAAATACTCCTAAAATTTTTGCAACATGGAAATATTACTCTGTAAGGCCTGTCCCCTCATTTCATTGGTGTATTCCTCCTGGACTCTCCATTTTTCTGAGAGGCTCAAAATAGCCTTCATTACCTTCACAGATCTGTTGGTTTACTTATGAATGAATAAGTAAGTAGATAGATAGATAGATAGATGAAAAAAATAATCTTTTGTCTTCAAAAAGCTTACATTTCAACGGGGAAACACCACCACCTAAAAGAGAATTGAAAAGAATTAGATCGGTCAATAAAGGTACCTGATCTAAAATCATTGTTTTAAAGTCCTGAAACCAACAGGTCTGTGAAGGTAATGAATTTTTTTATTCTTAAGTCTAGTTCTATACCCACATGACACCTCTTGAAGGTAGCTTCAAGTAGAGTATTTTTTCCCCACAAAAGTTAAAAAAATATGAGACTAGTAGTAATGGTATAGATAGTAAATGATCTATGGTAATAATCAGAAGAACTCATAGATAGGTTTAAGTTGGGCTAAGTGATTTCCTCAAAACCAAGCAATAAAATTGGCAGTATGTGTATATATGTGTATATATATATATATACACATACTACTTCATTTTACAGATGAATAACTTGAGGCTCAGAGAAGTTATCTGCAAGGCTCAAGACTACATAGCTAATAAACATTAGAGATGGGATTCTCAGTTCTAACCATAATTATGTTCATTGAAATTTTGACATCACCAATTTCTAGTCCCAGATTTTCTCCATTCCTGCGCAACAAAGCACTAGTCTTGGATAAAGGAAAACCTGAGTTCAAATCCTGCCTCAGATACATATTAGCTGTGTGACATTGAGCACTTAACTTTTTAACATCAGTTTCCTCATCTATAAAATAGCAATGATAATAACACTATCTACTTCACAGGTTTGTTTTATGGGGAACAAATGAAACAAGACATGTTAAGCTTTTTGCAAAACTTAAACCTTCTCTAAATGCTAGTTAGTAAATGATTATAATTATTGTCTGTTAATATCTCTTGATTAGGACTCAACTAGGGATTAAAAAGAACCCCAGATCCTTCTTAACAGAAATGATGGGCAATTAATTAAAAAGGGGAATTGTCCATTAAAGCAAAGGGACTCTCTAAAACCATGAAAGGTTGAAGGAGACGGAGATGATTAATGAGGTGTAGAGAGAAGGGGGCATGGGTTTATTTCACTAGAGAGAATGGGAGTCTCTGGGAGTTACCACTGAGTTAGAAAGGCTATGAATCAGTCCTGGCCATTATTCTATCAGCCGCACAAACTCCTGCCCAAACAGTCTCTTCACTTTTGAACCTCTTTGGAAGGGATTTTCCTTTTCTGCATAAAATGTTGAACAGATCTGGATTCTGACCAGATGAACTATTACAGTGATAGGCAAAAGGTTCTGAGAACCAAAAGAAGAAGCCTTCTTAAAACATCAGAGGCAAGAATAACAGCCATTTGATTGAAATGTTTTTAAAAAATGTATTTTAGTGATTCCATCCCTTTCACTTATGGAAGAACAGAGTACAGATGGCTCAGCAAAACTTTGGAATCTGAAAAAAATGCATTTAAGAATAATTCTTTCTTTCCTCCTGGTTTTCCATTATGAGAAGTCCAATAGATTTAAAAGATTTATGATGGGTACTTTACAGAGCACTGCAGAAGAATTCCTCTTTGTAATCAGACATCTTTCAAGTTTATTTCAAAGATGCAGAGCTGGGCTGAGGTGATACTGCTGACTGGGGAAGAAGGGACTTTATTTTGCTGTGTTGAAAGGCCCCTTGCAAAACCCTTGGAAAAGGTTCGCCTAACAGTTCCAGCTGGAGTTCTTAACTAAATTTCTGGGTCCTTCAACTCATCTTTACAGGAGGGAATTTAGAATCCCATAAGATTGAAGCTGCAGTCGTTTTTATCCAAAGATGGATGATTTTAGGGGCTGATTATCCAGCCCATGGATTATCTGGGGTCTTTTCCTCTTCCTCTTTCCCCTTCCTCTTCCCACACTAGGGTTATTTCACTGCTCATTTGTTCATTCATTCATCTAGGAAAAATGTATTGAGCATCTACCAGGTGCAAGGCACAGTTCCAATTGTTGTATGGAATACAAATATTCCTATGACACAAGTCCAGCCCTCAAGGAGCTTTCAATATCATAAGAGAGATGATATGTACAGAAATAATCACAATAACAAGGCAGGATGTGATAAGTACCAGAAGAGAGGGACTAACAAGATGTTATAGTAGTTAATGGGACAGAAAGATCACATCTGGTTCAGAGGAATCAGGGAGGACTTTATACAAAGGAAGACATTTTTGAATTGGATCTTAATGCATGGCTAGGATTTTAACAGGCAGAGATAAGATGGGAGCAGGCATCCCAGGTGAAAGGAATTGCTGTAGCAAAGTTATAGAGAAAGAAACACTGTTAGAAAAAAAAATAAATGTAAAGGACTCTGTTGGCTTGGTAAAATGCTAGGGGAAAGAAAAAACTGAAACTCTTTTATAGGATCATCAAATCATAAACTTAGATCTGAAATGGTCTTGTGAAGCCTTCAGTTTTCATATTTTACTGAGAAAGCACAGAGAGGATAATTACTGGCCTAGTATCACAGAGCTAGGTAGAATTGGAACTCGGGTTTTCCTCACTCTAACCCCCTTACCCTCATCTGGGGTCTACTTTTATGTATGAAACCCAGAAGGGAGACTTAGCACCTAGGTGGAGTTCACCCATTATTGAAATGGAATGAGACAATGGTTATAAAAGCAGGTATTAAATCAGTTACAGGGAACAGCAGCTCATGATAGCAGTTCAAGGAAAGAGTGAGAATGGGCAGGTAACAAAATGGACAAATTATGTGAATATTGGAGAAAAAAGATAAAGATGGGTAGATATGAGAGGAGTCAGCAGTAGGAATTATAAGATGAAGTGGCAGTGAAGTAATTAAAAATGACAGGCAAAAGTTCCAGGTGAGCAGGTTGCCCCTACAGAGTTCTATAAAGTGAGACTTTCTAAAGGTTTCTTATCTTTTCTAACTCTAAGCTTCATGTGTTAGGTATTATGTGTTACAATGATAAAAAACAAGTTCCTATTCTCAAGGAGCTTTCATTCCACTGCTCTGGCTAAGTAGGGGGATGATATGTATAAAGATAATTAAATATAGAATGTAAACATGAAAATTGAAAATTTCTTTTTTGAGAGATGGGGGTTAAACATAAACAATTAGTGTGATTTGCAATGCATCCTCTTGTGGAAAAATAGTGTCAAATTCAAATAGAAATGGATCCCTGCTTGGCTTACGAAATTGAAAATGAATATTTATGTTGTATTTTTATCATTTATTTAAACATTTCCCAATTATGTCTGAGAATCTCGTTTGGTTTCATTTGGAATGGGTTTGATACTTCTGATATAAGAAGTGATGTTTGATCTGAGTCTTGAAGTGGCAGGAATTGAAGAGGAAAATAAGAGAACATAGAAGGTTTGGGGGTCAATCTGCAAAAACATGAAAGGAGATGCAATATCATGTATGCATGAATTTAACAGTCCAGGTTACTGAGAACGTAGAATATATGGATTCAGTCTGTATTGATCCAATGTACATTTAAAAAGTACCAAACAGGGAGACTGTATGTCACTCTAGAGGCATGTAAGAATCTGTGAGGCTTCCTGACTAGGAGAGTGATATAATCCAATTTGAATTTACCAATTTGGTATGAACTATGTGAAATATGGATGGACTAGGAGAAAAGACCGGCTGCCTGAAGACTCATCAGAAGGCTACCACAATAGTACAGGCAAAAAGCGATAAGGGATTTGAGCTAATATTCAGGGAGTCTGAATGTAGGAGATGTATAGAGGTAGAATTGCTAACACTTGGCAAATGATGATGCTACTGGAAGTAAAGGAAAAGGGAGAATAGATGATGACCTTGAGATTTTGAAACTGGATTATAGGGTCAAGATTATGAAAGACCTTAGAAGTCATCTACTCCAATCCCCTCCATTTTTTAAAAAACCAGTTAGGAAACCAATATCCATCAAGGTGAAACCATTTGTCCAAGGTCAGATGTATAACAAAAACCAGAGGTAGAATTAACACTCAAATTGTTCTAATAAAAATCCAGAATTCTAGATTCTCAGAAGTATGGGGCTACTCTTTATAGAAATCAGGAAGTTAGGAAGAAGAATGCATCTCGGGAGGAAGATAATTAGTTACATGATAATGGGTTTGACATGACTTTGAGATATCTAACAAAATAGCATATATATTCTATGTAGGAAGGTGGATATGGGATTTCCAAATTTCATTTTTGACTTAATGGAAGGGCCTAAGGGACATGAAGCAGGAGTTTTGCCTTGAATGCTAATAAAGTTTTTCATTAGCATATATACTGACTATATCGTAATTTATTCTTTTTGTACTATTTTCAACCTAAATAAACTAAGCCTTAGCTACAATTATGGTGTTGAGTTCAGTCCTGCTATTGTCACAAGATTTATACTTTCTTTTAAAAAACAAATATAACAGGTGATGCCAAAAATAAATTTGGAAATTCACTGGGTCATGGTTGGTTAACAACTTAAGACTAAATTATTGTCCACAGGCTAACTTGGTTAATGTTTGAATGGAAAAAAAGGGCACATTGCCATTCTAGGTTCAGGGAATGCTTCTATTTCTAATGTTTGGTGAAATGAACCAAGACAACCCATGTAGACCCTGTAGAGAGAGTATCAAGACCCTACTGCTTGCTCCTGAGAAATATACCCAGATATCTAATAATCTTTTCCAAAAAACTACATATGTATAACGTGTATTAAATTGCTTGCCTTTTCATTGAGTGGGGCAGGATGGGAGAAAGAGGAAAAGAGAAAATTTGAAACTCAAAAATTTAAAAATGAATGTTAAATATTGTGTTTTCATGTAATTGGGAAAAATGATATTAAAAAAAAAGGTTTCTAGTTTTGAAAAAAAGTATCTTGTGCCAAGATCCTGTTCCTGAGTGATAACTGAGTTAACATTTCTGCAGGGAGATGTTATTCCTCTTTTCGAATATTTCTCACTACTAGATCTTTTGTCATTTGGACTAGAGGGATGGACAAGACTCAGAATATTCTGGTGCAGGGATTTTTAACCTTATTAATGTTATAAGTCCTTTCAGTAGTCTTAGATCCTCTTCTCAAAATAATGTTTTTACACAGATATAGGATTGAAAAGGAAACAAATTATATTGAAATACAGACATCACTGCTTTATACAGATATCTACTGCACTAGAGGGTATCAGAGTGGGCCAAACCCAGAACAGCTGAAAAGAAGCTATTGCCTGCCAAATTAATATAGGGAAAATATTTGTATTAGTTAGAAAAATAGAATAAAATTCAGGCAGGTAGGTAATTTGGACATTAAAGGGGAAAAAGTAGCTGATAACTTAAAAAAATCAATCTGGTGCTATATTCCCCTAATGTTCAGACTACCTCCATATTCGAACTTTATCCTATTTTCCTTACTAAAATCTTTACTAATCATTTTCTCTGCCTTAATTAATCAATTTCCATTTCTCAGTTAGACTGTGTCTAAATCATCCCATCATCTACCAGCACCTAATAGTGACAACCATCAAGAAGTCTGCACTGGGCAGCAAAAGGAAGCTGAGCATGAAGTTTTGGGAATATAGTGGACAGACAGTTCACAGGAAGTCAGTGAGAGGTGAAAACATGTTTTGGCAGTAGCCACAGAGGATATAGTTCAACATTAGATACCAGTCTTTATGATGATAAGTGAGAACAAGCAGGGGATCAAAGCAAGATCTTTAGCTAAGGGGAATAAGACAAAGACCTTGTTATTAAAATTCAAATAGAAGTAGGGACTATGAAAAACTTTCATTACCCGAAGGGTCAAGGTACAAGGTCAAGTCAAAAGCCATGTTAACAATACTGTCATGTTCAAGTGTACATGACTAGTTCAAGTGACTAATAGCAAGAGCTGAACTAAAAACCCAACAGTTCATTTTTACTCGAATAAGAAAAGGACTTTAGATCACGAGTGTTTCCTTGTCGACAAAAACTACTAAAAACTGAACTTGTCATGTGGTACTTTCTACTTGGAACCTGACTTTGGAGCCTGAAAATTTAAATTTAGATATCTTTTGAAATTTACCATCAGGATGACCTTGGGAAATCTTTATAGTCCTCACTATCATCATTTGTGAAATGAGGAGAGTTTTATTTATGCTGCCCTTCTAGGTGATCTTCAAGGTTTTTTCCAATTCTAAAACCCAAAATGAGTTACATGTAACTTGTTAAAAAAAAAAAAACAGAAATAGGAAAAATATGTTTTCTTTCATTTCGTTAATGTCATATGTCAAAAGTATATATAATCATTTCATTTTGTTAAAAATTTGTGTTCAATAGTCAATGACTATAGTAAACTAGTGTTTGATAAACCCAAAGACTAGCTTCTGGGATAAGAAATCACTATTTGATAAAAATTCCTGGGAAAATTGGAAAATAGTGTGGCAGAAACTAGGCATTGATCAACACCCTATACCAAAATAAGATTGAAATGGGTTTTTTCTTTCTTTAAAAAGCTTTTTATTTTCACAACACATGCGTGGATGATTTTTCAACATTGAGCCTTGCATAACCTTGTGTTTTAGATTTTTTTCCTCTTTTCCCTCAGCCCATCCCCTAGATGGCAAGCAATCCAATATATGTTATACATGTTAAAATATATATTAAATATAATACGTGTAAACATATTTATACAATACTCTTGCTGTACAAAAAATATTAGATCAAAAAGAAAAAAATGAGTAAGAAAACAAAATGCAAGTGAATAACATCAAAAAGAGTGTGATCCACACTCAATACCCACAGTCCTCTCTCTGGGTGTAGATGGTTCTATTCATCACAAGTCTTTTGGAAGTGGCCTGAATCACCTCATTGTTGAAAACAGACACATCCATCAGAATTGCTCATCATGTAATATTGATGTTGCCATGTACAATGATCTCCTGGTTCTGCTCATTTCACTTTGGATCAATTCATGTTCCAGGCCTCTCTAAAATCTTCCTCCTGGTCGTTTCTTATACAACTCTAATGTTCCATAACATTCGTATACCATAACTTATTCAGCCATTCTCCAACTGATGGGCATCCACTCAGTTTCCAGTTTCTTGCCACTACGAAAAGGTTTGCTACAAACTTTTTTGCACATGTGGGTCCCTTTCTCTCTTTTAAGATCTTTTTTTGAGATACAAGCACAGTAGAAACTGCTGGATCAAAGGGTATGCACAGTTTAATAACTTTCTGAGCATAGTCCCAAACTGCTCTCCAGAATGGCTGGATCCATTCACAGTTCCACCAACAATGTATGTGTAACGGTTTTCCCACATTCCCTCCAACTTTCATCATTATCTTTTCCTGTCATCTTAGCCAATCTCAAGTGTTTTCTTAATTTGCATTTCTCTGATGAATAGTGATTTAGAGCATGTTTTCATACGATTAGAAATTATTTTAATTTCTTCATCTGAAAATTGTCTGTTCATATCCTTTGACCATTTATCAATTGGAGAATGGCTTGAATTCTTATAAATTTGAGTCAATTCTTTATATATTTTAGAAATGAGGCCTTTATCAGAAATGGATTCATTACTTAGACATAAAAGCTGATACTATAAGAAAAGTAGAAGAACAAGGAGTACTTTACCTCTCAGATATATGAAGAAGAAAGAAATGTATGACCAAAGAAGAACTGGAGAACCTTATATGCAAAATGGTTATATTTGATTATATTAAATGAAAAAGGTTTTGTACAAACAAAACCATTGCAGCCAACATTAGTAGGGAAGGAAAGAAGAAAATTGTAAGAAAAATGTTTACATCCAAGAATTTTGATTTCTAAAATACATATAAAATTGACTAAATTTATACAAAATTGAACCATTTTTAATTAGTCACAGAATGTGAACAGAGAGTTTTCAGTTGAAGAAGTTAAAGCTATTTCTAGTTATATTAAAAAATGCTCTGAATCATTATTGATTAGAGAACTGCAAATAAAGACAATTCTTAGATACCACTTCATACCTCTTAAGATTGGTTAAAATGACTGGAAAAGATAATGATAAAAGATAAATGATAAAGGTAATGGAGGGGATATGGGAAAACTGAATATTAATACATTGTTGGTGGAGTTATGAATTGATCCAACCAATCTAGAGAGTAATTTGGAACTATGACCAAAGGACTGTCAAACTGTGCATACCCTTTGATCCAACCATGCCCCTACTGGGACTATATCCCAAAGAGGTCATAAAAAAGGAAAAAGCACTTCCATGTGCAAAAAATTGCAAAAAGCAGCCCTTTTTGTAGTGGCAAGGAACAGGAAATGAAGTGAATGCCCATCAGTTGGGGAATGGATGAATAAGTAATGGTATATGAATGTAATGAAATATTATTATTCTAAAGAAAGGATCAGCAGGAAGATTTCAGAAAGGGTTGGAGAGACTTACATTAACTGAGGTAAGTGAAATAAGTAGAATCAAGAGAACATTTTATATAGAAACAAGAAGACTATGTAATGATCAATTCTGATGGATGTGACTGTTTTCAACAATAAGGTGGTTCAGGCCAGTTCCAATAGACCTGTGATAGAGATAGCCATCTGTACCCAGAGAGAAGACTAAGAGGATTGAATGTGGATCACAACGTAGTATTTTCAGCTTTGTTCTTGCTGTTTGCTTGCTTGTTTTTCTGTTTCTTATTTTCTCTTTTCAATCTGATTTTTCTTTGCAGCATGATAAATATGGAAATATGTTCAGAAGAATTGCACATTTAACCTATATTGGAATACTTGCTGTCTAGGAGAGAGGATTGGGGAGAAGGGAGGGAGAAAAATTTGGAATGCAAGGTTTTGCAAGAGTTAATGTTGAAAACCATCATTGCATGTATTTTGAAAAATAAAAAAGCTATTATAAAAAGTAAAAAAAATAAAAATAAAAATTGTGTTGAATTGTAATGACCACGTATTTAAAATCAGCCGGAGTCAGGAATTCAGGTTAAGGGAAAAATCTTCAATCTTTATTGAAGTGAAGAGGTGAATAAGGATTGCAATAGCAATACGGGCAAGAAAGATTGCAATAGCAATATGGGTAGCTGCGACAGGAAGCGAGCTAACAGAGGGGGATCTGAGGTGAAAGGGCCGTCACCATGGCAAATGCAAACAGTCTCTCCTTCCCCTTCCTTTTCCACTCCCCTGGCTCCACCCACCAAAATCATCATTTCCTATACAACACATCAGGACTTGCACAAAGAGTGGGCAGGGGCCATTCTTTCTCCAAGCTATATATTAATAGAGTATGGTCCAATTACTATTTAGCCTCATGTGCTTGGGACCTCAGTGCATCAACTCAAGCCTCAGCCCATTACATTGAATATCGATTTTATTAGGTCAGATGGTCAATAAGCTGCTGAATAACATGAATGACAGATGAGATTCAGTGCAGAGCATACCTGCAGGTTTGACAAAAATCTTTACCTAATTATGCAAATGCAAGTCAGATGATAGTGAAGGCCCCATGCTGGGGAATGGAATAATAACTATATATGACTTAATATTAGATGGAGTTTTTGTTGTAGTTGTGTTTTGCTTTTTATGAGTTATTATAATCGAAAAATCACATCCTCTTGTGGAAAACCAGCATTCTGGTGGCAAGCCTCACTAAGCTGACTGAGGGTGGTTCTTTGACAACAGAAATAGAATGAATAGGTCATTCATTCTCAGTCTTTGAGAACCTAGGATTACTTGTAGTCACAAGGTACCATCAGAATAGGAAGTTAGCAAAATATATGGAAAATAAACCATTATTGTTTTTATTTCCCTTTTTCTTTCTATTAGAATAATATGGGTTTTGTTTAAAAATAGTCTCAAAATTGATATAGTTTAGGTTTTCATCAGGTCTTAATCTGACTATAAGCAGAACTTTATGGGTTTGTTTTTCTGCCTAGGAATTGTACTAATCCGGAATGTTGGAGTGAGACTAAATCTCCAGATGGGCTTAAGTGACTCCAGCTGCAGGGACTGAAGTGGGGGTGAAGAGCGAACAGACAGGCTGGCTGCTCTAGAACTTGGTCATCTCCAACAGTTAAACAGATGGCCTCATATCCTCATAATTTCTTACATTTTTAGAGGAAAAAAAGGACTTTAGAGATCACAAGATCATAAATGAGATCTTGAAGGGAAAGCACAGGCTATCTAATCCAATTACTTTATTTTATAGATGATAAAACTGAGGTAATAGTCTAACATTTTGACCTTTATGACTTGCCCTCCCCAATTTGTTAGATGATAATATTCAGAGCAGTGAAAAACTAAGGTCAAACCTTAGTAGACATAGAGAACTCCAAATCCCTGGTCAGTGAAAATTCTTCCTACCTTTCTACCCCTCTCCTCTGTTTGATATTCTTTGTAATAAGTCCCATTGTTAATGTGTGTGCAAGGAGAAAACCACAATGGGCAACTATACCCTACCCTTCATTATCATTACTTCTCTATGTGTGAATTTGTGATATACTGATGAAATATATATTTGAATGGATTTGTTTTTGGGACCCATTGAACCATAGATTAAAAGAAAAGCTAGGTATGTACTTGAGAGATACAGAGTATTAAGAGAAAAAAGTGTTCATGCATATACACATGTGTACATGTACAAACACACATATATGCAAACACATACACACATATCCTTATGTAGAGAAAATAAACATCAACAGAGCCCTATTTTCTAAGTAAGTGGGGGATCCATCTAGTAGATGAATAGACAACAGAACTTAAGGAACTCAATAAAGATTTGATCCTAATACTTTTAAAGATAGAGTCTGTGCTGGAGATTGGTTCAACCAAGCTATAATAATGTATTGTTTTATATGTATATGCATATGTGTGTGTGTGTATTCAACTGAGCTATGACAAATATATTCAATGTATTCAACTGAGCTTTAACAAAAAAAAAATACAAAACTCCTTTAGGACTTCTCACTTTAGCTGGATTCTAGGAATATTCGATCAACTTCATATGAACTTGGAACAAGAAAGAACTTTGGGGATCATTAAGTCCAGAGATTTATTATCTCTGGTATTTTTGTGATGTGGACCCCTTAGACACCTTCAGACAGTATTTGATAAAGCCTCGAAACCTTTTCTCAGAATTATGTTTTTACAGACTCAATCACCTGCTCCATTTGGCAGAGGAGAAAACAAGGCTGGAAAGCTTCAATGATTTTCCAAGTTCATAAAGTAGTAATTGGAAGAGCCAAGATTTGAGCCCAGATCCTCTTACTCCCTTTTCACAATCCTACAACAACTCCAAGGAAGGATTGCTCTTAAGTTTGTATTAGAGAAGAAAGTAAAAGATTTGTTTCTATTATGTAAGACAACAGGAAACATTGTTTCCTGATACTTAGTCATCTCATATTTTGGTGCTCCTGGGAAGCATTTACAAAAAAACAAAACCAAAATGAAATAAAAGCAAGTGCTTACTTTGAAGATAATTGCAGTCTATGCATCAATTCTATGGATAAAGTTGTAAGCTACTCTAAGTGAAATAAACATAAATAATGAGAAATATGAATGGAAAGCTGATTATAGGATAAAGAACTGAAATAAGTATGTCTTTGGACAAGAAATGAGAGAGACCAAAAGTTGCAGATTTCACAAAAACCTTATACTTATATATTCTGGATTTTTTTAAGGAAGATTTGGAAGGTCACAGACATGGCCAAACATCAAATACTACCATGACAGAAGAAATTCATTATGTTCTAACAGACAGGAAATAACTGATTACTAATGTTGGAATAGTCTCTAATTATTCGTCTATAAACAATCAAACCATTGATTTATTAGAGCAGAAGTTCTCAAAGTGTGGAATCCTTAAACATTCCTGGGATTTTTTTTTTATAGGGTTCATGAGGCCAAAACTTTTCACAATAATTCTTAGATGTTTTATTTCTTATACAGTAAATACCCACAGATACAACCCACATAAACAATAGTTCTTTGGGGAGGAGTTCTCAATATTTGTAAGGCTATAAATGTGTCCTGAGATTAAAAAGTTTGGGAACTTTAAATTCCCAAAGTGTTAAATGGATGAAAATAAATATCAAATTAAAAGAGTGGATGAAAATTAGAATGACATGCAATTGAGTCAACTCCAATTTATTTATTTATTTATACATATGGTTGATAAAAAAAAATCACTCATGGATAGAAGAACAGATACAGATAAATCCTATCCTATTTATTTTGCTGAGGCAATTGGGGTCTTAGTGTCTGAAGCCAGATTTGAACTCAGGTCCTCCTGACTTCAGGACTGGTGCTCTATCCACTGCAACACCTATCTACTTCTCCTACGTTATTTCTTAAGGAAGTTTAACCAAATGTAAAGCAATTGCAACAATTTGTTGTTCAGTTATTTTAGTTATGTTCATCTCTTTAAGACTTCCTTTGCAGTTTTTTTGGCAAGGTACTAGAATAGTTTTCCATTTCCTCCTCCAGCTCATTTTTCAGATGAGGAAACTGAGGCAAACAAGCCTAAGCAATTTCTTCAAGGTCACACAGTAAGCAAGTGTCTGAGGCTAGATTTGAATTCAGGAAGGTGAGTCTTCTTCTGACTCTAAGCCTAGTATTCTGTCCACTGTGCTACCCTTAATTGGAAAAATTAGGAGGCCCCAAAAATCTCACAGTGCTTCAATTCGCAGAAATTTGATCTTCTTGACAAGAAGAGAGATGTAGCAGCCAAAGGTAATGATAATTTAAAATAGAAACTTGTTTGTGAAATCTTATAGGGAAGGATACTAGGAATTATCTGTAGTATCATCTTTTGAAAGAGTAAGAAGCAGTATAGGGAAAATAGAAAGTTCTCAGAAAGACGTATGAGAGGCCTAAATGAACTTCATCATCCAAATAATCATTTAAGTAAAAAAACTGAAATGATGACAAAACAATGAAAAAAATGCAAGATAAAACATTATTAAAGACCAGGAAGTATTTCTAAAATAAACTCTTTTCTCTCACAGTGATTATGGAGCCACTGCATTCACACTCAACTTTACAGTACCCAACATATTACATGAGGAAGTAAACATAGTGGATATCAAAGGGGAAAAAAAGAAAGATGAGAAGAAGAGGTCAACACAGAGTACAGGCAGAGGTAGTCTTTGCTGAAGATGATAATCGTGAGGACTGCTACTTTAAATATCTTTGTACAAACAAGTACGCCATGTACAACAGAGAATTGTCCATTTTAGGAGAAGTATAGTATCTGTGCTCCCTATGAAATAAGATTGGAAAGGTTATGTTGCCCCAGACTGTAGGACCATGAAAGCCAAGGGAAAAAAAAAAAAAGGTTAGACTTTACTTGCTTGTAAACCACTGGGGAAAAATTCTCTTTCCATTAGTTTTATTTATACATTTTCTTTATGAACGTATTTAGGCTGTTAGATATGTTAACAAGAGCAACAAAAATGATAGCACAAACAAAAATAAAATTACAGTAACATGAGGATCAAAGTTCAAATGTCACTCACCAGTGTGCCCATTAAAATCTATTCCATCAACCTAGGCTTAGTTTCTCCATCTATAGAATGAAGTAGTAAGACTAAGTGCCCTCTAATATTCCATCTAGTTCTAATCGACTCCAGTGAAAATGAAAGTACAACAAAACAACCCAAAATAATTGTGAATGATTGTCCAGATAATATATTGATGACTTATTAGTAAAAAAAAAAAAAAAAGAAACCAACAATGGCGAATTTTGACCTTATCAAGCCAGGATTAGGGTCACCTATTACATTTAACTGGAGTCTTATTGCTATATAATATTGTATTTCCACATTATTATTGATGCTCTCATTTTTTTTTTTTTAACTTACTCCTAATCATTGATGATTGGTTGCCTCAGTCAAAATGAAAAGTGAGCTTGAAAAGGTCTCTACTGCATCCAGGGCCAGCTCAAGTCATTCTGGTCTATATCTGGCCATTGAACCCAGATGGCTCTAGAAACCAATTTACTTGCATGTCATGGCATCATCTCTCTGATATCATGTCCTTTTTGATGAATGAAGGACAAACAACAAAAATAACAACTATTAGTGCATTTATTATTGTTTTGGGATCTGCTTTTTTCACTCTCTATCACTTTATCTAAGTTTTCCATTTTTCTTTATATTTTTCATAGTTCTCATTCTTTCAATATATCCCTATATCTTACTTTATATTGTCATTCCCTAATTGTTGATCACATAATTATTTGAAGTTATTTGTTTTCATTTTGTTGCTGCAAATAATGATATTGGGAATATCTTTGTATGACTATGTCTTTTATCACCCACTCATCATTCCTCCTCTTTCTTCCTTAATAAATTTCTTACTTAAGGCATAAAGTTGATCTTGAGATTTTGGGGACAAAGAGTTTCTGTAGATGGTAACACTATCTTCCTAGTCACTCATGTTTCTAAATTCCTTTTCTTTACTCCTGCCCTGGATATCTAATCAATTGCCAGATTTGTCAAGACTAACTCCATAATATTTTTAGCATGCATTCTTTTTTGTACTATACACTGCTAACCCTAACTACTGAGTTAGGCCATTATATTTTACCTGCACTATTATAATAGTCTCCTAGCCTGTAATCCATGCTTCCGGTCATCACTAGATTTCCCTTTTCTTCTATATGATCTAGGCAAAGCCATAGACAATATCCCTGTAAAGCCTCTAAAGCTAATAAAATCAGTTGATTAGATATTTTTGTGTTTAAAATATGTAGCCAATTGGTACACTCCATTAACATACTTGTTCCTAATCATGTAGACGCTGAGGACAAATTAGACTAAATGATGTTCCTAAAAAAGATTTTTTTAAACTCACTTTTAAAGTTGTCTTTTCTTTGCTCTTAAATCCATATTCTTCCAGATTGGCCATTATATTTCTGGATAGCACATTGGTTGATGTGACACATGGGAAATAAAGCTGGAAAATGAAATCAGGAGAGGAAGGGAAATTAGAATTCAAAATCAGATATAATATGGTAAGATGTGAGAAAGATAAATTCTATAAGTCTACTATTAACTGAGAGACAGAAAAAGGAGAATGTTTCTGTCTAAGAGTTAAACAGTATAGAAAATAAACATGGTAAGTTACTTGAAAAACCATATGATACAAATAAAGCTGAATCTGAGGAAGCTACATATTGCAACAAAAACAATGCCAGCAACACTAGCTAGCTTTTATCTAGAATTTTAAAGTGTGTAAAAACACATTATATTGCTTTATTAAATCTGAGTCTTGCAAACCCTGTGATAAGTATTATTATCACTCCATTTTGCAGATGAGAAAACTGAGGCTGAAAGAGTGTAAGTGACTTGGGTTGGGGAACACTGTAATTTCCTGAGGCAGAATTTGAATTCAGGTCTTCCTGATTCCAAGTCTAATGCTCTGTCTACTATGGCACACTGGTGAATGGGATTGAAGTGTTGGTCTATACTTTAAGACACAAATCTCACCTATCTTTCATTTTGTAAAACGTGAAAGGAGTGCAGTATATTTGGGAGAACATTGGATTCAGAATCAGAAGACTTAGTTGGGGCTCTAAGTTTGTCAATGATTATTTGTGCGTTTTGAGCAATTTACTTCCTTTTTCTTGTGCCTCTGTTGCCCTCTTGAAGTCAGGAAATCTGTAGTGATTGGGCTACATGATCTTAGCTGTCCTCTTATTAGATCCCGCCTAGCTCCAAATTTGTGATTCAATTTGGAGTTTATGTCGCATCATTAGGGATGGAACACAACTCAGCAGAATTTGATAAAGGAGTGAGCTAATTTACCTATTGGAAAAAATTGAAATGAACCTCTTTGGAGAGTTATAGAAACTACTGGTACAGAGAAAAATAAGGATTTGTTTCATGGTGAGATGTTTATGAAAACCACTTATCTCTGAATTCTTTCCCCGTTAATCTCATTCTTTATTATTTTATTATAGCTTTTTATTTTCAAGATATATGCACAGGTAATTTTTCAGCATTGACCCTTGCAAAACCTTCTGTTCCAACTTTTCCCCTCCTTCCCCTTATCCCCTCCCCTAAATGGCAGGTAGACCCATACATGTTAAATATGTTAAAACTTTTTCTCATTCTTAACACTAACTTTATTTCCTTTCTGATGTGGAAAGCATATAATCAAGTGATTATATGCAATGGATATTAAAGAAACCAGAATTTACTCCTGATCCTCCATTTATACAATTCTCCAAATATATAACCTTGCATAAGACTGGTCTTACTTAAGATACAGGCTAATCACATAGTAGACAAGTGTTTGTTGAGTGGTGAATGTAGAATTGGATGTAGAAAGATCTTCAGGCCCCCAGGTATATTTCCTGTCTCTCCCCTGCTATTCTTTTTTTTTTTTTTTTTTTTTTTTTTTGTAGATAATAAAGCATATTGAATTTTAACATGGAATATATGAAAGAGGCTGCTAATAACATTAAAACAACATTACAATAATCATATGTCTAAGATAGATTTTTATGTTCCCCTGCTATTCTTAAAGTCTGAAATCTTACCCTTAGGTATATTCATTCCTTTAGGCATTTTGTTATCATGGGTCTTCTTGATATAAATATCCCCAGGAGAAAATTCATATTAAGATATCATGAGTCATTAACACTGTTATATGAATGAATTCATTTACTTTCTTGATAGCATCAGGGAAATGAAGAAAGCGGCTGAAAATAGATGGGAAAGAGAAGAGATGGAATTGGAATTTCATTTGCCTTGTGCAACAAGGTACTAAGAAGAACTGGGTTTAAGAGTTTAAGAGCCCCCAAAGTGAGAAGACAAAGAAATAGGAAGCCCCCAAAGAAAATCTCTATATAATTTTGACAAGGGCTGTTTAAATTTGCTTCCCAAGTATTATACTTATGAAGTTAACTTTTGACCCCTTATGCACTTATATTTATCTACTTCACATTTCATCTTATTTCATTTGACTCAATGTTCTAGCCTGTCAAGATTACCACTATATTATTTTTTCCATGCAGACTTTGTGTAATCTACAGATGTGAAAGAACAACATTGACATATTTGTCCAAGTTATTGTTAAAATTGTTAAAGGACACAAAACTGCCTTCCTTCCAAGGTGATTTTGAGCCATTAATGACACTTAAATTCTGATTTTCTTAGCCACTTAATTATGCAATTGTCTAGCTTCTATCTTTCCATCTTTCTACAAGAGTAGCACAAAAGATTTTGTCAAATGCTTTTCTATAATTTAGTTAAATTATATTTATGGTATTATCTTGACCTATCAAATATCACAATTTAGTAATCATTAAAAAAAAAAGGAAATTTAGTTAGTCTGGTACAACTAATTTTTAGTGATTTCTTTTTCTTTCTTTCTTTCTTCCTTTCCTTTCCTTTCTTTTCCTTTTTCTTTTCCTTTTTCCTTTTTCCTTTCCTTTCATTTCTTTTATTAATTTACTTGTTCATGCATTCATTTATCTCTTTATTTACCTATATATTCATACTACTTTATTTAGTTAACTTTTAGTTTATTTGTTTGGCTTTTTGTTGCCTTTTTTTTTTTAAATACACTGTCATTTTCTCATATCCCTCCCCCCTCCTTGGAACTGGTCCTACTTATGAGGAAAAAACAGTTAAGCAAATCAAACCAAACACAACCATTGCATCAGATGTCATTTTCTGTCCTGATGAATAAAACATGAAGGGGAGCTGATAGAGTAGCACATCCTTGAGGACCAGAACCATTAGTATAAATGGGATATATTTTCTCATGGTGAAGGAAATGTAAACAGGGATAGAATTGGAACTTGGTTTGAAATTACCTCTGGGATTATGAGAATGAAAGTATGGGTACAAGTAATACTTACATCTTGATTTAATTCCATGTTATTGTTTTGCTATTCTCTTTCACTTAAAACTTCTGTGTCATCTGGTTTGGTCAGTATTAAAAGGGAATTATCATATGGAAGCTCATGAATCAAGGATTTAAATTGAAGTTGATTCAAAGAATATCTTGAAACTCAGTTTAGTTTTCAAGTCATTAGAAAAGAGGGAAATCTGGCTACATAGATAGAAATATTCAATAAATTATTCTTTTTGCAGGTAATTATTTTGGGTTCATAAATATTTAGTGAAGCTGCCTAGGAATTCAAGTCTTGGTTTCTTCTCTTATATGGATTCAAGCCCAAACAATATAGAAATCAGAAATATATATTTTTTCAAAAGTTAAAAGATAATCTAATTTATATCCCAGATTTGAAAAATTTTTATTTATTTATTGGAAACTACTCAGGATTATGTATCACCAAAATAACCAAAAAAAAAAAAAAAAGAACTAAAGAACTAAAGAGCAGAGTATTTTAAGTTTTCAGGCATACTACAATTGTGTGAATAAATCTCTTTGTATTATTGAAAAGTCCATTTATTATTTCTCATTTCCAAAATGTAGCATTGAAGGGATAAAGACTGAGCATTCTCTTACTTGTGCCTAGTATGGGACACAACAGACTTCTCCCTGTTAACATCTTCATTAGAGAATAAGCAGCATTGATTGGATAATGATGAAACTGCAGAGATGCTTTAGATACAAAAAGCAAATGTTTGAATGAATTCCATCCCTTAAGGAACAGTAGCGTCCAGTGTGTAAATTCCCTTTCAAATAATCTACAGGAGGTCAGGAAAACTGGAGATGGAAATTGGGGACTAGGCTTTGCTGGGCAAGCAAGAGGAAATGAAACCAAGAAAATAAGATCAAAATGTAGCCAATTCTCTATTCCTTCCTCATCTGTGCCTCAGAATATCTTTCTCTTCCTTTATAATATAGCTCAAGGGCCATCTTTATGGAATCTTCTCTGACTCCCCATAATTACTAGAATTCTCCCTTCCAATTTACATCATATCTAACTACCTTGTATTTGATTATTCTTTAAATATTTACTTGAATAGATGTTATCTTCCTCAATTGAATATAAGATTCATAAAGACAAGATTTTTAATTTTATTTGTGTCTTATTAGCACCTGGCTGAGTACCTGGAACATAGTAACAATTGATAATAAAATAAAAATAGTAATAGAAAACAACTATTATTTTTATAACATTTCAAGATTTACAAAGTGTTTTATATATATTTATAAATCTATCTTGACAGCTGCCTTGTAAGGAACCATTTTTATCTCCATTGTATAGAAGAGAAAGCTGGGAAGAAAAGTTTTAACTTTTTCTTATAAAGGCCTCAACCTTTTTTTTTTTTTTTAATCTGTCCACATGTTTATATGAGAAAAGGTGATGAATTGTACAGTTAAACCCCCAAGCTTCTCATATCCATTGCTCCTTGTTTTTCTCAGATATCAGATAAAAAATAATATAATTTTATAATTTTCAATTTATTGAACCTCTATTGTATGTGTAATTTAATATCAAGCATGATAGTAGGGGGGAAATCCAAAGCCTAACTAGTGATTAATTATGGATGAATTAGAATTCAAGTCTCCCTTACCTTAATTCTTATATTCTATCCTCCACTATTGAAAAGCTTTCTAGATAACATTTTAATTTATTGATATAACACATTGCAGAAGATTCAAGGAATGCTAAAAGATTGCACTTGGGAAGGGCCAATATTGCTTGCTATCTTCTCTAAATAAGTGTGCCAGTGAAGTTGCCCATTATTTTTAGGCATTTGATCAATGCCAACTAGAAACGGGGTCTAGACACAGGTCAGATACTCTTCTTATTTCACAAACTCCTGGCAGAATGGGGTTACCCCAGGATCTATATTTTTCTCAAAATTCTTCTAAATAACTAAAGTTTTTTCCATGTCTCATCTAGTGATGAGACCCTGGGTTATCCTAGTAGAGCAAGCCTGTCAGATTCCCCTAAGCTAAAAAGGCTTTTAGTAGAATCCCAGTGATAGACCATGAATTTTCATGTCTGTTTTCTGGGGACCAATCTCTCTCTCTCTCTCTTTTATTATAGCTTTGTATTTACAAGTTGTATGCATGGGTAATTTTACAGCATTGAAAATTGCCAAATCTTTTGTTCCAGTTTTTCCCCTCCTTCCCCCCCATCCCCTCCCCCTGAGGCAGGTTGACCAATACATGTTAAATATGTTAAATTATAAGTTAAATACAAAATATATACATGTCTGAACAGTTATTTTGCTGTACAAAAAGAATCAGACTTTGAAACAGTATACAATTAGCCTGTGAAGGAAATCAAAAAATGCAGGTGGGCAAAAATAAAGGGATTGGGAATTCTATGTAGTGGTTCATAGTCATTTCCCAGATCTAAGAGGTAAACTATCCTGTATCCTTTTCTGCAATTTTTCCTGTTTTGGTTGTCTAGCAGACCTTTGGATTCAATTTGTTATACCATGGATTATTTTGTATTAAGCTGATGGGCGTTACCAACCCTTCAGTTCGTATTGATGGAGAGTACTAAACAGATATTGATGAAGCATTTGTTATAAGCCTAAGCAACATTTAAAATTTGGAATTTTTGTGTGTTACATTCTGCCAATCACTTTCACCCAGGGGTTCTATGTCTTTTCTGTAGTGCTAAGCCCACTGGCACTCTGAGAAGTCTTATGGATCTCTTCTCAGAATGATATCATCAAATGAATAAAATACAACATATTATATAGAGTTATGAAGGAAACTAAACTACTATTTCAAATATAGTGATATTCTTTTTTTTTTTTTTTCTATTGAAATTCACAACCACCACCATACCTGAAATTTATCCAAGGACCCCAGGTTACATATTCCTGCTTTAAGCCTTCACTTCAAGGCACATAATTCACTGGATGCCATGATGAAAAGGTTTTTCCAGCATCACAAAGAAAAGCATTTGTAGTGATCATAATTTAGGCTTAGAAATGAGTGGAAGGAGAAGATCCAGCTGGATTGCATTTGGGAACCTAAAACATACTTTCAGTGATCCCAGACCATTTGGTGCTATAGCATTCTTTAGTGCCATTTTTTCCCAGTGATGCTCTAGGACTAGGACTCATGGAAGATCACAGTTTCACATGCATAAATTTGCATGAAAATGATATATAAGCCAAAGGCATTGGACAGACACATGGTAGGCATAATAGTGCTATAGTACGTTTATTCTTCCCCTTCACTTGCCAATTAACTTGGTTGTAAGAAATCTTGTAAAAATTGGTATTTGTGACTGGGAAAGAAGATGGGTAAGAATCACATGTGGAGAATAATTTCATCTATTTGGCACTGACATGCCTAAGGGACTAAAAAAATAATACAAATGTCTCCGGCATGTTTACTTATCTAGTTGAATATAGTTTTCTTCCATAGAATGTAAGTTCTTGAGGACAGGAACTGTTAATTTTGTTTTTGAATCAATAGCACTATTTGGAATAGAGTAGGTTCTTAATTAATGCTGACTAATTTGAATTGACTTGTATTTCATAGGACCATATGATGTTAGATTGAGAGATGGAGGGTGTTCCTGGTGAAAAGTGACAAAAAATGTAATAGATTAAAAAAAAAAAAGAACTTGCTTGTCCATAGTTGTTTATATATTGTCTTCCCCATTATGTGACCTTTTGAGAACAGGAACTGTGCTACTCTTTCTTTGTATCCCAAGTGCTTAGTATAGTGCTTAATAAATGTTTGTTGACTGTGATGGATAAAGAAAGGATGGGGATATTACTTTTTGCCAGAATGGAAGTAAATATTGATCACAATTTCAAAGCATTGATAAAAATTATGTTCTAAAGGGTCTCATGCCCTGCAGGTCAAGCTTGATCTTCCTGCCTACTTTGTCTTTCCATGGTTCTGGCTCTGGTCCACAGGAACATTTTGAAATTTGGAAAGAATTGAGGCTTGAGCAAACCCTAGATGCCCTTTTCTATAAAATAAGGGTCATACCATGGAACATTTAGTTCTAGCCAGATTGGTAGAAACAAACTTAGCACAATGGTACCTAAAGCTTCTTTTCTTAAAAGAATGAAAAACATTTTCCACTTGGGATCTAGCCAAACTTTGCATGATTAATTGCTAAATTCAGTCCAAGATTAGCCCAAGTTGGGTTGGACGGATTTTGTTTCTGGTTTGAAGGACTCTTAAGCATATTTATTTGGTTTCCCTTGGATTCTACATTTTTAACTGCTTAGTTGAAATAAGACTTCTGTAAAACAAGAGCAGTGGGGGAAAATGATCAGAGCCTCTGGTTCTTTCTTGGTTGGCTATTCCCCATGGTATCCAGGAGTTTATTAGAAACATCTCCTATTGAGCAGGGTAGTAGTTCTTCTACAAAACAGTGAAGCTGGTGAAATGTGTCCTCCTCCCCTTTCCTTTTCCAAATCTTTTGGTTTTGCCCAGGACTCTCAGGAGGGGAACATCTGATTAAACATGGCAAGAATTAGAGACTTACTGTGTTCTCTTTCCCAGGGGAATTTGCATTTTTTAAAAAAAAGAGAAGCAGGCAAAAGGACTGAACATTGGACTAAAAAGCATAACACTTGGGTCTAGCCCTGACTCTATTATTGGTTATATGGTCTAAGGATATTTAACCTCCCTGTGTATCTGTTTCTTCACCTGTAAAATAAAAGGATTGGATATAAAATCCAAGGTCCTTTCCAGTTTATATAGTATAGACTTTTAAAAGAAGAGAGAAAACAAAGCTAACTTAAATGGCTATCATTCACTAAAACTAATATTTTGATGGGGTTGCAGGAGCAGAGAAATGTGTTCTTCAGATAATGAGATAGCCTACAGATGATAGCTCACTATTTCTGGTTGTGAAATTACCGGGACTCTGGGGGAGTCCATGATATACTCGAGCCCAGTCCTAGAGTTGGAAAGGACCCCAGAAACCAAAGAGGTAGTAGTATGGGGCAGTTAGCTTAGACAGATTCTTGAGAAGCAAGTTTCAAATTTTCAGCATGAGCATTTTTACCTTGGGAATCAGCAATGCTACCCACCAGGAGTTGATTTATTGTGTTGATTGTCTGGACTCAAGAAAGTGATAAAGAAAATATTGATAATGAGGATTACTTAAAAGTGTGTTAAGGGTAGAGATTCCCTCTCAGTCAGAACTTAATCATCTAACACAATTCTGCACATAGGGTAATCAAGCTACAAACATTTAAACCCTTAGAATGTTTGTTGTTCAGTTGTTTTTTAGAGTCTGACTCTTTGTAACCACATTTGGAGTTTTCTTGGCAAAAACACTAGAGGGGTTTGCTATTCTTTTCTCCAACTCATTTTTAAAACTGAGGAAACTGAGACAAACAGAGTCACATAGTTAAGTATCTGAGACCACATTTGAACTCAGGAAGACAGCTTCCCGACTCTGATCCAGCACTCTGTGCGCTATGGTTCCACCTAGTGGCCATATTATGTTATAAACATTACTTCAGGTGAGTAATATATATGAAGTTGCCCCAGCCCCCAATCCCCCAAGTTTTTGTTCTCAAGTAGTTTACTTTTTACTGGGGGAGAGAACACATATAACAACAGCAACAACAACAACAACAACAATAATAATGGAATTAGAGATGGAGGGTACTAGCAGATAAAGGGTCAGAGAAACTAATTTCAGTTTAAAAATACCTTAGATTGAATTACCTGTTAATCTCCTTCCCAACCTTTTCTCCAAGTGTACCTCTGACCATATTGGGCATTCCTCCCCTGATTCTCTTTTGCTTCTAGGAACAAAATATAAAATCCTCTGTTTGGCCTTAAAAAGCATTGACAATCTGGTCTCTTCCTACATTTCTAGTTTTTTTATATTTATTTCTCCTCAAAAAATATATATAATTCAGCTATATGTACTGTTCTACTTTTTGTTTGTTATACACTCAGCTTCTTAAACTGTGGTTCATGAGCCCCCGTGGAGTTTTGTAATTGATTACGGGGGTCTTGAAATTATGATTTATTATCAGTGAATGCTTGATTTGTATACCTATTTTATTTATCTATGTGTCTGGAGTCATGCAAAATTTCTTGGGTAAAAGGGGGTCATGAATAGAAAAAAAAATCTAAGAAGTGCTATGATACTGTATTCCACATCTACATGTTTTCATTGGATTTCTTTTAATACATGAAATGCTCTCCCTTCTCACCTCTAGCTCTTGACTTCCCTGGCTTTTTTTTTTTTAAAACTCAGCTTACTAATAGTAAGAATAGTTCCGTTTATATAATGCATTAATGTTTGCAGATTGCTTTCCATATTATCTCATTTAATATTCATAACCCTGTGAATTAGATACTATTAATGTCCCCTTTTTATAGATAGAGAAATTGAAGCTGAGAGATGAATCTACATTTTTTTTTTTTTTAGCATCACACAGCTATTCAGTGAAACAGGGACTTGAACCCAACTAAGATCCCACTTTCTTCAGAAGGCCTATCTGTCTTGCTGTTGGTGACTTTTCTCTGAGATTATCCGCTATTTTAATGTATATTATATATTTTGAATATAGTTATTTACATGTTGATTTGCTCACCAGAATTTGAGTTTCTTAAGGATAGGGAATGTATTGTTTTGTTTTTTTTTTCAATTTCTTGAATTCCCAGAGTTTTGCCCAGTACCTTATTGATAGTAAGTATCTAATAAATGCTTGTTGAATGACTGTTTAACCCTATTGCAACATGGATTTGGATACCGAAGGTAGTAGTAAGAAATTTCTACCTTATGCATTCTAGTTTGGGACATTTATTTTCAAAATACATACATAGTTTTCAACATTTATTCTTGTAAAACCTGGTATTCCAAATTTTTTTTCTCCCTTCCTTCCTCCCATGCCCTCCCTTGGGGATAGTTAAAATCGAGAGTATATTCTTCCTTGTTTTAAGTTCAAATCTTCTTAAGTTTCACTTATTGATCCTCTTCCAACACTAACATGAAGCATTCATTGAGATGTATCAGGCACTGTGCTAAGTGTTGGGAATACAAATAAAAACAAAGACCTCGCACTCAGAGGGCTTGAGAGTTAAATGGGGGGAGATGACCAGCATAAGGAAGTTGCTGAAGGCAGGAGTTAGAAAAGGTATCTGAATTGGGGGCAATAATGCTAAGTTCTAAAAAAATTCTAAACACAGCTAGGAGAAGACTGTGTCCAGCTTCTTCATTAATTAGAGGCCCTAGATATGATATACCTGTTCTCCAAACAGAAGGTTCAATCAGATGGTCAGAGAGTACTGATGAGGTGTGAGTATAAGGTAGATTAAATTTGGCTGGATAATTATGCTTCTTTGAGGCAAATATGTCTTCACATATTTGGAACTCATATACAAGCCTCCCACCCACTCACCCATCACCCACTTTTCAGCACTCAAAACATATTTAACTTCTGTAATTCATCTCTAACGGATGGGTTTAGTTCTCTTAGCATTGTGTTTACCTTACACTGGACATGTTCTAGCTCATCATTAGTGGAATAGGAACTGGAACTGTGATTTCATTATTAAAAGGAATTCCCAGATGATAGAAACCCTTCTACCAAGGCAAATCAGTATCTTTTCTGTGACTTATAAGTCAAGGGGATCACCCTGGTCTTTGAGAGATTCGGTGACTTGCCCAAAATTATGCATCCATATGAGTCAGAAGTGACATTTAAACTTATAAGATCTCTGATTTTGAAAGCTAGCTCTCTACTACTATATAGTTTTCCTCTTGTGTTTTCCCTAAAATATGGTACCTAGAACTGGACATACTATTCATACAGGATTAGCTTAGGATCGAGTCTCAGTCTAGACATCCTACTTCTATTAGTGTTGCCTTAGTCAATTGAGCCTTTTTGGCAGCCATATCACACTGGTGAGTCATGTCAGAATCCTTGGAAAAAACCTCCCAGATCATCAACACCTACCTAAATATCATCACCTACCTTCTGGGTAGTCAGTTGCAGTTCAAATTGGAAATGAGGTTAGTCTCACATGCCATGTTTTAAAACAGTCCAAGTTTAATGTTAATGGTAACCATAATAACATGTTCCCTAGCCTACTACGAATCAATCCTAGATAATGTTGCTTTACTTCTCAGCAGTTTGGATACTCAAAGTCAGATGGTGGAACAGCTTTCCCTGTGGGTTATGGGAATGGTACTCATTATATTCCTTATAGTACTAAAGTCATAAAATTATCAGAATTGTTACCAGAATCACAGTATTTTAGAATTAGAAGGGATGTTAGAAATCATTGGGCTTGGAATCAGGAAATCCTGAGTCCAAATTTGGCCTCAGACATTTATTAGGTGTGTGACTCTGGGCCACACAACTTAAAGTCAATTAAAATACAATGTGCTCTTTAATATTTTTGATGAGTATCTTAAAGATCTTTAGTTCTATTATTAGGTACATCAACTAGAGTTTTGTAGAAGTGTAAAAGATAGGATAAGTATAAATTGAATGCATTAAGTATTTCCTAGAAGGTTTCTCTTATAATAGGTCCTAGATATTGGATTCTTTTATGATCATGTGCTTCTTCTCTCTTAAAAAACAGATGATATAGATTAAATTACAATGGATAACAAGTGCTCAAATTCCTTCTTTCCAATTCAATAATTAAATTCAAATCAGCAATTATTTATGAAGTATCTAGTATGTTGAAGACTCAAAGCTATTAATCCAAAGATAAAAGAGAGTGTCCTTGCTCTTGAGATGCCTACTATTTAGGAATAATAGAATAAAATGTCTCAGAATTGGAAAGAATCCAGACCAACCCCTATCCAAAGTACAGATCCAGTTCTTCTCTACATCTTTCCCCATAAGGGATTAGCTATTCATCATTTGTTGCCAAATCTTCAACAAATAGGAAGCTAACTTTCTGAGTTATCCTAACCCATCACTGAAAACCCTTTTAATACGGTATGGCCCATTACAATGTGAAGCCCATCATATCACTGGATAGCCCATTTCACTAGTGGTCATTCCACTCAATCAATAATCATTACATGTCTTCAATAAGAATCCAATTATCAGTACCAACTAGTAGGAAATCACTCCTTCTATTGAGCAGAAATCCTTTAATGGCCCATTATGTTGTTGAGGTGATCCTGGATTCTCAAAGGCTATATTAGTAGAAATGAAACTCTTGGCAGATTCCAACAGGTTAGATAGTCCACACGTGCCATCCTAGAAACAGCTTAATGTGTCTATCATTCAAGAGCTAACCCAGCTAATTTTTTTTCCCTGAGGCAATTGGAGTTAAATAACTTGCACAGGGTCACAAAGCTAGGAAGTATTAACCTAGCTAAATTCAGAGATGATTAACATTACCAATAAGAATTTACTTTCATGAAAAGCAATCTGATAGACTTAGGCAGTTGCAAGCCTCAGATTAGACTTGATTCCTGTCCTCTTGGAATTTATAGTCTTGTAGAGGGATAAATTATGAACACTAATAGATATAAGAAGCATTATATTGTTCTATCTTCTTTCATTTTTCTTTGATTATTTTCTAAGGTAATTGGGGTTAAGTGACTTGCCCAAGATCACATGGATAGGAAGTTTCAAGTGTCTAAGACTAGACTCAAGTTCTTGAACTCAAGTTCTTGAACTCAGCTTTGAACCCTTCTGACTTTAGGGCTGGTGTCCTATCCACTGGGCCAGCTAGCTACCTTGATCTTCCTTCATTTTTGAAGAGGACCAATGATATCATGGAGTATTATCTTGACTTTCACATGAATTGGAATTGAGATGGAGTCACACAAAATTGTCACTTCACATTCTCTTTCTGAGTCGTTGAAATTCGGTGAAAAGACAAACACTAAGATAACTAGTATTGGTCTGACATGCAGTTGATAACCTTGGTTGTCTTTGTTATCTGATCATGTTCTAAGTGCTCCATAGCTCCTGCTTCAGCTAACTTCATAGCCACTGGAACACACTGTTTTCATCTGCTTATACTGCTGGGGAAAGCTTCATATGTTGTCTTCACTAATTCTGAACACTCATGTACACTTCTGATATTGCCTTAGGATGATGATAGTGTCACAATATCTTGTGATATCAAAATTACTCTGTTCACTTGGTATGAGAGAGATCAAAGTTCTTTAAGACATTCTATAATATAATGTCTTCTCCCATCCCAAGCTATTTTTATGGCATTTATGGGAACTTGGGATGCTCATTAACTACATTTTACAAATTAAATACAGACAAAGGGATTATAGAAGCTCTTGTTCTTGTGCTGAGCCATATGATGGGGGTAGATACTTTCTTAACTCATTATTGACTTTGAGGTCTGTTGGTTACCTTAACCTGGTTAGTCCATCTGCCAAGATGGTTTACTGGGTGCTGGATATCAAGCATCCTACAGTTTCTTGGAGCCATAGGTGAGAGTTGGGAGGGAGAGCCTCCCTCCCTCCCTTGTTCCCCCCTTTTCTCTCTGTCTTCTCTCTTTTCTCTCTTTCTTTCTCTCTCTTTCCTCCCTCACTCTCTTCTGTCTCTCTCCTCTCTCTCTCTCTCTCTCTCTCTCTCTCTCTCTCTCTCTCTCTCTCTCTCTCTCTCTCTCTCTCTCTCTCTCTTCTCTCTCTCTCTCTCTCTCTCTCTCTCTCTCTCTCTCTCTCTCTCTCTCTCTCTCTCACATATCTAGCTGACCAAAGCTTTATTCAAGAAGCTAACTTACAGAAAATTTTCTAGTTTCTTATGTAGCCTTTTTCTAAATATAAGAAAACTTGCCCAATGTTGCTAGAAATAGGACACCTTGACTTGATTCAGAACTCTCTAACCCCATTTCTAAAGACCTATAGTCTTGGACAAATAATATGGTGTATACTCTTTTTCTTTTCCTATTACTTGTATTTGAAGTATAAGGAATTTCAAGGACAATACTGAAAAGATAGCAAAGCCATAATTGGGACTTCCTGGGGGAGTATTTTCACTGGAGCCATGAGGGGCAGCTTTGTGCTTTATCTTGGAGGTTGTATGTACATGATCTTCAAAGTTTTTATTTTGTTTTTGTTTTTGTTTTGTTTTGTTTTGTCTTGGAAATCTCTCTAGATGTCTTAGTCATGAATTAAAGTAGATCCTTTCAAAGTTCCCATTGGTTCAGGGGTAGACATTAACTGAGCACCCATGTATAATGACTAAGCTTTTGGTGTTGTCTTAGGATTTTGATAGTGTTGCAATATCTTGGTACATCAAAATTATTCTGCTTACCTGGGATGAGAGATCATGTTTCTTTAAGATATTTTATAGTATAATATATCTTCTCTTTCCCTATTGCAACTTATTTTTGTGGCTTTTAAGGGAACTTGGAGTACTCATTAACTCCATTTTCAAATCACATACCTATGAATGAATTATACAAATCTTGTTCTTGATGAGGAGATTATTAATATTATTATTATTATTATTATTTTTGCTGAGGCAATTGGGGTTAAGTGACTTGCCCAGAGTCACACAGCTAGGAAGTGCTAACTGTCTGAGACCAGATTTGAACTCAGGTCCTCCAGACTTCAGGGCTGGTGTTTTATCCACTGTGCCACCTAGCTGCCCTTTGAAAAGTCTTGTTCTTATATTGAATCAGGCTTTAAAATAACTTTCTTAAAGAACTTTTTATTTTTAAAAACATATGCATGGACAATTCTTCCACATTAGCCATTGCAAAAGCTTGTGTTCCAATTGTTCCTCCCTTCCCCCATGCTCTCCTCTAGATAGCAAGTAGTCCAGTATATATTAAACATAATAGAAATATATGTTAAATCCAATATATGCATACATATTTATACAATTATTGTGCTGCACCAAAAAAAAATCGAAAAAATGAATAAAAAAGAATCAAAATAAAATTCAAGCAAGCAATAACAGAGTGAAAATGCTATGTTGTGGACCACATTCAGTTCCCAGAGTCCTCTCTCTGGGTATATTTGGCTCTCTTTATCACTGAACACTTGGAACTGGTTTGAATCATTCATTCCTGAAGAGAGCCAGGTCCATCAAAATTGATCATTGTATAATCTTGTTGCCATGATTTACATATATTTTTTAACCAAACTGGAACCATATATAAAAAGTCTTGACATGCCCTAAAATTCAAGTGAAGTTTCTATCAACCCAGAATTCTATTCATATTCACAAGAACTAGGCTCATTGAAACATTGCATAAAACACACATGTCAACATTTTCTAAATATGTAGACTTAACTTGTGAATGATATGCATAGATATGATTCCAAGCTAGGCCTTTCTCTGAAAAAAGGAAGACATAAAGTCTATAACTACACAATAGCTGGAGGTGAAGGGTAGGCAGATCATACGAGAGCCTACAAGGCTGGGTGTTTTTATTTCTGATCTCCATAAGGTGTGTTGGGCTAGAATTATATCTACTTGTCTTCCTAAACTATATGTTTGGTCCAGAAGTATGAGTTTATGAGTTTGAGTTCAGAATTAAAACCAATTTCTTGATCACTTTTGAGAGTAATGGTAGCCCTTAATTTACCCTCACTCCATTCCATTGCACCAAATGCTGATTACACAAAAGAGCAATACATATAATGATTAGTAAGTAAAATCATTTATTCAAGCAAACATTACACATAATTTGTAGAACCTATGCAGTTTGAAATATATCATAAAATATTCAAGAATAAATGAACCCTTCATCTGGGAGCAAGATGAAATCTCATTTCAAATGAGAGAACCATTTTACCAAAGTGAAGTCCTTACTGGGTCAAAGCACCAACTTATTGAAATGTCCTTTATTGCTACATTTCTGTAACCCTGGGGAGATCTTGGTTCTTGTCTATCATAATAATTTTCCCCCCAAAAAGGTCTAATGATTTCCAGTCATTTCTTCCTTCTTGTCAGCACACAGAGCCTATATCAGTTTCCATATGATGATCAAGAATCACATCTTCTTTCCCATACACAACCCAGCTTTGTAAAACCTTCCCTAGCTTGAGTGGCAGCAGTGTTATACAGAAACAATCTATTTTTGATTATCAGCAATAATGGAGAACATTGATATAGATAATCTCCAAATTTTTATATCTGTTTTCCAAATGCTTCATCCCAATGGAATCTACAGAAGTGTGCTGTGAATCCTGGACAGCAGCCAATTTGTATGAAAAATTGAGTGAAAATTATTAAGAGCTGACCGAAGAATATGAAAGCTGGTGTATATTTGTACATATTTACATTCAGCGAATTGCTATGGACACCCAAGTATGTATTACATGTAAGAGGGCCAAATACCAAGAACATGAATTATGAAAACAATGAGAAAGGATGTGGGTCAGTAATCCATGTACTTTGTCAGACTCTGCATCCAGAGACCAGAATGGATTCTGCTTCAGGTCTGGTAAAAAGTTGCAAAGTGATTACTCCATTGCTATTGCCTTGTACTCTGAGATTACTTCTAATTTTCCCTGTCTATGTAACTTGTTTATATCTATCTGTTTGCACATTGTCTTCCCACTAGAATGTGAACTCCTTGGGGGCAGAGACTGATTTTTGTTTTTTTTTTTTTTTTTGTACCCTCAGTGCTTAGACAATCCCTGATACATAGTAAATGTTTAATAACCTCTTGTTGATTGATTGTTTAGAATTAATTCTAGTTCAAAGAAAGGGAATTTTAACTATAGAGGCTGAACTCTAGAAGTAGAGTACTTTGCAAAGGTCCATTTTGATCTGGAAGGAAATTTGGAGGACATGTAGTTCAATCCCTTCACTTTCATACATACACATATGCACATATTTGTATATATATATATATATATATATACATATATATGTGAATATACATACATATGCAAATATTTTAGATGTTTGTATGTGTATGTATATATACATACTTATACACACATATATTATACATATGCATGTGTGTATTTGTGTGTAGTTGTCACAGACCAATATAGATACTCACAGATATACATACTCATTGGCAAGGGGGACGGTGAGAAAATATACAAAGCCTTCTCCATGGATAGAAAACATGAACTTAAGCAGAATGCATGCACAAACAGTCAGAATGACATGATGATTAGTAAGATTATACATCCCATAGATACAAATTAAAAACAAGAAATACTACACCCAGATGTTCAGATCACCCATTGCATAGTATAATAAATACATTCAAACATACAAGGAGATGACAATTGTCATATTTTAATATTTCTTAGGCATAATTTGTTGTGTTTTGGATCTTTGATTTCATCATGGAGGGGATTCCTATTTAAAAAAAATTCCTTCCAGGATGGCTAGGTGGCACAGTAGATAGAGTACCAGCTCTGAAATCAGGAGGACCTACGTTCAAAAATGATTCAGATGCCCAACACTTCCTAACTGTGTGACCCTGGGCAAGTCACTTAACCCCAATTGCCTCCCTCCCCAATTTTTTTCTTCCAATAGTGTTGGAATCCTTACTAACTGCTAAGTAATTAGAGTTGATCTAATCTTACAAGAAGTTGTTTTGGCCAGAACCTGAAACAAGGTACTAAGTAGAACTAATTAATACAAGGCTTGTGTTCACACCTTTACTCATTGGAGTTCAATGAGTTCATACCTCCCTTGAAGCTCTTTGGGCCAGAAAGCACTATGGGAGAAAACCCATAATCCCTCTCTCTGGAAGGAGCATAAATAGGCCAATGGGCCAGTCGAAGAAGTTCTTGGGAGAGGAAGACGCTACAAGTGGAGATTTCACCGGAATGAAGACTGGAGCTGGCTGGAGGCTGAAGAAAAGCAGAGGCAGAGGCTGAAGGACCAGACCTTTGGATTTAAAGACATTTGGAGAGAGCTCTTGGAACCAAGCAGAGAGATAGGCCTCTAAGCTAACCGGGCTATATTGGGATAATAAAAGATCTGAACTTTTATCACCTGGCTGCGTTTTGAGAAGAAAAAGCTCACAACATTTTGGCGCCCTGAACGTGGGACAAACAGACCCCTCAGTGGATTTCAGTGGAAAAGCTCCGATCCTGATTCAAGTGGAAAAGCCCCGATCCTGATTCAAGTGGAAAAGCCTCTGATCCTGATCCAGTGGAAAAGACTTCAACCCAGAAATTAGGGTGAGTGCAACAAAGAAATTTTGTTAGAAGAGTTAAAGTAGAATTTCAGCTAAGATGGGACAGATATTTAGAAAACAGCCTGTTTCTGTTCAAGGAAAATGTTTAGAGAGCATTGTCAAAATTATGGAAAGCCAAGGTTTAATTATAAGTTTACAGCAAATCACTGAACTTTTACAAACTGTAAAGGACATATGTCCTTGTTTCTCTCTTGATAAGGAATTAGATCTAAATGAATGGAAATTGGTTGGAGAGGATCTTTGTCAATTCTATGATAAAAATGGGCCTAACTCAATAATTAATACATATAATGTAATACAATTGGCTATAAGAAGTTATTTAAGTGATAGAATGATGAAAAGGAAAGTACAGGAGGAAAAAGTGCCAACTTTACTAGGTGAAAAGGAGGACGAATCAGATGAGAATGGAGTTAATTACAATTCTGAGTATGATACTTCACAGCAGGAGGAATTAGGTGATTCCACATCTCATGACCCTCCCCCCGCAATTAACCCTTCATGGGTGGAACAAGGGGGAGGGAGAGAGACAGAAACACAGTCAGCTTCTCCTGTAAAGCAGAATTTGACAAGATTAGAAAAAGCATTAATTAAAGCAAAAAATGAAGGAGAAGATATATCTGATTTTATAAATGCATATCCTGTGATTGAAGAGCTCAACTCCTCAGGTCAAAAAGAGAGAAAATACACTCCTTTTAATTTGGGAAAAATTAAAGATTTGAAAAAGGGCTGCACTCTTTATGGGGCTACATCATCTTATGTGAAGATGTTACTGAATAATTTGTCTTATGAAATCTTAACCCCGAATGACTGGAAATCCATCACTAAAACATGTCTAGAACCGGGACAAAATTTATTGTGGCTTTCAGAGTTTCATGAATTATGTAGGATTCAAGCTCAATGCAGTAGGCAAACAGGAGCTATTGTACAAGTTGCTTTTGACCAACTAGCTGGTGAAGGTCAGTATGCAGAGAGTTCAGAACAAATTTATTATCCCATAACAGTGTATGAGCAAATTTCTAAGGCTGCAATAAAAGCTTGGAATTCTCTCCCTGGACAGAAAGATGGAAATAATGCTTTCACAAAAATAGAGCAAGGTCCCAATGAACCTTTTGCAGATTTTGTGGGACGTTTACAAACAGCTGTAATAAGAACCATTGAAGACAATGCAGCAACAGAAATAATGACTAGACATTTGGCTAAGGAAAATGCCAATGAGATTTGCAAGAGAATTATATGGGGGCTAAACAAAGATGCTCCTTTAGAGGAAATCATAAGACACTGTGCCACAGTGGGCACAAATGCTTATTATGCCCAGACTATGATGAACATGGAAAGACAAGGTCCTTCTTGGCAGAGGAATTCTAGAGAAACTCGTCGATGTTTTCATTGCGGAAAAGTTGGACATTTGAGAGCTCATTGTAGATATGGAGATAGAGTGAGAAGACAGGGTGAGAGAAAACCTAAAACCCCATGTCCAAAATGTAACCGAGGCTTTCACTGGGCCTCTAAATGTATATTGACCCAGAGGAAGGAGAGGCAGGGCCCAGCTCTAAAGTATCAATCAAAGGACAGGTGGGGCATGATAGCAGCTGAGGTTACACCCAGAGAGACTTTAGAAATTCAGAACTCTGATGTCATCAACCAACAGAAAAGCAATCAGGATTACAGTTGGGAAGAATACAGGCCTTTTAAGACAACAAGACAATATCCAATGCAAACAGCTCCAATGTAATTACCAGATGATGAGGAGAAATCCCAAAAGTGGTAAATAGAAGAGAATTAGATAGGTTAACTGCTTGGGGAAGAGGAAATTTTCATGTTGATTCATGTTATTTGTTACATTACCACTAGCCTGTGTTATATTGTTGTGTACTTTTGTAAATTATGTATAATGCCTCCCATATTGATGGATTTATGTATACCATGTATATCTGTTACAAAGTTCTGGCCCATATTGATGGATTTATGTGTACCCCCTCAGAAACCCCCTATGTTTTAAAACAAAAGAAAGGGGGAGATGTTGGAATCCTTACTAACTGCTAAGTAATTAGAGTTGATCTAATCTTACAAGAAGTTGTTTTGGCCAGAACCTGAAACAAGGTACTAAGTAGAACTAATTAATACAAGGCTTGTGTTCACACCTTTACTCATTGGAGTTCAATGAGTTCATACCTCCCTTGAAGCTCTTTGGGCCAGAAAGCACTATGGGAGAAAACCCATAATCCCTCTCTCTGGAAGGAGCATAAATAGGCCAATGGGCCAGTCGAAGAAGTTCTTGGAGAGGAAGACGCTACAAGTGGAGATTTCACCGGAATGAAGACTGGAGCTGGCTGGAGGCTGAAGAAAAGCAGAGGCAGAGGCTGAAGGACCAGACCTTTGGATTTAAAGACATTTGGAGAGAGCTCTTGGAACCAAGCAGAGAGATAGGCCTCTAAGCTAACCGGGCTATATTGGGATAATAAAAGATCTGAACTTTTATCACCTGGCTGCGTTTTGAGAAGAAAAAGCTCACAACACATAGATTTGTCAATCAATCATAATTTATATTCATAGAACTATCTGGGGCACTAAGAGATTAATCCACTTAGCTGTGATCATTGTATAAAAAAGAAAACTTTAACCCAGGTGTTCCTACCTCCAGTGTTGGTCTTCAGTTGACTTTGTCATGTTCTCTCTCGGATGTTACCTATAGATGAAAACAAAATCTGGGGATGTTAGTGGACTACAAGCTCAATGTGGGTCAATATTGTGATATGGAAAAAGGAAGATGAAAGAAACAGATGGCACATTAAGTAAGGCATTCCTCCTGGGAATATTTTTAAATATTTAATATCATTTAATATCTTTTAATATCATATCTAGAATATTGTGTCCAGTTCTGCACAACATCTTTCTGGCAGAAATTTATTCTAGGTTGGGTCCTCATCTTTATGGATTGATTTGACTAGTTATTAGGAGAATAAAGAAATAGATGCAGTCTAATGTGGGGAAAAAATACAATGGAGTTGGGTATCGAAAACGATCTATATTTAAACATTATTTCTAACACTCAGAGATGTAACTTGGAAATTATGTTTCTGAAGTATTTGTAGCCAGATACTTTGGGAGGATCAGTCTAATATCATCCTTCCTGCCAGTAGAGCAGTAGTCAAGCCTCTCAAAGGTCTGGACTTTTTCTCCTTGGCGGTTGTATACGGAATATAAGCCCAAAGACATGTTTTGCCATGGCCACTGACCCCTGAGAATGACATACTTCTTTTTTCAAGATGAGGTCTGGAAATGTTAGCTGCTGTGGAAAGAATCCTACTAGTGGGGGAAGCATCCCCCTCACCATCACCATGTTGATGCTCTTGAGCAAATAGCTATCCTTCTTCTGAAACTTCACTATTTTACCCTAAGCAAATAATTCAGTCTTTCTGAGCCTCAACTCCCTCATTTGTAACATGAACAAAATACTTGCACTGTTGACCTCATAAAATTGTCAAGAGGGTCAAACAAGATAATGTGTGTAAAGTGCTTCTGGAACTCTTTGGGATGATATCCACATCTCTGTATGTGTCCAAGTCTATGTTTTTATCTATATCTATATATCTGGGGTAGCTAGATGGAGCAGTGGATAACACTGGAACTAGAATCAAGAAGACATCTTTCTAAGTTCAGATCCAGTTTCAGACATTTCTTAGCTGTGTGATGCTGGGTCAGTCACTCAACCCTGTTTGTTTCAGTTCTTCCTCTGTAAAATGGAAATGGCTCATAAAGAGTTGGACATAACCAAAATGATTGAACAATGGCAACAACAAATATTTCTGCGTATATCATCTATCTCTATATTGCCATATAGGTATATAGATCTCCCTTCCAAACATATGTACAAGTAATTCATGTACATGCATATATAATACTTGGATTGGTGCTGTTCAATTGTTTCAGTCATTTGTGTCAGGCTTCACGATTCCATTGGTGTGTCACTTGGCTATGGCACTGGAATGGTTTGTCATCTCCTTCCTCAGCTCATTTTATAGTTGAGGAAACAGGCATACAGAGTTAAGTGATTTGCCCAGTGAAATGTCTAAGACCAAATTTGAGCTCAGGAAGATTAGTCTTCCTGACTCCAGGTCTGGCATTATATTTACTGTGCCCTCTATCTGCCCGATAACTTAAATTGGCTTAAAGATTGTAATCAGAAATATAAAAATAGAACATAATTTAATGTGTGACATTTTATATTCATTATTTTGTTTGGACATCAGAACAAACTTTTTTGTATTATCCCCATACTGCAGATAAGAAAACTGAGGCTTAGATTAAATGAGTCTACCCACATATACATTATAAATGGGCGTGTATATATCCATAATGTATGTGTATATGTGTGCATCTATTTCTATATCTATATATCTCATCACGTGTTTGCATTTGTGAAATCATAGATTTGGTTATATAGCTATATAGATAGATATAGAAATAGCTATATAGTATGTGTGTGTATAAATTTATATGCATACATATTAGCATATACATCCATTTTACCCAACTTATGGCCAGTGAAGATCAGTACCAAGTACTGAGTACTAAGATGCAGCTTAGAATCTCAGAAAGTTTCTTGGAGGGACTAACTAACATAGTTAACTTGTGAGGGACAACAGACTCCTGTGTGTCTGAGGTAGATTTTCAGGCTGGGTCTTCTGGACTTCAAGGCCAGATCTCAAACACTATTTAAAAATAAGATTTTATTCTTGCTATAATAAAGCAAAAAGGTAAAAAAAAATCATGTATTAATTGAGATTTCAGTCTATTGCTGCCTCAGTTTCCATAATTATTTGTCTAACTCTAACCTAAACCTAAACCTAAAATATCAGTTCTCAGTAACTGAGAAAACAGTAGGATTTATAGGCTTAATTTAGTCTTATATGAATTGGGCATGTAGACTCAGCTCAAAGGTAAATATCACGAAGGGGAAGAAAGGGAACAACTATTTATTAAGTAGTTACTTTGTGCCAAGTCCAGTGCTGAGCACTTTACAAATGTTACATTTGATCAGTTGAAGAGGAACTAGAACAATTGAAAAAATAGGCAAGAGAGACAGTAAAAAAGTAGGCAGTCATGTTTGACCAATCTGTTACATTTGCAAAGGAAGATTCAGGCCCCCAGAATGGGAGAATGTCTAAGCAGCTCCTTCTTACTCATACCCACTCACCCATCAAGACATGGCCGTGAACTGTGAGTTGCATAAAGGAGGATCTGACTTCTGCATCATGACTGGCTTCCTTTCTTCTCTGTCCTGTAATAGGTAACTAACTAACGGATATTAATCCTTGTGTTTCTCTGAGAATCTAGAGGGGAGATGGGCTTGAAGGAAGTGAAGTGGAGGAGAAAACATCACTATAAGCAGACAAAATGAGTGACCATTGAAATTATACAGCTTCAGATTTGGGACCAGCCTGGCTATTGGCATGATTCTGATAGATGGCTCTTTTCTAGTTTTCCAAAAGGACTCTGGAAGCCCTCTTCTTGGCTGCCATGATTCTGGCCCTCACTTCTTGATAGCAGGGCTTCTTAAACTTTTTCCACTTGCAAATCCTTTTCATTGGAGAAATTTTTACATGACCCTGGGTATATAGGCATATAAAATAAGTATACAAATCAAACATTTATTGATAACAAATCATAAAGAAATTTATTTTCAAACAATTCTTTGGTATTCATATAATTTTAGTTATTAAAATCATTAAAGATGAAAGCAAATTTTCATAACAATGTGATAGATATGTTTGTTTATTTTTACATAAAGAATTAAACACAGGCAGAATATCTGATACTGAAGAACATGGAGCACAATTTAAGAAGCCTTGTTCTATAGCATATGACAACTCTAGTTAAGAGTTGTGGGATAGATCGGATCACTACAGGGAGCATACTGAGGCCGTCCTGAATTTGATTCATCCTTCATTAATAAGCCTAACAATTTTTTACACACTCTTCAGAAAACATGGAATACATTGTAAATCTACAAAAAAGATTGTTAACTAATAGTCTGACTTGGTGTCCTGTTTTCTTATTCTATCTAGATTTTTCACTTCTATTCTCAGATTGTATCTCATGATCATTAAGCTCCTTCTAGGTTTTAAATCCTGTAATTGTCCTATTTCTGTTTTGGATCTTTTTTCCCCCCTCTCTTCCAGTCCACCATTCCAGGGTCCTCTTTTCCTTTAGAATAAAAACAGCCAGACCATTAGCCAGGGTCTGCCTCAGGTGATTTTCTGTTGCCCTCTTTTGGTCTTGGTAAATTCCACAGGCTCTTTGCTTATTCTCCTTCTCCCTGAAAATTCTCTCATTTTGGATGAGGTTCCTTGGAGTTAGAACATTTAGAAGTGACCTATCTATCCCCTCCACTCAGAGTACCAAGATGCTCATGATCTCCATACACATACTTGGCAAAGAGAGCATCAATATTTATATGATGACTTAAAGTTCACGGAATATTTTCCTTTTAGTGATGGAGAAAGTTTGCTAGAGTGGGATTTGCAGTCACAGGGACCTAAGTGTAAGTCCCAACATTGCTATTTATTAGCTCTGTGACAATATGTGAGATGCTTAACCCATATAGGCCCCAGTTTTCTCAATTAAACATGAGGAGATTAGAGATGATACTTCTATATTCTTGACTTAATCTCAGAAATGGGTGATAGGTGATACATGTTCAGTGTTCAGTCTGTTTTTACCAGAATCTTGAAAGTATACTCCCAAGTTGGGGAAGAATATTAAGCTACTTCATATAGCAGGTGATGAGAGGAAAATGCTCTGTGGGAGATGGTTTAGGTCTTTCTTTTTCATTGTAAAGACTCAGTTCTTAAATTCCCAGACCCAAGGAATTCCCTTTCTGTCTTCCCTTTCCTTTTCTCAGACTAATTCATAGGAGAAGAGGAATTGCCTAACTTTTTTTTCTCAATGATGTCCATGTGAGAAAACAGGATCCTAAGAAAGAAAAATACCAACTCCATTCAATCAACCTGACTTGTTCTTTATAACAGTCTGCCTTTCTCCAAAGTTTTGGGAGTACAGATTTTTCTGTGTCTCTATTCCTTGTCACCTAATATTATTAACGCAGCCTGATTGTTACTCTATAACCTCCTTTGTTTCATATCACAATTGAAAGAAAACTAGATTTTTAATTGAGGGAAGTGGGTTCTTTAACTTATTACCCATGTGATTTAGGAAAAGTCAACTGCCCTGGTTTTTCAATTTTTCAGCCATTAAATAAGAAAAATCAGATAGATCTGGTATTCTGAACTACTTTGGCGATCTATCTATGAATTAGATTTCAGGAAGTCTATGAACTTGTATGGGAAAGCATATTCCATCTTTGTTTTCTTGTTTTTTTTTTTTTTATAATTTATGCATTCCAAGTGGGTCCTGATACAAAAGTAGTTAAGAACTACTATACTAGATGGACATTGAAGTCTCCATGGGTCAGTTAAAAGTTAATTAACTAACATTTATTGAGTGCTTGCTGTATGAAAAGCACTCACAAAGTGATGAGGCTACAAAAAAAAAGAAGTTTAAAAAAAAAAAAGCACCCAATAACCTAGATCCTTACTCTCAAGATGATAGAAAAGTAATCATTTAAAACCATGTAAATGGAAGAACATCTTAGAGGAAAGATAATGGGTTAGGAGAAACTTCTGGCAGAAGGTGGGATTTGAGTTGTCTTGAGTTGAGCCAGAGAAACCAGAAAGTGGAACTGAGGTAAAAGAATTCTAAATATAGGAACCAGATAGGGAAACTATGGAACTGGGAGAAGGAAGGAACAGCAAATGGGATGATGTGTATGGAAGGGAAAAGATTTTAAGAAGATAGGAAAGGTAGGAGAGGAATAGTGGGTGAAGAGTTTTAAATGTCAAATTGGAATTTTTGCTTTTGATCCTGGAGGTAATGGGGAGCCACTAAATCTATGATCCACTATACCCAGAAGCAGAGGTTAGATTTTTCAAAGTTGTTTTCATTGAATTTAATGGAGGAAAAAGGTAAAATAAAACTAACTTAAAAAGTCAGAGTTAAAGCACATGGAAATTGTATTCCAAGACTGGCCATACCATGTAGTGAAAGCTTCCTGTACTATTTGGCTTTGTTCCCATGCCCTTCTAATTTTGTCCTGGCCTGGAAGAATGGTCATCTGCCATTTTGTCATAATAAAAAAAGAAACTGCTGTGTTCTCTCTCAGCTACAGTGTTTCCCTTTCCTTCTATGTCTAATCTTAGTTATCTCCCAACAAGATAGATCCAATAGATAGAGAAACATCACATTCTTTCCCATGCCTGGGACAAAACACATAGCAACAAAAGACCTTCCAAATGCCCAGGAGATTTCAAGTAGGGTACAATGAAGTGTTCCCACTTAAAGGTAAGTAGGAGTATTATTTCTGATCATTAGTCTAATTTAATATAATCATGTGCTAACGATAGGCAAATAGGTTACAAAGTGGATATAGTACTGAGCTTATCCTGAATCAGGAAGACTCATCTTCATGAGTTTGAATCTGACCTGAGGCACTTACTAGCTATGTGACCCTTTTTGCCTCAGTTCCTCTCCTGTAAAATTAATTGGAAAAACTAATCATAAACCGCTCAAGTATGTTTGCCAAACAAGGTCACAAAGAGTAAGACACAACTGAAATGACTTGACAACAAATATATACCAGTATCCCATATTTATTGGCCTTTAGACGAATCTATAACTTAATCCAAACTAAAGAAGGGGATGAGAAGAAAACACACCAAAAAGATAGCATATGATTATGATTCTATAGTCTTTGTCATTCAATTTCTCCATTGTCTTTGCAATATTTCAGAATCTCCGGTACACTTTTTTTTTTGTTTTGTTTTGTTTTGTTTGTTTTTTTTAGCATTCTGACACACTAATCCCTAATTAGCACTTTACACTATGCAAAGGACTTTCCTATATGTTATCTTGTTTGATCCTCACAACCTGTGAAGGAGATGCTATTATCATCCCCATTTTACAGATAAGGGAACTGTGGCTCACAGTAGTTTGGTCAATAAAGCTGGAAGAGCTGAGATGATTCCCCTAATCTCACTCTTTGATTTTAACATTTGGGAAACTGCCCTGACTCCCATTCCAGGATCTGCAAAGATTCCAAGGCAAAGATAGTTAATCTCCACAAATCTCAGTGTCATCATCTGTAAAATGAGGAGCTTGGATTAGATGACTTTAAGAGTCCTTGACCTCTCATTCTAATGGGAGAAAGCCCGTACATATTACCTAAATAACAGAATTGCCTTTCCCCCTTTCTTGTCCCTGTAATAATTTTTTTCTGACTCTAGGGGGCAGTAGTCTCTCATGGATCTAACACTGTCTATGATTTAACAGGTTGTCAACTTGTGGGGGAGATACGGTCATCTGGCCTGACTTTAGAAGGCAGAGAAGTTTAATTAGCTGAACAGTGCTTTGCAGTTCTTCTTGCAAAGGACCCCTTGGGAGACCAGGAGGATTGTGACTCACATTCTAACTTCTCAAAAAAAAATAATAAAAAGAAGAATGTTTTGAAAGTCATTCTACCATGCCGGTCTAGGGTCACATAATCCAGCACTGTGTGGCAATGTACTTGGCCCCCATTTCCCAACATTCCTGAGTTTTGCATTTTATCTTCTAAATGCTGAGGGGCTTAATTAAACCAGGCAATCAATGAAACCTCGAATAAAGTCTCTACTGTGTCCATTCTGGTCTACAAGCACACTGCTAAAAGATCATAATGGTGTGAACAAAGAATGGAAACAGATGCCACTCTCACTTTCACTCCAGATGCAGCCTGAGTTTCACGGCTGGTAAACCAGGAGCACTTTTCCCAAACAAGGGAAAATGGATATGGAGGCAAGAAAAAGATAGAAAGTTATGTCATGTTGGGAAACTTCCCTTCAAAACTCCAGGGCTCCTTATTAGCTCTAGGATTGCCTCTTTTCCCATTCAATAATTTCTACTGACTCCCTATCATCTCCAGAATCAAATATAAAATCAGCTGTTTGGTATTCAAAGCCCTTCTTTATTGGACCCCTTCTTATCTTTTCAGTCTACCTTATACCTCATCCCTACATTCTCTGTGATCCACTGACAGTGACATCCTTTCTGTTCTTTAAGGAAGGAACTTCTCCAGGTACCTTGCTACCTTTGAAATAAGGTAGCAAAGTGGCATCCTGGATTAAGTGCCAGACTGGGAGTCAGGAAGAAAAGGATTCAAACTGGACATTTTCACTGGTTAACCTTGTGCCTGGAATGTTTTCATTCCTCACATTCTCTTTTCTTGATCTTTCTTTTAGTGTCACATCTCTATGTATCATCTCTACTTTAATCTATCTATATCTTATTTACACAGTTATTTATATGTTGTCTTCCTTGTTAGATATTGATGTAATGGGTATGTTAGATAAACTCTTTGAGAACAGGGGTTTTGTTTGTTTTGTTTTTCTTGGGCTTTCTTTGTTTTGGAGATCACTCAACACAGTATCATAGACACTAAATAAGTGTTTACTGACTGACATAAAATTATCTTGTAGCTGCTTTTTATGTATTTTGTTTATATTTAATATGACCACAAAGTTACCTTCTATCTGCTTTGTATACATTTTATACATATATATCCACTTAATGACCACAAAGTTATCTTGTATCTACTTTGTATGCATTTATATATTCACTTATGACCACAAAGTTAACTTGTATCTACTTTGTATGTGTTTTATTTATATATCCATTTATGACCAGTTACCTTGTATCTACTTTGTGTTTTGTATATAGCTATACAGGACCAAAAAGTTATCTTGTATCTACTTTGTGTTTTGTATATAGCTACACATGACCACAAAGTTACCTTGTATCTACTTTGTATGTGTTTCATTTATATATCCATTTGTTAACACAAAGTTACCTTGTATCTACTATGTATGTGTTTTGTATATAGATACACATGACCACAAAGTTACCTTGTATCTACTTTGTATGTGTTTTATTTATATATCCATTTGTTAACACAAAGTTACCTTGTATTTACTTTGTATGTGTTTTGTATATAGCTACACATGACCACAAAGTTATCTTGTATCTACTTTGTATGTGTTTTATTTATATGTCCATTTGTGACCACAAAGTTACTTTGTATCTACTTTGTATGTGTTTTGTATATAGCTACTCACATATAAACTGCTTCCACATTAGAATGAATTATCCCTGAGGGTGGCTGGTTATTTCACTTTGGCCTTTGACATTCCATGACTTAGCACAGTGCTTGACACATAAGGGACACTTAATAAATGATTGTTTATTGATTGAAGCTCTTTGATTCATCCTATTTTCCTCACAGTCACCTATGACTTCTGCTAATTCTATTTGTGGATTAAGAGAGATGTTGCTTTGAAGGGAAGAGAGATCTTAGAAATTTATTTTGCTTATATTGGTGAGATATTAGCATGGAATCTCAACATATTATGGAAATTTTTCCCCATGTGGGCATAGTATGAATATTAACAAATAGCAAGTTGGGAGAGCAGGACTGATGGGGAATTTTAAAGGGGAGTGTAGTTATTAAATACCATTGTTATCTGCCTCAGGTTATACTGAATTTGGCAGTTGGGAAAGGAAGAAGCAGGGACAATTGACATTCAAGATGACTTTCAATGCAGTTCCCCCTATGTTTCTATCCTTATTTTATTTCCATTTGTGTACTGTATGTATTAGACAAATTGTATGACTTACTGACCTCAGGCTTGTCCTGACCTGTTCTGTCTCTGCCTCCTATTAGAGATCACAGAATTTAGACACAGAAGGAATCATTTAGATAGATATTTAGATCAAGGTAGATATCATTAAGTCTAACTTCAAGACTCAAAGTGAGAAACAATATCACATCGATAGTCATTAGCAGAGCCTGAAGTAGAAACAAGGGCCTCTAGGGAAAAGGTAGTGGGGTGATTCTGTGGATAGAGTGCCAAATTGAGAATGAGGGAGACAAGAATTCAAATTTAGCCTCAGCTGTAAAACCCTAGGCAAGTAACAACTTCTGTCTACCTCAGTTTCCTCATCTATAAAGTGAAGGTAATAAAAATAATAATAATACCTACTACCAAAGTATCAAAATTTTAATATCTGTGATAATATTTATATCTATTTCTTTATGCTTTTCATAATGAATAGTAAAGCAGCCATAAGAAGGCCTGAGTTCAAATCCTACATTTGATAGCACAGATTGTGAACCTGAACAAATCACTTAACCACTAAATGCTCCCAGGCAGTACTCTAACACTTAAGTTTCAAAGATAGGGCTAGTCAGCATTGAATAAAGGAGTTTTCTCTTTTGAGGGCTCTCTAATTAGATCACAAATTTATACTCCCCCAAAATAGTATATGTCTTTTTTATTTTGCACCTTTAATCTTCCTAGTAATATGCATCCATACAGATCCATGCCCATTTTTTAGGCCCCTACCCTTTGTTATAAACAGCCTTTCCTCACTGTCCCCAATTAACTGTCACTCTAGTTCAAGCCCTCATCACTTCTGGCTGGACCAGTCATGGTCTTCTACTTGGTCTCATTGCCTCCACTCCTTCCCCCAGTCTATCCATTCTCCATATAAGTACAAAACAAACAAATGAGCAAACAAACAAACAAATATTTCTCAGGCACAGATCTGACCAAATTACTCCTCATATCATTAACCTTGATCAAGAATATCCCACCTCACTCTCCACCTCTGTCCATACTCTCCATCCTTTAGCCTAAAATACACAACCCTCTAACTTATAAAGCTCTTTCCATCCTAGGTCCCACCCTCCCCTTTCCACACTCTGTTATTGCTTAGCCAATTTAGCTCCATGGTCTACCTTCCCTATTTTCCATGCCTGGCATGTACTCCCTTCTCCACTCCACTTTTTAGAAGCCCAAACTTTAACATTCATCAATTTTCTGCAGGAGACTTTTCCTAATCTCTCTCTCTCTCTCTGTCTCTGTCTGTCTGTCTGTCTCTATCTCTATCTATCTGTCTTTCTTTGTCTCTGTCTCTCCTTCTGTCTGTGTCCTTCTGTCTCTGACTTTCCCTCTCTCCCTCTCCAACTCTGTCTCTCTGTGTCTCTGTCTCTGATTCTCTCTGTGTGTCTCTGTTTCTCTGTCTCTGTTCTTCTCTCTGTGGGTCTCTCAAACCCTCTCCCCCACTTCCAGCTGCCAATGGCTCCACTTAAGTTATCTATATTTACAGTGAATCTCCTTGGGTAGTAAATAAGTTGCCTGAGGGCAAGAGTTCTCTCATTTTTGTCTTTGTACCTCAATGCATAGGAAAATGCCTAATACATAGTATGCACTTAATAAATGCTTCTCAATTAATTAGACCATAAGCTTCTTTAAGATAGGAATCTGTTTTTCTTTGTATGTAATAATAATAATAATAATAATAATGTGGCCTTGTGAATGCAGAGCTGGCCTCTGAGTTTGGAAGCTCTGTTTCCAGTTCTGTCTCTGACACACACTAGCTTTGAAATCCTCATCAAGCCTTGTGCCCTCTCCATGGCCTGGGCATTTCTCAAAGATTATATATTTATCTCTGGAGTTTTCTAGGTAATGAAATCACATTTCCAGACAAAAAAAAAAAAAGATGCAGTCAGTCTACAAGTATTTGTTAAGTACCCCTTAAGTGCCAGGTTCTATGCTAAGAGCTGGGGCCACAAAGGAATATAAAAACTCAGTCCCTGCTGTGTGGGATGTGTGCTAGATCCCCTTTCCCAAATTAACTAATCAGATACATCTTCAGGTACAAAGAGAAAGCATTTATTTAGTCCCTGCAGGGAGAAGCCCAAGCATACCTGGGAGACATCTCAGCTCCCAACCTGTACTTATCGATCTGACCAGCAGCAAGTAGTAACTGGTTAAATAGCAAAAGACCCAGGCCTTCAATGGATAAACTAAAAGAAAGTAACCATTGTTGACCAATCAGTGTTGCCTATTTCCTGTGGGTCATGTCACTTCCTGTAACTTCTTGTCACTGACTTAGAGTCTGACCTTTAGAGACCTCTAGGTTTTGAGATCATGTAGCTTCCTGCAACCTGAGGCCCAAGGTCTGATCTTCCATCTCTATAGACCTCTGGCAATAGGCATCACTTAACTTAGGCCTAAGGTCTGACTTTCTCTATCTCATAGACTTTTTGAGAAATCTCCACCTAGAACCATTCACTGACCTCAAGGAGATTGCCTTTTAATGGGGAAGACAAAATGCCATCAATTATTCATATATAAAATATATAGGAGGTACTAAATACATCTTGATTGAATTGTTCTTGTTGTCCTTTATTTTCAAAGGAGACCAACATAACATCACTATGTTACAATTCATGGTGTGACTTTCATGGCATATCATGATTATGGCTAATCAGACTGATATTGATGTAATATGATTTTAAGGTCCCTTGATTTTAGCGGGGGGCGGGGAGGGGGCGCTTCTGTTAAGTCAGTAATTCTAAATCTTCTGGCTTTGGAGTCTGTCTCAGAAAACTCCCATGCTCAGGCTGATTCTGAATAGACCACTCTTTAGTCAGATAGCTTCTGGCCTCAGAATAGTCCCACAGATCAAACTCATGAGACAATAGTGAATAGACCACTCCTGAGTTCATTGCTGACTGTCAGATAGATAATCTGCTGGTCAGTGATAACTAAATTCTGGAGACCACTCCTCTTGGCCTTAGAATTAGCATGTCAATGATAGATAGCCGGATAAATGTGTCTCCTTGCTTCTTTTTCCTTGCTAATTTTTTTTGGGAACTTAGCCAGCTTGTAATCATATTACAATTACAATAAACTTTGTCCCTTGACTTTGAAATGGGTTCAAGCCTGCAAATTCTTTTGAGACACCTCATGACACCGGTCTGTGACCCCAAACTTTTGGGGTCTCCTTCCCAATCTCAAATATATGAGCTCAGAATGTTCTGCTACAGGTCAGACACATCGTACATGTGAACATTTTGGATAGAATCTCTAAATTTGTGCATTTCAACTTTCTAAGATACTTCAATTCTGTTTTGCTAATAGAAAACAGCACCCTCTTTGATGAGGGCACATCATTCTGGACAATCCTGTGCCACTGTCTCCCATGTCATGCATTTGGTTCCAAAGCTCTTCAGAAAGATCTTAAGCATGTTCTTATATCTCCTTTTTTGAGTGCTTGCCCAGTGTGAATTTTCTATAAAATACTCTTTTTGGTAAGCATATATGTGTTTGGCATTTGAACAATATGGCCAACCCTTTTGAATTGTGCTCTCTGTGGTAGAGTTGGAATGCTTGGCAGTGTAGTTGGAGAAAGGTCCTCAGTGTCTGGAATCTTATCTTGCCAGAAGATCTTTAAAATATTCCTAGAAAATTCAAATGGCAATGATTCTGTTTCCTGTCAGGGCACTGGTAGATTGTCAACATTTCACAAGCATTCAAATATATACCACAAGGGTTCTGTAGACCTTCAATTTGGTATTCAGTCTATTACTTCTTCGCTCCCATACTTTCCTTCAAAGTCTCTCAAATAATAATTTTTTTTGAATAAATTTGAATTATTTGACCAAATATGAATTGAATTCAATTCTCCAATAGAATTGAAGTCTCTGCACCTACTCTATCTCAGTTCTTCTTTTTCTGATACTATTCTGGCTCATCTGACAATCAGTGCCTTCATGATTTTTTATGTTCTACAATTCTAAACTTGTTTCCAAATAGGTAGTGGAACAGCAAGACAACAAGCATTGATTAAGCATGTGCTAATGAAGAGGGAACCCCCAAACTGAAAACCCTTAAAGGAGAAAACCTCCTTCAACTCTTGCCTCAGTGAGATGACTCCACCCCAAGCACAAACAGTTTCATTTTTGTTATTTGGGTGGGGTTGCTCAGTCCTGAAACCCATTGAATTAAATTCTAATTCTAGCCCTAGCTGAAACCCAGCGAGGAGCCAACCTGGGATTCTACCCATGAGCCCCCTTCAGCTTGTAGCCAAAGCCCCCTATTATAAAAGAGCCAAACTAAAACTCTCTCTTTGCAGAGGTTCCAAACATGCCAGCCCTACACTTGGCACACCAAGGGTCTCTGCCCACTGAAATACTGTTTCCAGTGCCCTCTTCTCTCTACCCTCACTTATTTCCTTAGCTAGACTTAAACCTTACTTCCAATCCCCATGATAAACCTCTTTTATCAATCTAGGTTTTCAGGTCTGTACATTCCTTTACAGAGAACTGCAACCCCTGAAAGGGAATTCTCAGAACTCCCTACCCTTGCACTGCCCCTAGACCTCATTTAACTCCCTGACCACTGGATACCCCAAATTTAAACTCATCACTATCTAGTAAATACTGGACTGAGTGTTGGGAATACAAGAACTCTCAAGGAGTTCCTAATGTAAGGAGGAAGACAAGATATGAACCATCATGTATAAATAATATAGATGAAAAAAATTGGAAATAATCTCAGTGGGGATAGCACTAACATTAGGAGGAGCTGGGTACAGCTTTATGGAGGAGGTGGGATTTTAGTAGATACTTGAAAGAAGAACAGAAATGGAGATGAAGAGGAAGAGAAAGAGCATAGGAATATAGACCTAGCTTTTTATTCTTTCTCTGTCCCTCACTAGTTGTGAGATGCTACACATCTTTTCATTTCTCTAGGCCTCAGTTTTCTCCTGTGTAAAATGGGGAAATACCTATCCAGTTTATAATACAAGTGATTGTAAGGATCAAAGGAGGTAATATGTTAAGACTTTGAAAAATAAAGTGTCATACAAACTTAGGTGATATTATCACTAGTCAGCTGTAGTCATACATAAGATCAGATGTCTTCAGTTCTCAAAGTGCATGAACCAGGGATGATTCTTTAGCCCAGAGGACAAACATTTAGGTCGTAGAATCTTAGAAAACATGTTGATAAATTATTTTGTTAGATAGTGAAATTTTCAGCGACTGGGTCCAGGCGAGTGAGGTAGATATTTGGGGGCAACAATCCTTCAAACCAAAACATGCCATTTGGCTCTTTATATATGAAGATATTTCACATCCTAGAAGTTCCTTCCATGGGTAAAAAAAAAAAAAAAATAGAAGCTACCTTGAATATTATCTATACAAACTTCCTCATTGATTAAAAAAAAAAGCTGATATCCAGAAAGACAATGTGTTTAGGGAGAACTGAAATGTGAAAAGCAATGTGGATATAGTGGCTAGAATGTTGAACTTACGCAGCTAAGGAGACGAGTTCAAATCCTATATCCAAAACTTCTTAGCCATATAAAATGACAGATACAGTAACCACTTATGACTATTTTCTCACATATAAGTTGGGATGAGAATGTAAGCTGTCTCAGGGAAAAGACTAATTCATTTTCATTTTTGTTAAGATAATGACTTGCTCAGAATAGTGCTTAATAAATCACCACTTAATAAATCATTATTCAGTTAAATATTTATATTGCCACAAAGTTGTTTTATGTTTTTCAAACTATAAAGCACTCTGTAAATGTTAATAGTTATAATGATAGAAATATAAATGCCTATAGAATTCAAAGATGGGTTGGAATCTAAGCTCTTCTGCTTTTCAGAGATGGGGTCACCTCTTTCAGTCTCAGTTTTCTTATCTGTTAAAGGAGGATAATTTACCTAATAGTTGCTTTCTAGGGCTATTATGGGGCCACCTTGTAAATGGTAAGTTGTTCTATGAATCTGAATTATCATTTATTCCACTCTCACACATCTAGTTAGCAACTGAACCAGTACTGGCACCTGGAACTCTTTTCTTCGATGAACATTGAGAACCTTGGTCACTGAGGCTGGTCCTTGGGGACAACAGGGAGACAGGGAGGTTGAGTGGAACCTTGGCCAGGGGGACTATTTTCCTTTGTTGTGTCTGTGACATTTAGTTACAATGATGGGAAAGGCAAGAGGACAGAAAATCTTAGAACAATTAACCATTTGATGCTTTTCCAGGAGTGGGCAGCTAATGAGATGCAGCCGCTCAGCGGGTGCTATTTACAATCCTGCCTCCTTCCATTCACAGCTGCACTGTGGGGCCCTGCAGGATTCATGCTGCCTGGCTTGAAGGGTCAAGGCTGCCCGTTTCCTGAAGAATTCCACTTCCTCCTTCCATCCTCCTTTATATTTAACCCTCTGCTTGATAGTGTTGTGGAGTGTTTATGTGTGGTGATGGTGGGGAAACCAGTGGGGTAGAAGTTAGGAAACTGGTTCTACTATTTTCCTTTCATGGGCTTCAGCTTTCTCACCTGTAAAATGATAGATTTGTATGACATAATCTTTCTTCCAAATCTAAAGTTTTATAACTAAGTCAAAGTCCATACTCATCTCCCAATATCTTTTCCCACTCTTAATTCTAATTCTACAATCAAAGTAAATAGTAGCAGAGGATAATTAGGATATTGTTTTGTAGAGGATTTCTTAACTTTTTTTTTTTTAGTGCCCTGGATCTCTTGGGCTAGGAGGGGATGGGGTTAGAAAGGGAGTAGCGGGGAAGAAAGAGAGGGACAGAGAGAGACAGACAGACACATGCACAGAGACAGAGACAGAGACAGAGAGATGTGTGTCTCTCTGTGTAGAGAGACAGAAACAGGGAGAGACACAGAGAGAGACAGAGAGACACAAACACACAGAGACAGATACAGACAGACACAGAGACAGAGAAACACAGAGACACAGAGAGAGATACACACAGAGAGACACACCCAGAGACAGACAGATATAGAGATAGAGACAGAGAGACAAACAGAGACACACAGAAAGAGACAGAGACAGAGAGATAGAGACAGACAAAGATAGAGACTGAAAGACAGAGATAGACAGAGATGGACACAGAGATATACAGAGACACAGAAAAATAGAGAGACAGAGACAGAGTCAGAAAGAAAGAGACAAAAACCTAGACAGAGAGACAAAGAAACAGAGATATAAGAAGATAGAGATAGAGATAGAGAGAGAGAAGACAAGAGACAGAAAAATAGAGATAGAAAAAGACTGAGAGGGAGAGAGAGAAAACACCTATGATTTAGTTGATTTGGGGAACTCCCCCACATGGACATCTCTACCACTGATACAAATCACCATCTCAAATTTACATTCTTAAGAAATATGCCAGGGCACTGAAAAGTTAAATGACTTATTCAGAATCATACAACTACAATGTTTGAGAGTTAAGAATTGAATACACCTCTTTCTGACTACAAGGTCGGTCCTCCATACAAGCACATCTCAAAGTGTGGTCTGAGGATATCTGACATCCAATGAGAGCCTTCAATGGTTAAGGTTAAGATCAAAACTATTTTTATAATAACAGTAAGTCATTTTAATTTTCAATGTTGTAAATAGCAGTAGTCCAACTAAATAAACATTTTTTTTTTGGGGGGAAGAAGGTTTCAATTCTCAATCATTTTTGATAGTGAAAACTTGAGACCAATAAGTTTAAAAGCCACTACACAGTACCATATTGCCTTTAGGAATGATATTGTAAATATTATAAATGGAACATTTATGGAATATTATGTATTCTATAATATTATATATTTATATTCTATATTCCATAATATTATGTATTTATGGAATATATATTATGAAATATTATAAATAAATGGAATGTTTATAAATGCATATTTATAAAATATACTGAGTACTAGGGATACAAAGTGACAAATTCAGTAGTCCCTGATTTCAAGGTGCTTATAATGTAATGAGAGGAGACAATATCTGGAAGGTCTGAAAAGTCTTATTGCAATTTAAAACATTAATAGTTTATAATAGCACTGAGACTTTTGAACACTTTGTATTAGTTTATATATAATATATACAAAATGAATACAAGAAGTTTGGGGCTTAGCTGAATACTGTTGGTAAAGCTTTCACATAACTTCATGGAATATACGATTATAGCATATACAGACAGTAACAATGCTATCATGAAACAGTGGCATCTGGAAAGACTTGATTTGGGATATGCCTTTAGCCAGAACATCACATTCTCTAGTTTTAGTGTTCTTCCAATATTTTTCCAAGTATAATGAGATCATCCAGAAGAACCATCACTTTCAGATATGCTACATTTCCAAACACCTTGTTCATCAACCAGTGAATAGGGCCAAAACCTCCAGAAATCTGACAAGAAACATATTCAAATTGGTATACCTCATTAGGCAAATGGTAGCTGGTATATTCACTCTGTCTCTGTCTCTGTCTCTGTCTCTCTGTATCTGTCTCTCTCTTGCTGTCTCTGTCTGTGGCTGCCTCTGTCTCTGTCTCTGTCTCTCTGTCTCTTTCTGTTTCTGTTACTCTGTCTCTGTCTCTGTCTCTCTCTTTCTCCCTTCCCTGCTCTTGATTTCTTTCTCTCTTTCTCTCCTGCCTTAGAGATCCCATAGCAAAGATTGCATAAGTTCGACTCTCAGCACAAGTATTCTGTCCATTGCATTCAGGGAAATTGAGAACTTTCCTCTTAATTCCATGTCAATCATAAGTAGCTCATACACCCTTTCTTTTCTTTTTTCCCCCTCAAAGACAATATATTAATTTTGTACTTTCACTAATTAGTAAAAGAAAATTGGAGTCTCATGAGCTATGGTTTTCAGTGGGCACATTGAGTTTCCAGAGTATCTTGAATGGGTTATAATTTTATTGAGAGTACTTTGAAAGCAGAAGTTGGAGTCTCATTTCTAATAACATATTCCCCAAAACTAATACATTGCATTCCATAGGGTAAGTGCTTAATGAATATTTTATTGATGAATGAATAATGCCAATCTAGGAACACAGCCTGGAGGGGGTAGGGAGATTCTAAACTTTGCCCTTATTCCCTCCTCTACCAGAGTGCTTTTCTTTCCCCCATAACTAGAAGGAGGGAAAACACTTTGTCACTATTCAAACACAGAGAGAGGCATAAAAGAGACAAGAGATATGGCATCACTCATGGCTGTAGAAGAGTGCAAATGTCATTAGGACCAGATGGTGAATATTTAATCTAATGTGCCTGGCAATAGGCCTGCTTCATGTATCCTGAGAGAAAAATCATTACCACCACATTCTCCAGACTTCCATGGTCCCAAATCCTATAATGGAGAAATGTCAACATATGGAAAAGAATCTTAAAGTGAAAAATAAAATTTTTGTATAGTGTGCAAACCTTAAGCATGACTTACACACAGCAGGAAAGGCTCATTGGAGCTGTTATGAAGCTTCCATTGCTTTGTGCCAGAAGCAGCTTTCAAATTAACAGGCAATAGAACTTCCTATTTTCTTTGTGTTCTCTTGACAATTAGTTGGTTGATCCAAGCCCAAGTGCTCCAACCACTCCCTGATTATTTTAAATGGAAATAAATCAATACCATGCCAGTATAAAGTTAGACTCCTCTTTTATGGGAGTGGGTTGAATTACGTGAGCCATTGAAACAACACTAGGGAGGTGCTGACATGCCGTTCGAGGTGTAATGCAGTAGAATGTTTTCATGTAAAAATTCTTCTATGACGTCTCCATGGTACCAAATTCCTTTAGAGGAGAAGCAGTGTGGTCCAGCTCCCTGAAATTGGAGCCGGGGCCTTCTGAGTTTGGAGTGTAGTGTCATCAGGCAACTGCTTTGTGATGGAGAATAAACTTAACTTTCTCAATTTTTCCAGTTATAAAAATGTTGGGAGGCAATAACTAAAAACAAGAAATTAATATAGAGATAGGACTTAATTAAGGAAAGCTAGGTGGTGAAGTGGATCGAGCACCAGAACTGGAATATAGAATATGTGGGCTCAAATTTGGCTTCAGAGACTTACTAGCTGGATGACTTGGGCAAGTCACTTAAGCCTGTTTACCTTGGTTCCTTATCTATAAAATGAATTGAAAAATGAAATGGCAAACCATTTTGGTATCTTTGCAAAGAAAAAATGCAAATAGGGTCACAAGTCAGACATGACTGAAACAACTTGAACAACAATAAATAG